>NC_083592.1:25421596-25732050 GCF_027579695.1 Neoarius graeffei | reverse complement strand
GAAGGAGGTAAACCAGACTAGCATGATCAGTGTCAATCTCCACACAGAACTACTTGGGCAGCTATGCACTGGGCGCTTACGTGGATGGGGAGTGGAGTATGTCTGAATGTAGAACATTTTCATGCCGGCGCTCCGTCACCGCTGCGTGGGGATAATAAGAGAAAATTCAACAAAAGACCACATTTTCAAGATTGGCAAGTCTTTTTATTAGTGTAGCAGTAACTTTTACAGGCATGTCGGCAATATTGTGGGCGTAGCGGTAAGGAAACATTCCATATCAGACCAATATGCTGAAAAGACCTAGTTAGAACCCTGGCTGTGGTATAAGAGAAACATATTAGACAAGAGGTCAGTCCTTTGCTTTAGAACAAGTGCCTGGATTTGATTACTTGTGTTTACATTAAGTTAAAAACATTTAAAAGTGAAGTTATCTGTTATCTACATATAACTCATGGGGGACGATGACAACATCATACCAATCAATGCTGCATAAGAATGTAGCCTGTGGAGGTTCACTCTGACAAATGTGGGAATCTCTTGGTTTGCAGCACTTTTCTTTCCATGGAAACTCCAAGAGGAGGAATCTAAAAAATATACATATGGATGAGTGTTTGGAGATGTTTTGGCCCAGTTGAAACAGTCTTCCCATAGTTTAGGACTGATAAACAGTTATCTCAGCTTCTTGTCACATCAATCATGTCTTGTTCTGTTTAGATGCTGGTGCTTGTGCACTTGGAGTAAATTGTGTATTACCAAGACAAATGAAGGACATGCTGCATTCAGAGAATGAATATGATGCTTATTTCTGTAAAAAAAAAAAAAAAGCTGGCATGTAGTTCAGCTCTACTGTGGCTGTATGGAAGTCCATGTCTATCAAGGTTGCAATAACAGCACACACCACAAGAGAGAAAATCTGCACAGCTTCACTTCTTACTAATAAACCTGTTCTTGTGCAAATGCTGTAGAGATTTGTAAACAGAGATGGTCAGATTATTTAACCTTGATGTTATGTAGGTTAGTAATTTTTTTGGCTTGGGAAAGAATAGAGTATATTTCAGTGAATCATCAAGAGATATTCAGAAGCTCCTATTGACAGAGTCTTTTCTGAGCACTCCAGCAGAAAGGACTAACCACAGAAATACACATTTATCACAACAATATAACAATAGAATTTCAGACGATGTTATGATGTTTATTATTGCACCTTGTAACTTTTAAATTTGACGGTATAACAAACTTTCTAATGAGTAATTTGGGTTGCATTTGTCATTGAACTTGTCAGCTAATATCACAATATCTATGAAAATAAAGGGAAAACAGAAGAAGAGAATTTACTTTTATTCTTCTTTTTCTTCTTCTTCTGATCATTAGAAAATGTGGATGATGCAATTCCCCATTGTGGAATGTTCCAGATATTTCATAGGGGTGAATGTGTTTTGGTAACAGTCTTGAGTTAATGTTGTAGAACTATAATGTACATTTTGCATAACCTATGGCTCATTTGAATGAAGTAAATGCACATTTTTCACACAAAAGTATATTATTTTTTTTCAAGGTAAAGGACATACCAAGGTATAGCAATGTGGGGCAGCTAAAATGTTTTCTAAGTAGTGTAGAGGGGCTTTTATTAATGTCTTAATCTATTTATCTAATTCATGCACATTTAATTGAAGTTTGCATGTGGAACATAAATGGTTGAGTTCCAGTAATGTAGCTCCTGCAAATTTCCATTTATGCGAAATAGCTGTTTACATCGTTTACAATGTAAGTTCAAGGATGTCAAGGCTTTGTTAAACTGCATTTCAAAAGACTAATCACTGCATGCAATATTTCCAACATAGCACAGGAAGAAAAAGACTCAGAAATGTGTACGCAGCCCCAACACACTTCCTCCTGACAAATGCTGTCATTAATGTCAGACTATCAGTGGACATGACTGAGGAGAAGCTGGGCCTCACAGAACACCCCTTACCAGACAAAAAAAAAAAAAAAAAAGCAAGCTGAGCGAGAGAGAGCAAGTGAAAGAGAACAAATAGTTCTGATTAAAGTCAAGGACATTCCATACAAGTCTTCCGTCGAAAGGCATTTATCATGGGTGATGTTGATCCTCCCAACACTGTCTATCCTGCTCTTGGTGGTTGAGGGGAGAGAGCCTTGTGCTAACAGAGACATAGTGCTGTGCTTATGTGGTCAGTCAGCACGTAGTCCACGCCAGGCCAATTGGAATATATGAATCCCAAGTGGGTGTTTAGAGATGCTAATGGAATGGACGCTGGCGTAGGGTTTCTTCACTGATGTATAGTTTATTGCGGTTTCAGGAATTCCCATGCACTTACTGCACATAGTGAGAGGTGAGATTTAGTAAGCGCCTCATTCAATTACACAGATTATATCTTTATAACTTATTAGAACTGCAGTGACAGTATGGTAATTGACAGGCAGTGATGGCGTACTAACCCTTTCTCAAATAGCATCCAGGAATGTTGTGACAGCACTGATATGCCAGCTGCTACCAACTCAGGAAATTGGGCCTAATAGCTTTATGGCAGTTTTTGTATTATCCAGAAATAGATAGAAAAAGTGCCAAATTCTGCCTTACTGAAAGATTTACCAATTAAGGTTAAGCATAGTATACTCTGCCTGTATACCCTCACTTTTCATCACGCAGGGAATAATAAGCCCTGAGAGTAGTAATATTTTCTCAGTACACAAACACACACACTTACCCTCACTCTGTAGCGATAGCTTTCCATGTCATGCTGTGTAATATTACCCGCAGAGAATCATAAAGAGATAGCCAAAATTGAAATTCTGTCATAGTTTACAAAGTCTAATCCAAACATCTGTTCTAATGATGGGGGATTTGTGGTGGATCTTCGAGGCTATGGGAAAAGCAGGGCACTTCACTCCGCTCACATAGTTTGATCTAAGAGCCAAAAGCTTCCTGCTAATGTAAGCAAGTTTCCTTTGGGATTGCTCGAACTAGAGCCACTCTCTATGACAATTCAGTCTTTCAAACATGGGCTACAGGTCAAGATGAAGAATAACAATCATCCACAAAAGAGCACACACACACACAAAAAATTATATATATATATATATTTTTTTTTGGACATTCCATACAAGTAAATGGGTGTGTTCTTTTGTGGATGATATATCTTTTGTGGATGGATATCCATCCATTATCTGTAGCTGCTTATCCTGTTCAACAGGGTCGCAGGCAAGCTGGAGCCTATACCAGCTGACTATGGGCGAGAGGCAGGGTACACCCTGGACAAGTCGCCAGGTCACTGCAAGGCTGACACAAACAACCATTCACACCTATGGTCAATTTAGAGCCACCAATTAGCCTAACCTGCATGCCTTTGGGGGAAACCAGAGCACCCGGCAGAAACCCACGTGGACATGGGGAGAACATGCAAACTCCACACAGAAAGGCCCTTGTCGGCTGCTGGGCTCAAACCCAGGACCTTCTTGCTGTGAGGCAACAGTGCTAACCACTACACCACTGTGTCACCCCTATATATATATATATATATATATATATATATATATATATATATATACACACACACAGACACACACACCAATAAAGACACCAATAATAATAAACAAGAAGCTAAAAGAGATTCAAGAAAAAAGAGAGTGCTGGCATAACAGATAAACAGATAACAGGACTGAAAATAACATGTTCCTCAAATAAATAAAGTGAAGTGTCTAAAAAGTATCTATGAGTAGCCTCTGCGTTAACAGGAATATGTCTTGCTTATCTACAGTAATATTCTATTTTTACGGAGTCATTATTCCATTCCCAGTTGTAAATCCTCTTTTTAACTTCCAGTGTCACAGAGGGAGAGAGACGTATGTGATTTTAATCAGAGAGGCCTAAAGACTTTCCCACTGCCTCACATCTTCTAGATGTGGATGCCAGACTGGAAAAGGTTTTTACATTGAGTCAGCCATGTCTAACAGAAAGTCAAGTGGGAGATTATTGGGCCACACTCAGTGGTGCTCCTAAACACCCGGCGTGCTCAAATATTTTGACAGTCATAAGAGAGGCAGAATGGATCAGTTACTATGCAAAACCAAAGAAGTGTGTGTGTGTGTGTGTGTGTGTGAGAGAGGGAATGAGTAAGAATGTGTGGTCTATGTCTGCAGAACTTAAATGAGACAGAGGCAAATGAGGTTGTCATTTGTGTAACCGTAACAGTAACATAATGTAGTAAGACCCTGATGTGGGTGGAATACTGAAACACAACATGCGGGAGATGATGTTAACACACAACTTTATTTTTACTTTTTTGTAGCTTTTCAGCTCTATTTTGCTCACTGACAGACACACGCACACACCACACAGACATGTGCTCTGTTTGGGAGAGAACCCCTCTCGTTGCTCTCTACCTCCTTTTCTACCTTCCATCCTCACTGCAAAACACACACAGACACAACATTAATTGACAACAGATGTATTGACTTTGTCACACACCTTCCCTAGCCCCACCCTCCATTTACAAACCAATGCTTGGCCACGCCCCTGCTGCCACATATCCCACAGCCTGACTCAGGCCAGGGACCCGTATGGCCTCCAGCGGACTCCCCCTCCTGACTGGACAGGAAGTCCGCCACCACCATCTGTGCCCCCAGCCTGGGGACCATCTCAAATTTAAATGGCTGGAGGCCAAGATACCAATGGGTGATCCACGTTTTGGCAACCTTCATGTGGTGGAGCCACTGGAGGGGCAAGTGGTCCAAACAGAGGGTGAAAGGGCACCCCAGCAGGTAGTATCGGAAGGTGAGGACTGCCCACTTGATGGCCAGGCACTCCTTCTTGATGGTACTGTACTTACTTTCACGCATTGAGGGCTTGCGACTGATGTACAGCACTAGACATTCCTCGCCCTCCACTTTCTGGGACAGAATGGCTCCCAGCCCTCTGTTCGATATGTCTGTCTGTAAAATAAAAGGGAGTGAGAAGTCAGGGGAGTGTAGAAGTGGCCCCTCACACAGTGCAGCTTTTACCTTGGTGAAGGCCTGTTGGCACTGCTCCATCCACTGGACCAGATCTGGTGCTCCCTTTTTAGCAAGATCAGTCAGCAGGCTGGTGATGTCCAAATAATTAGATATGAACCTGCGATAGTAGCCAACCGGCCCCAGGAACTGTCTCACTCCCTTTTTGGTCTTGGGCCTTGGGCAGGCCACAATCGCTGCAGTCTTGTCAATTTGGGGATGTACCTGCCCGTGACCCATGTAGAACCCCAGATACTGTACTTCCACCCTCCCAATTGCACACTTTTTTGGGTTAACTGTAAGACCTGCATGCCTCAGTGACTCTAGGAGAGACCTAAGGTGTTCTAGGTGCCAAGGCCAATCGTGGAGTGGAGGCCTCCGTCAGTCATAGTCGATTATGGGCACATCTCATCAGTTGCTCTTGGAGCATCTTCGGCAGTGGCTGAAGAGCCCGATCCTGGACTGGCAGGCATGGTTGCAGATGTTGCAGACAAAGGTGGCATCGGTGCATGGTGTCATATGCCTTTCTTTCCTTTGGGCCCACTTGTCCTCAGCAGCATTAGTGAGCTTTTCTTCACCAAGCATGGTTTGCTGTTTCACTGCACCCCTCCAATTGCTGCGGTCAGCCGCCAGCTCTTCCCAGGAGTTTATGTCGATGTCCAAAGCCTTCAGGTCCATCTTGCAGACATCCTTGTACCGCAGTTGGGGGCGGCCAGTTTTCCTTTTGCCAGCTGCGAGTTCACCATAGAGGCTGTCCTTTGGTATGCGACCATCCTCCATGCGCCATACGTGACCCAGCTAATGCAGGCGGCATTGCCTGAGGAGGGTAACCATGCTTGGGAGACCAGCTTGAGATAGGACCTCGGTGTTTGGCACCTTATCTTGCCAGCTGATGTTCAGAATGCAGTGAAGGCAGCATAGGTGAAAGGAGTTCAGTTTCTTCTCCTGCTTGGCATATGTGGTCCATGTCTCACTGCCATATAGTAGTGTACTAAGGACACAGGCATTGTCTACCGCCATCTTGGTCTTTGTAGACAGCTTAGGGTTCTCCCAGACACGACCGGTGAGGCGGGCAAGAGTTGTTGCTGCCTTTCCAATGCGCTTGTTGACCTCTTCGTCCAAAGACAAATTGTCTGTGATGGTGGAGCCCAGGTAAGTGAACTGATGGATGACTTCTAGTAGTCATCGATGGAGATGGAAGGTGGGGCTGCAACATCTTGACCCATCATGTTTGTCTTCTTAAGGCTGATGGTGAGGCCAAAGTCCTTGCATGCCTGGGAGAACCGAGACATGAGTGCCTGAAGCTGCTCCTGTGTGGGTTGCCACTGTGACATCATCAGCAAACAGCATGTCTCTGATGAGGGTTTCTCTCACTTTGGTCTTGGGTCTCAACCTGGCCAGGTTGAAGAGTTTTCCATCTGACCTGGTGTGAAGGAAGATGCCTTCTGTTGCTGTGCCAAAGGCATGGCGTAAGAGCATGGCAAAGAAGATTCCAAAAAGCGTTGGAACTAGAATGCACCCTTGCTTAACTCTACTGTGTATGTCGAAGCTCTCGGAGCAGTTGCTGTTGAACTGCACAGTCCCCTTCATATTGTCATGAGACAGTCATGCTCAACAGCTTTGGTGGGGAGCCTATCATGGGCATTATCTGAAATAGGCCCTCTCTGCTGACTAGGTCAAAGGCTTTGGTGAGGTCTATGAAGGCAACATAGAGTGGCATCTTCTGTTCACGACACTTTTCCTGGAGCTGATGCAGGGAGATCATGTCAACTGTCGACCTCTGGGCACAGAAGCCACACTGTGACTCAGGGTAGACACGATCTGCGAGCTTTTGGAGCCGAGTCAGCAGTACGTGAGCAAAGGCTTTGCCTACTATGCTCACTAGGGAGATGCCCCTGTAGTTGTTGCAGTAGCTCCTGTGTCCTTTGTTTTTGTAAAGGGTGATGATTTTGGCATCGCGCATGTCCTGAGGTATGGCGCCTTCCTGCCAGCACTGACAGAGAAGCTTGTGTAAGGGTTGGAGAAGGGCAGTCTTGCAATGCTGGAGGAGGTCTGGTGATATGCCATCGCTGCCTGGGGCCTTTCCTGTGGTCATGCTGTCAGTGGCTTTACTCAGTTCACCCAGGGTGGGTTCCTCATACAACTCATGCATAGTTAGGTCTTCGATGGCTGATGTAGAGTTCTGAGTAGTGCTCTGTCCATCTGTTTGCTCCTGTCCATAATGACCTCCCCATTGGTGGACTTTAATGGTGCCATCTTGCTCTGGGTGGGTCCTAAGGCTTTCTTTATGCCATCATACATCCTCCTGATGTTGCCTGACAGAGCTGCAGTCTGGATACTCTCGCTGAGCTCTATCCAGTACTCGTTTGCACAGCATCTGACTGTCTGCTGAACCTTGCTTCTTGCAGCCCTCAGGAGCTGTAGTTTGCGCTGGTTTGGCTGATGCTTATACTGGGCTGTAGCGGCCCACTTGGCATCAATGACTGGTGTCAGCTCGCTTGACCTGGCTTCATACCAGTCATTGGTTTTGGAAGATTTCTTCCCGAAGGTGGCCATGGACATGTGGTGTATGACCATCCTCAACTGCTCCCATTTCTCTGTAGCTGTGCCTTTGAGTTCATTATAGTTGAGCTCACTCTCAAAGGACTCCACGAACTGCACCTGAAGATCCTGGTGCTGCATCTTGCTCACATTGATGCGTGGAGCTCCGTTCTGCTTGGTATGGTGGAACTTTGTGGGCTGCATGCAGATCTTACAGCACACTAGAGAGTGGTCTGTGTCGCAGTCTGCACTGTGATAGGAGTGGGTGTGTTGGATGCACTTGAACAAGGAGCGTCTTACCAAGATCAAGTTAAGCTGGTGCAAGTGTTTGGACCAAGGGTGTTTCCAGGAGAAATTTGTGCTGTGGTTTGGAATCAAAGTATGTATTTGTGACACAGAGAGAGTGAAAGGTGCAGAGCTCAAGTAATCGCTGGCCATTGTCGTTGATCTTGCCAATTCTAAAGTGCCTGATGCAACTAGGCCAGGATGTGTTGCCAAAGCCCACTCGTGCATTGAAATCACCCAGAATGATGATTCCTTGCTGGGAATGCTGCTGATAGTGGCTAACAGGCTCTCTTAGAATGCGTCCTTAGCCTCTGGGGTAGAGCAAAGAGTGGGTGTGTAGGCACTGACCAGGGTGACAGGGCCATCAGATGTGTTCAGGCGGAGTGTGAGGAGACGCTCTGAGCCATTGCTGCCTGGTTCTATCATCTTCAGCAGTGCATTGTTCACTGCAAAGCTGACACCATGCTCCCTTGGCTCATTTGGAGGTTTTCCTTGCCAGAAAAAAGTGTAGCCTTTTTCTCTGATGGTAACAGAATCTGATAGCTGTGTTTCCTGAAGACCAGCAATGTCCACCTTTAGCCTGCATAGCTTGCCATTGATAATAGCTGTCTTCCTATGACTACTGATATCCTGAAATTTGTTGTAGAGGCCGGTAAGCATTGTCCGGACATTCCATGTTCCCAGTTTAAGAGCTGGTCTCTTTTTCTTACTGTTGTTGCCTGGTGCACAAATGTCTGCCTGCTGTTTGGATAGCTCCTATCCCTGTGCACCCAACGAGGAAGGCAGGCATGGTGGGATGGCACCTTATTGGCTGGGGGCTGCCCAGCTTGAGGCAGGCGGTAGCTGTCCAGTGGGATCCTAGAATCCCTCCCACCATCAAAAATGGCCCCTGGCGCCCTGCTCTATGCCAATCGAGCAGTCTGGCTTATACCCAGTAGACTGCTGTTTTCCATGTTGTGTCCATGCTGAGGCAAGGCTGAAGTGTCCTCTCCAGTTGAAGATGCTCACTAAGAGCAAAAGATGAGACAAGATCCTGGGCGAAAGAGCTATGGAGGGAATGCTGTTGCCCATGCAGCAGACCCCCCCCACACACACACACACACAGCTGGTGGACCCAAAGGAATGACAAGAGCTGATACGATTTGGTACCAGCAGTGTTGCAGGAGTTGCTAGAGTGAATCTGCATGCAGTGACAGAACTGCCTTAGGGACTCCGACTCCCGATTTGTCTGTCAGGGTTTACTCCCTTAGCCTTTGCCTCTCCCAAAGCACCCACAAGGCAGTGGGACTATTTGCCCATAGCTGGGGGTCTGTTCATAGGCATCAGGGCATGTCCACTTGCCGGTGGGCCTGGCATACCATATGTCTGGGAGCAGACCTCATCCGAGTCCCCTGCAGTTCAGCCTGAGGCCCTAAGGTGCTCAGTTGATGTGTATTGCTGTGTGGAGGCACTGCATAGGGCTTGTTCACTGAGAGACTATAGACTGGCAGGAGAGACTTATGCACTCGGCTCTCTTTTCGCATGGCTAGCCAGCAATGGAGGCTGAAAGCGGAAGGTGACAAGCACACAACACACCTGTGCACCACACTTGGTGCATCAATGAGCCATTTGACACACTGAGGCCAATCGCTGCTATATATAATAATGTCATCGAGGTAGGCTGCAGCATAGGTGGTGTGGGGGCAGAAGATCTTGTCCATGAGCCAGTGGTACGTAGCAGGAGCCTCAAATAACCCCAAAGGAAGCACAACAAATTGGTGTGGAAAAGGCCATTTTCTCTTGGGATAGAGGAGTCAAAGGGATCTGCCAATATCCCTTTCTCAAATCCAGTGCTGAATAAAAGCAAGCAGTGCCTAATCGATTGAGCAACTCATCAGTGCAAGGCATTGGGTATGCGTCAAATTTAGACACCGCGTTGACTTTTCTGTAGTCCACACAGAACTGGATCAACCCGTCGGTCTTGGGAACCAGGACCACCGGGCTGCTCCAGTCACTGTGGGACTCCTCTATTATGCCCATTTCGAGCATGGCCTTGAGTTCATCCTGAACCACCTTTTTTTGTGTTTGGGTAAGCGGTATGGGCAGCTACACACCACCATCCCTGGGGTCATTTCAATGTGGTCTTCTGTGAGGTGGGTGCAGCCTGGAAGGGGTGAGAACACATCAGAAAATTCCTTTTGCAACCTGGGAACCTCTGTGAGTTGGACCAGTGAGAGGTGGTCTCCACAGGGGACCGGAGCAGTTTGAGTAGTTACTTTATTTTTTACCTCGGGCCCTAGCTCCACCTTCTCCGGAACTACCAAAGCCAATGCCACAGGGACCCCTCGTTCTGATGTTTTAGCAGGTTGAGGTGGTATATTTGTAGTGCCCCACCCCTATCTGTTGACCTCACCTCATAGTCGACATCCCTGATTTGCTGCGTGACATTGAAGGGCCCTTGCCACTTGGCAACCAATTTGAAGCTCAAAGTGGGCAATAATACAAGCACTTTATCTCCTGGGGTGAACTCTGTAAGGCATGCGCTCCTGTTGTACAACCAGGCTTGACATTCTTGTGTCTGCCGTAAATCCTCTTGGGTTAAGTGCATGAGGGTGTGGAGCTTTGTGCACAGATCGAGAATGTACTGAATTTTGTTTTAATAGTTGAAGGTCCCCCTCCCAGTTTTCCTACAGCACATCCAAAATGCCGCAAGGCTCATGCCCATATAACAATTTGACCAGTGAAAATCCCATGGAGGCTTGCGGGACCTCTCATACTGCAAATAACAGGGGCTCAAGCCATTTATCCCAGTTACATGCATCTTCGCTTAAAATTTCCGAATTAGATTTTTAAATGTTTGATTGAACTGTTCCACTAAACCATCTGTTTGTGGGTGATAGACACTGGTGTGGATGGATTTAATTCCCAATACAGCTCACGAAGCATTTGTGATATAAACATAGTGCCTTGGTCAGTCAGGATTTCTTTGGGAAATGACACAGAAGAGTGCCTCTGCAATACTCCATGCTGAAATATTGTGGAGAGGCACTACTTCTGGATATCGCGTTGCATAGCCCACCAGGACTAAAATAAAGTGATATCCTCATGCTGACCGATCTAATGGCCCAACGAGATCCATGCCAATTCTCTCGAAGGGGGTCTTGATGAAGGGAAGAGGGTGCAAAGGTACTATTGGGGTGGCCACTGGATTTACTAGTTGGCATTCGCAGCACGCCGCAACCACCAATGGACATCCCCATGAATCCCTGGCCAATAGAACCTGGCCATTATTCAGGCAAGTGTTTTATCCTGACCTAAATGTACAGCCATCAGATTAAAGTGAGCTGTGTGGAATATGAGTTCCCTATGGCTGTTTGGGATTAACAACTGGGTTATGTGTTCACCAGTTTGAGTGTCCTGCATCACCTGGTACAGCCTATCTTTAATAACTGTGAAGTATGGGAAGGAGGGTTTCGCATTTGGCTGGAGGGGTTGACCACTGATTACTCTCACTTGGTTGAATGTATGCTGCAGAGTCTCATCTTGTGTCTGGTCCTATGGGAAATCCTCAGGGGAGTCCCCGAGAAAGGGAAAGGGGGTGGGCTGCTCCCCACCCCACATATCTCCCTGACATAGACGGCTTTGTGACAGCTTCCCCAGTCAATGCCACACTGGGATCCCCTCATGATGTGTTGCTGCAGGACCCACCCACTACTACATGCTCCATTAAACCTCTAAACCCCAGCCAATCAGTTCCCAGAATCAGTGGGTGGGTGAGACGTGGGTTAACATGCTTTTCCCCCCAAAACAGAATGTGGACAGACACTAGTGGATATTTGTGAACATCCCCGTGCACATACAAAACCTTCACCACTTGTACGCTCCCCAATGCCTCACCTTATACCAGACTTTGGTGGATTGAGGTCTGATTACAGCCAGAATCCACCAATGCATGATACCTTTCCCTTTGAACACTCATTAGTATACAGTACGCGCTGGCCCAATTCAAGATCTGGACCACAGCTCCCATCTCCATAGCAGAGCACTGGCTCTGGAGATGCCTGGGCTCCCTGCAGTGCCAGCATACCGGCCCAGGCTTCACTTCTGCACCGGCAATATGGGAGTCACTTATCCGGGGGAGAAGACACAGACACAGAAGGGGAAGATGGGAGGGACACACCATGGGTGCAGTGGGCCAGCTGGGGGGGAGTTGGCCCCCGCCTCTGTGTTGGGGGAATGGGGTGGGGATGGGAAGAGGAGAAAGGGGAGAAAGGAGAAGGAGGAGGAGAGAGATAAAGATAAGAGGAGGAATGTCTGCCTGCCGCTGGAACCACTGCCAAATAAGTCCTCCGGCAACTCGATAGCTTGATCCAGTGACGCCAGGCGGTGGCACTGGACCCACTCCGCTGTTCCTTCTGGAAGTCACACAATAAACTGCTCCAATGTCACCAGGTTGATGATTCCCTTGGCGTCGCAGTTGTCCACCCTCAGCCACCACCAGCAGGTGTCCTGGAACTGTTGGCTAAATGCAAACAGCCAGCCAACTTCCTCCAATGTCAACGTCCAGAAGCACTGGGGATGTTGTTCTGGGGTGCAGCCAACATGCTGCAGGATGGCTCACTTCAGGTCAGCATAGACAAGCCGGCTGTTGGTGGGGAGCTGTTGCATGGCGAGCTGCACCTCTCCTGACAGTAGTGGTAATAGGTGTGCAGCGCATTGCTTGACCGGTCACTCCCACGCTTTGGCCACTTGCTCAAAGAGCACTATGAAGGCCTCTGGATTGTCATGCCGCCACATCTTGGTGAAGGTGACATGGGGATGGTCCGCTGCAGTGGCAGTCGAGGACCCCACTGATGTGAGCAGGTGTCGGAACGCCTAGCAATCTTTATGCTGGGCCAGCAGCAAGGCTTCAAAGTGTTGTTCCTGTTCCTTTTGGAGGGTAATCAGCGCTTGGTGCTGGCTTTGTTGGGTGGCAGCGAGGGCATGGATAAGGTTCTTAAGTGGGGAGGACTCCATGTGTAGTTCCCTTCAGTATCCTAGGTTTCGGCACCACTGTAGTAAGTCCCTGATGTGGGTGGAATACTGAAGTGTGGCAGGTGGGAGATGATGTTAATACACAACTTTATTTTTACTTTTTTTGTAGCTTTTCAGCTCTACTTTGCTCATTGACACATGCGCGCGCACACACACACACACACACACCACAGACAAGTGCTCTGTTTGGGAGAGAACTCCTCTTGTCACGCTCTCCCTCCTTTTCTACCTTCCATCCTCACTGCAAAACACACACAGACACAACATTAATTGACAACAGGTGTACTGACTTTGCCACTCACCTTCTCTGGGCCCGCCCTCCATTCACATACCGACGCTTGGCCATGCCCCTGCTGCCACACATAGCTTTTGTCTCAAAATAGAAAACTTATGTCAGACTTACCAGGCATATAGTGATTTTTTTTTCTGTCTCCATCACATTTGAATTTGCTCATGCTCTGTTCAGTTTAAGCAAAATTATTTTTTTAGAATAACATCTCAAATATATCAATGACTTTACTGAGTATGTAATTCCTGGCTCATCAAAAATTAGTATTTTAAAATTAGTACTACTTAACTTGAAACTGAATGCAAGCATTAAATACAGAACACGGTTATATAAGTATGCCATGTTTTATCTCTAACTTCATTTTCAAAAAATAAAGAATTAAAATTCTGTATTACTCTGATAAATTCATTGAATGATTTGTTTACAGGTGTGCCATAATGTCAGTGACAGTAATGAATGGCAAACGTTGAGGGGAAATAATAGACTTGTCTTTAGATGTGCAGGTGTCATTTATAACGTCACCAGATATCTCTGGGAAAAGAGATTGAGATACTAGTACTAATAAACCTATTTTATTTCACATCGCTGACTCTTGGAAAGGTGTGTTTAGCTTTAATCTTCCTTCTCTGTGTCCTATATAGAAATGAAGGTCCACTGATTAAGTCCAGTGACAAGTAACCAAGCCAAATGATGATTTTATAGCACTGATGTCACAACATTGTATTTTGTTATATTATATTGTAAAAGAGTCTTTTTACCTCAAATATTAGGAAAGTAAATTATTTATAACAGCGCTAAAGCCAAAGGGGATGCCTCCACTGACAACAAATCTAGTCATTCTTGTTACTAATTTTATGACTCAGGCACCCTTAAAATACTGTATACATCAAACTTGAAGAACGCTATTGAAAAAAAAAACTATTTCAGACACTTGACCTTGCTGTGACCTTGATCCTGTTTGGATCAAATCCAAAATGCAATCAGTTCCTCTGCTGGTTACAGAGATAATTCCATATAAATTGTACAAACATCGTACAAACCATACATTCTTGAGATATTGTATTAATGAGAATCTCAGATGGACATGCAAGGCAGGCAATTGTTTGGGGCCCTGAGCTTTGTTGAATCCCTCTGAAGGCTGCATTCAGCTTACCTCAGAAATGGTTAATCAGAACTTGAAATCATGCCAATTTCTGCCTGTTTAGACAATATTACAGATGTAACAAGCGAATAAGTCTGTATGTTGAGCTCAAGCAAGATGGGAAATTCCAAGTTACAACCTTTAGCTGAACGCAGCATTAGTCCATGAAACTGTCAAATCTCAAAGAGCAGAACTCCACCAAACTCTCTGATGAGTAATGTCCAATATCATATCAGGAATACCAATAATGCGACTTGTGCAAGTTTATTTTGAATTGTTGTGCTTTCTAAATGAAGTGAACTTACCTGTTACGGATATCATCTGATACCATAATAAAGATGGCAACTGTAGCCTAAGCCATAAAGTCACGTAACTCTCGTCCAACATCATTTTGGGATGCAAGCGGCTAGCTAAGAGTTGGCACTCGGTTTGGAGCACATAATGCCAATTACTTAACAAGCTTTCTTGGTAGGATTTGTGCTGAAATTGTCTTCATAGCTTTGGTCACTTTACCAAAGGTATTCAGCTGTAGTTTATGGGATGCAATGATGCTTTATCTAATTGTGAAACTTGATGAACCATGGAAAATATAACACTAACACTTAGTCCCTACATTGTCTCCACAGTCATCCCTGCCCACGATGTCATAATAGGGAAAGAAAAACATTTCAGTTCTTGACTCTTGGTTCACATTTAATAAGATCACTTATTAAAAGGACACTTTAACCTGAACAGAATAAACAGATTAAGAAGAAAATTTATACATTATAATACAGTACTTCAAATAACCCTTAGCAAAAAGAAGTTTATTCAAGTGTACTATGAGTATATTGTACTTATTTTTTATTAAAACTGAGGAAGTATACTTGAAGTTGACTTTATATAAACTATATTTTATATACTTAAGAATAGTATAGTGAAGTATACTTGGCTTATACTGAAAAGTATAAACAAAAGTCTAAGACTAAGTACAATAATACTAAAACTTACACTTATACTTTAATACTAAAACTTATACTTTAGTATACATTTTACGTTTTTCTGCCACAAAGTACTAATACTTGGTATATCTTGCTCCAAGTGCATAATAAGGTCAAGTCATTGACTCATGCTTAACATTTAATTTATATATTAATATAATATAATGCTGGAGTTTAAAACTTTACAGTATATAGTATGTGTGCTCAATTGCATTATCTTTATGTACCTTAAAATCATACACAAAAACAGAAAAACTTTTGATTTGACTTTATTGATCAAGAGACCATTATGTTTACATTTTTACATGCAAATGTGCACTTTTTCCTTTCATTTTCTCCAGTAAGGAAGGACTTGATTTCATAGGTCTTTGTTTTTGAAATGTTTGAAATGCCTGAAAATATATCAAACTTGTTTTCAACATTCTGTCTTGTGATTTTGTAAACTGATCACACTCTTGTGCACATACAGTATGAGTAAACTTTAAGAATACTTTAAGGAGTATATTTCCAGTATATAAATAGTAAGCTACAAGTAATATGCCAAGCAAACTTAAAGTATAACAAGTAAACTAGTGAAATAACCAACGTTTATAACAGTATACTTAAAGTATACAATAATAAACTAAAAATAGGGACTTGAAGTATATAACTAGTACAATGGCAGTATATCGATAAGTGTACTTGTGGTATACTTTAAGCATACGAGAGGGATATACCAAGTACATTGATAGTATATAGATGAGTGTACTTGTTGTATACTTTAAAGTGTACTTTTGCAAACTTAAAATGAACTTTAAAGTATACGTTTATAAACTTGAAATGTTCCAATTTAGTCTGAAAAAGTATTAAATTTGTATTCTAGTACACTAAAAGTACATGCTCTGTAGTATACTTGCTGTACTTATACTCATACTGAAGCATACTTAATAAAATGAACTTTAAGTATACTACTTTTTGCTAAGGGAAAGCTCACAGTGAAGTTTCTGTGAATGACTGTTGTTTATTTAGCTTGATCTTTGGATCTAGTATCACCAGTTTATGAAACTTTGTCTTTTTAGAGACCTTAGACTGCAGATAAGCAGGCTTGGGTTAATAAAAGTGCATCCAGATGATATGACATCTAATAAAGTGGAAACTCTGTATTTTAGTGCTAGGTATCAGATCATCAAGTAATCTTCATCACCTCTTTCATCCAGCAAGGAGAGTTAGAAGGATTGGCTGATGGATTGATTGATCTTAATTTTTACTGAAGAAACGTACAACCCCAAAATCAGAAAAAGTTGGGACCATATGTAAAATGTTAACAACAACAACAACAACAACAAAAAGCAGTGATTTCTAAATTTACTTTGACTTGTACTTCATTGCAGACAGTATGGGCCCAAGATATTTCATGTTTTGTCTGGTCAAGTTCATTTTATCTGTGAATATTCCTGTTTCAGGCCTGCAACACGTTCCAAAAAAAGTTGTGATGGGGGCAATTTAGGGCTAGTAATGAGGTAAAACAATTTAATAATGGTGTGATTTGAAACAGGTGATGTCAACAGGTGATTGTAATCATGATTTGGTACAAAATCAGTATTCAGGAAAGGCCTAGTGTTTGAGGAGAAAAGTTGGGCCGAGGATCTCCAGTTTGTCAACAAATGTGTGAGAAAATTATTGAAGTATTTAAAAACAATGTTCCTCAAAGAAAAATAGGAAGAGATTTGGATACATCACCCTTTACACTGCAAAATATCATGAAACAATTCAAGGAATCTGGAGGAAGCTTGGTGCATAAAGGGCAAGGGAGCAAGCCTAAGCTGAACA
Organism: Neoarius graeffei; assembly: GCF_027579695.1. NCBI lineage: Eukaryota > Metazoa > Chordata > Actinopteri > Siluriformes > Ariidae > Neoarius > Neoarius graeffei. The sequence continues at coordinate 25,714,985 of NC_083592.1, read as the reverse complement.
CCCGTGATCTCCGATCCCTCAGACAGCACTGGATCAAGAACTGTTCAAGAACCATCAAGAACCACTGATATGACCGAATGTGCAGATTACTCTGGCAAACCTTTGTCAGCCACTAGAATATGGAGTTACATCCACAAATGGCAGTTAAAACTTTAGTGTGCAAAAAGGAAGCCTTATGTTAACTGTGTCCAGAAGTGCCTTCAATTTCTCTGGGCTCGGAGGCATCTGGGATGGACCATCACACAGTGGAAATGTGTATTGTCTCAGATGAATCAGTATTCCAGGTCTTTTTTCTAAGACATGGACACCATGTGCTCCAGACCAAAAACAGAAAGGGCCATCCAGACTGTTACCAGCAACAAGTCCAAAATCCAGGGTCTGTCATGGTTTGGGGTTGTGTCAGTGCCCTTGGCAAAGGTAACTTACACTTCTGTGATGGCAGCATTAATGCAGAAAAGTATATTGAGATTTTGGAGCAACATGTGCTGCCTTCAAGATGACATGTTTTCCAGGGAGATTTCAGCAAGACAATGCAGAACCACATTATGCTCACATTAGAAAGGCATGGCTGTGGAAGAAGAGGGTGTCTGTCCCCTCTGTCCCCAAAAGAGAATGTGTGGCAAATAGTGAAATGCAAAATATGTCAATGATGACTCTGTACTCTTGCACATCTTTAGACCTGTTTGCAGGAGAAATAACATCTGAAATGCTTCATCACTTGGTGTTGCCAGTCCCTAAATGTCTTTTAAGTGTTGTGAGACAGAATGCCAACATTATAAAATGGTAAATGCTTCACTATCCCAACTTCTTTTGAAATGTATTTCAAGAATCAAAATTGAAATAATTAGTTATTTAAAAAATGTTAGCCCTGTGATGACCTGGCAACTTGTCCAGGGTGTACCCCACCTCTCGCCCATAGTCAGCTGGGATAGGCTCCAGCTTGCCTGCGACCCTGTAGGACAGGATAAGCGGCTACAGATAATGGATGGATGGATGGTTATTAAAAAAACAACAACAATAAAATTCACGAGGTAAAACATCAAATAATGTGGTCCTGTGTTGTTCTCAGTTTAGTCCATATAAAAGATTATTTGCAAATCATTGTTTTCAGTTTTAATTTAATTTAAATTTCAACATACCATCCCAAATTTTTCTGATTTGCAGTTGTAATATCTCACTACATAGAGCAAATTTACAGCATATTAACCAAGACATGTCATACCAATTCCTCACAAACATGAGCAGCTTTGTATTGCAGTTTATTTATTTATTCATTCATTTATTCAATTTTTTACATATGTTTAAATATGTGTATTAGAGAGAGAAAAATAATAAAAAAGTATGAAACAAAGTCATTCTATCTGTAGATTATGTACAGTTTAGTGTTTTTTTTTTAATGACTGCATTTTGAAAAAAAAGTCATTAATCCAGATTATTTCAGAGCATGAGGTCTGATCAGAGGGAAACAGATAACTCAGAAGAAAACCACCCACAGCATCTCTGAACTCTGTGCTGGTGGTCTGAGCATCACTTAATCTACAATAAAACAAGGATGCAGCAGGAGGTAAAGAAGCCCAACCAAATCAAATATCAGCTCTGTTGACTTGCATGACATCATTTAACTTCTAGATGAAAACATTCATATATTCATCGTCAGTTAGTCCTTTTTCCTCGCCATGGTCACACTAAGCCTGTCTTTATCCCTAGAGTCTATCCTGGAAACACTGGAGATGAAGCAGGAGTACGCTATGGATGGGTCATGAGGATGTCAGAGGGTATCATTCACACAGTCATTCAGAAGGGCAGTTTTGTGTAGCAATCCTCCTTTTAATTTCTGGACAGTGGGAGACAAACAAAGAACCAAGAGGAAACCTGTAAGAACATTGTGTAAAATGCATAGAAACGCCACACAGACAATAACTGAAGCGCAGGATCAAACTGGAGACCCTGGAGCTGTGAGGTGGTAATGCTACCTGCTGCAGCAATGTACAACAAATTCAATATTTACTGTATACAGGATACATATACTAAGTTTGCTAATAGTTGCTGTAAAAATATAAAGATATATGAGGCAATCTAAGTCTACTCAATAATATAATTATAAATCAATAAATAAACAAACAGCTTTCTTATGCAGACATGCCCATATCTCTCAAAACATTCTGAACACAATTTAAGAAGAGGTACAGAACCCTAGCCCTGACAACAAGCTCATTACTGAAAGAACAAAATGTCATTATACAAAGAAGTGAAAAAGAAAAATGGTGATACAATGCATATTATCACAAGCACTCAGTCTCTCTCTCTTTCTCTCTCTCTCACTGACAGCCAGTGCTTTTTAATTCAGCAATCCACCCAGACAAGATGTGATAAAAACAGCAGAAGAAGCTGCTCCTTAATTGCTTACTAATGGTTATGACAAATATCTGTCTGTGTTGTTCTCACACACGTATCCACACAGACACACCAACACAGTAACTAGCTGTGAGCATTAAAAACCAAAACAACAACAACAACAAAAAAAAAAACAAGGACACAATGTTTAAGAGTACGTCAAATATTTTCTGACAAATTTGAATTATTTTTGGCAATTTCCTTTCATTCATTTTATACCACAGCACTGTGGCATGCTTGAATTTGATTGGTCAGAAAGTGTCAGTTGCTTTTCTATAATAGCTGCCCTGACAGTAGTGTCAGCTGTAGGACAGATCACAGTTTTATATTAATGTACTCCTTCTGAAACATTATTATAGGAACGAATTTGTGTCATGGACATTCCACAACATTAAATGCAAATATAAAAGGAGAAAACTATAAAGGATTAAATTGTAATGGTATATGAAAAAAATGAAACACTTTAGGACATGCTTTGATAGGAAAATCATCAGTTTGTATTTGATTATTTTCCAGAGCACAATGTGTTTGATTCCTGATAAATACATCAATTGACATTTGTTTCCTTCACTGCAGATGTAATGCAACATCTGTATAATAATATGACAAAAATTATTCTCTGTTTTGTTTATGTGTTTCGTAATCAGGCACAGCAGGGTGATCCTGTGAGCTTTTTCATAAGAAGTATGTCATTATAAGAGCTGCACAAAAATGGAAAAAATACTGGGGAAAAATAATCTCTTTGACATTTCATTTAATCAGTGTTTAAATCAACATAAACAAAGTGAAATCTATTAAACATTTATAATCAGTTACCCAAATGATTTGCCAATTAAAGTAAGTTTCATAGTCTCAAAAAAGCAAATAATTTAATCAAATAATAATCAAGAACAATACTCTCAAGAACAAAATCACACCACTTGGTAAATCTTGGTCAATTTCATTAGCTTTAATAATAACACTAATGCTCACTCCAATAGCTCTCAGAAATTTAAAAGTGTATCATCCTTGTCCAATGGCAAAGATTGTCAGTGAGTATAATGCTGTGCAAAATCAAGCAATTTAAACAGAAGCTAGCACCGAAGAGAATTACAGACGAATCCGTGGAAGTACCACAAGTAGACAAGTCGCCATTACCAGTGCATCTCAAAAAATTAGAATATTGTGAAAAAGTTCAATATTTTCCATCAGTTATTACATATAAACTAAATTGTTTGAAGTCATTTTCTAGTTTAATTTTGATAATTATAGTCAACAGTGCAAAACAACACAAAACAAAAAAATCCCAAAATATGAGAATATTTCATTTCGAGTTTGAGTAAAGCAGTATAAATCCTGTGTATCTCTTGGTCTAGTTCACTACACACAGCTACAATCATGGAAGACTGCTGACTTGACATTTGTCCAGAAGACGATCATCGACACCCTCCACAAGGAGGGTAAGCCACAGAAGGTCATTGCTGAAAAGGCTGGCTGGAAAAGGTGCACAAGCAAGAGGGATGACTGTAGCCTTGAGAGGATTGTCAAGAAAAGTCAATTCAAGGACTTGGGAAAGCTTCACAAGGAGTGGACTGAGGCTGGTGTCAGTGCATCAAGAGCCACCACACACAGATGTCTTCAGGAAAGAGGCTACAACTGTTGCATTCCAAATATCAAGACACTCCTGAACCAGAGACAACTAATGTAATTCGTCTGTAATGGTTAAATGCAACTTGTGAATGATTATGCTAGCTAGCTAGTACAGTGATGTTAGCACAGTATATTCCACTTCATCACAAGAAATGTGGCAGATGGTCAAGTGGTCCATTTTTTCTCTATTTCTGAGTATTATTGTAACTGATTTCTAACTAATATGTAAATTTTGAATAATGTTAAGCTTGCCATCCATATAAGATACCTTCATCAGTTACTGGGGGCCACTTCCTAACATCATCAATGCACCTACCATGCTGCTGTCTCTGTCAACTGGCAGCAACAGACGCACAGTCACTATGACTTTCTACCACAGTAATGGTGGTGCAGAACACACAAATCAGGTGCTGGATTTGTCAAGTCCCTGGACTCACTAAACACAACTATGCAAGAGATGAGCAAATATTGCTTCAACTTTTTTTTTTTTTTACATTAATAATATTACACTGCAACCCCACTATAATAAACTCCTTGGGAGGGATGTTTAAATAGATTGTTATACCAAAAAAGTTTGTAATACTGAAATGGTCCCACTTGCCACAGCAAACACTTATGTTATATATGAAATTTTAGGTACGTTCTCCTTATCACCAGTTTCTCCTTCCGAGTCACTATCACAGTTTACTGACTTAGTTAAAGGATCATGAATGGAGGTGATGATTTCTTCATCTGTTATGGAAATGACAGAGGTTACTGGCGTATTGTTGTCAATATCCACCCACTTACTCACTATTTTCTAAATCTTCATCATTCAGTTCATTCATGTGTTGCAAATCACTGGTTATGTCATTTATGTCACATTGTGAGTAGGGCTGGGTATCACCAGATACCTCACGATACGATACTATGGCGATATTTTGCCCACGATAACGATAATATCACGGTATAGCGATTCTGCGATAATCGATATATTGCAAGAAATTTCAAACACATCACGATATCTGTGTCACTGAAGAAAATCAGAATTTATTGACCACTGTAAAATTACATTTCACATACATAACTACACACTCTTGCCAGACATATATTTGTCTCTATTCCACTGCTGGCAAAACCAAGAGTTGCTTCACTACAACATACAGAAAATTCCCATTTCTGTGCTAGTATTATCAACTTTTCTGTAAGCATGGACACATCAGTGCTGCTTAACAAGCAAAATCAAATTGTTTTATGAAAACTTAAAACTTGCACTGCAGACTGCACATACATTTCAGTGCTAACACTAATATCAATTTGTTCTTTGTAAACTTGAGAACATATACCTGAGAACATTTAACTTGTGCTTATTTTGCAGGAACAACACACTGTCTGAAACACATTGAAAAGTGCAGTGGGCATCTTAGTCTCCCTGAGCACAATAATGAAACAAAGTGCAGTGTGGGTCAGTGTCCACACACTGAAACTGAACTGAAACCTCAGTGAATCACGTTTCTTCTGAACTTAGAGTAAATACTCAAAATAAAATGCAGTGTCTCACACACACTAAAATTGAAAATGCAAGATAAAGTGCAGCTTCTTGCCTTTGACCTTAAATGACAAAATTAAGTTCACAGTTACAGTAAGTCACACATCACTGAAGTAGATGGGAGGACTTTGGCGCTGTCCAGTGTAGTTTGCTTCGGGTTGGGTTTCGGTGGCTCCGGCTGAGCTAATATGTCGGGGTGGTGTCGTGCTAAGTAAGTTCGCAAGTTTGTTGTGTTACCTGAATATCTAATTGGAGCGAAACAGGTTTTGCAGAGTGCATACTCTTTGTCCGGCTCACTGTTTTTTTCTCCTTTCCTTTAGAATCCAAAGTGCCTCCAAACATCTGCCTTAAAGTTCGGCGGCGTCTCTAGGTTTACGTTAACAGCCATGCTTGCTTGTTTTTTTTTCCTCACTGCAACCGCCGGGGAAAAAAGAGAAGATGAAGAGTGCCTTGCAGTGAGGGAGCGGCACAGTGGCACCTCGTGGAGCGGAGGTGCGGAAGTCGTACTGGATTTACAACCTGTCTGAAACATGATTTATTATTTGAAAAAATATCAATATTCAAATTTTGAGTATCGATATTGAATCGGAAGACAAAGTATCGCGATATATCGCCGTATCGATATTTTTGCACACCCCTAATTGTGAGGCTGGGCGGGGGTATAAAAACACTGCAGGTACACTTTAAATAGGTGCTAAGTTTAGCAGTATCAACAGTCATGTGTGACTGCAGTCCTTAAATAGGGTGTGCTGATTACTGAGGATACAGAACAGGTGTGGCCTCAATCAGAACTCGGGAGGGGGAGGGTGCTGTGGTGCTTGGGAGTTTTGAAGGCTGCCACGAACTTATATTATCAGTGACAGATTCCCCTAAGGCGCTCACTCTGGGAGCACTTTCCTTCCTAGGACATCCTTCTGGGTGCTTGCTTTTTGGGATGCTGAGCATGAAATTCCTGCATCAAAAGTGGTTCTAAAATGTCCCTGGCAGGTACCCAACTGCGCTCCTCTGAACCATACTCCTCCCAATCCACCAGATATTCTAGGTTTCCTTGCCTGCAACTAGAGTTGAGTATTTTATTTACTTGGTACATTGATCCTCCTTCCAGCTCCAGAGGTGATGGGTGTTCTGTGGCTGGTGTGTTATCAGCAAGAGGTCCAGGAAAAGCAGGTTTGAGACATGATACATTGAATGTGGGTTATAGGCTGCAGTGTTGTGGTAGTTCCAATCTGTAGGGAACCTCATTGATCTGATGAAGGACTTTGAAGGGACCACTGTACCTGGCACTGAACTTCCTGCATGTGCTGGGATCACACAGGTCCTTGGTGGACACCCAGACTTTGTCCCCTGGTGCATACACAGGTGTCTCCCCTCTGTGCTTGTCTACATACAGCTTATATCTATGGGCTCGAGTCATTGGTGAACACTCTCTCATACCTGTTCACTTCTCTTAAACCAGGCATCGAATGCTAGGAGTGAGTTCTGTGCATACTCTACCAATGGAAAAAACTGGAACCAGTCCTTGGTGTTCTCTAAGCAGAACACCGTCAGGAAGCCCCCAATCTCCTGGTTGGTGCATTCTACTTGACCTTCTGGTCCACAGAAGTCAGACTTGCAGATACTCCAAGTTTGTCCATGAATCTAGCCCATAATCTGGATGAGAATTGAGGTCCCTGATCACTCACTATGCCCTCAGGGATCCCATAGTACCTGAAGACATAGTTGAATATGAGCTCTGCTGTTTCAAGGGCTGTGGGTAGGCTGGGCAAGGGGATGAGTTTTAGTGCTTTGAAAAACCAATCTATAATTACCATGATTACTGTGTTATTTTGTGATTTGGGTAGATCTATGCTGAAGTCAATAGCCAGGTGTGACCATGGTCTCTGGGTTGTGGGTAATGGCATGAGTTTACCAGTGGGCAGAGCTTGGGGCACCTTGGCTCATGCACAAGCAGAACAGGAACTGGTTGATGTTGGATCTCATGTTCTCCCACCAATATTTTGTCCTGATAAGCTGATAAGTGCTTTGGATATTTGGGTGTCCCGTGGCAGGAGACGAATGTGCCCGTGTGATCAGGGGACCTCTGTACTGTGATGGAATGAATGTGAGACCCAGAGGACAGGTTTCAGGTGGGTTGCATGGTTGGTTCTGGGATAGTTTCTTGTTAATGTCCCAGGAGAGAGTGTTCACAAAGCACTTGGGCAGCAGGATGGGCGTAGACTCAAGGTAGCTTGTCATAGATGCATGAATTTGGGACAGCACGTCAGCTTTTGTATTCCAGGATCCAGGACAGTATGCGATGGTGAATTGGAATCCAGTTTAAAAAAAAAGTGCCCAACGTGCCTGTCGTGGGTTCAGACACTTGGCTGACTTGAGGTACTCAAGGTTCTTGTGATCAGTGAAGATGATGAATGGATGTGTGGCCCCCTCCAGCCAATGTCTCCACTCTTCCAATGCCAGCTTAACGACTAGCAGTTCCCAATGTCATAGTTTTGTTCACTGGGCTAAAGTTTCCTCAAAATGAACACCACTGGGTGTAGCTTGGGTTTCTCCCTGAAGTGCTTGGACAGGACTCCTCTGACTCCAGTTTCAGAAGCATCTACTTTTACAGTGAAGGGTTTAGTGGGCTCTGGGTGTTTCAGGATGGGTGCTGTGGCAAACTCTGACTTGAGTTGAGCAAAAGCTTCCCACTTGGTTCCACTGTAGGCACATAGGACCCTTCTTGAGTAGAGCAGTGAGTGGAGTAGCAATGGTGCTGAATTTCTTGATGAAATGTCAGTAGAAGTTTACAACCCCTAGGAAACATTGGAGTTCCTTGTCAGATGTGGGTATGGGCCAGGAGGTGGTGGTGGACACTTTGCTTGAGTCCATACTAACCACTTCAGTACTAATTATGTACCCCAGGAATGAGATTTGGGAGACGTGGAACTTGCACTTTTCAGCTTTTACATGCAACTAGTTTTCCAGGAGTCTAGAGAGTACTAACTTGAAGTGTTCATAGTGAATGGTTTTGTCCGGGGAGTAAATCAGAATGTCATCTATATAGGTGATAACATAGCATACCAGCATGTCCCTGAGCACATCAGTGATCAGGCACTGGAACACACTGGGCATGCAAGCTAGTCCATGTGGCATGACCAGATATTCAAAGTGACCAGAAGTGGTATTGAATGCTGTCTTCCACTCATCCCCTTTATGAATACACACCAGGTTGTAGGCACTCCTGAGGTCAAGTTTAGTGAAGACACGGGCAGATCGTAGCTGTTCCAAGGCAGAGAATACAAGGGGTAATGGATATGGGTATTTCACAGTTATCTGGTTCAATCCTCTATAATCAATGCTGGTCCAGAGGCCTCCTCCCTTCTTTTCCATAAAGAAGAAACCTGTGGATGCTGGAGAGGTGGATGGAAAGATGTAACCTTGTTGTAATGCTTCTTGTACATACTCCTCCATAGCAGATTGCTCCGTAATCAAGATAGGGTAGATACGGCAGCGTGGAGGGGTAGTGGCCAGAAGGAGGTCAATTGTACAGTCATAAGGTCTATGAGGAGGTAGCCCACTGGCCTTTCCTTTACTGAAAGCCTCACTGAGTTCATGGTAGCATGCTGGGACTTGTTCGATGCCCCCAGGAGAGGGACTGTCCACAGATGTGGAAGCCAGAGTGAGTTGGGGCAATTGCGGGAAGTTCTGGTGGCAGGATGGAGACCATTTTAGAATCTCTCTATGTTGTCAGGAAATGAGGGGATCATGAAGCTGTAACCATGGGAATCCTAGAACAATTGCATGATTGGATGTTTGAGTGAAGTACAATGAAATGTGTTCCTTGTGTAGAGCCCCAATCTGAATCTCAAGTGGCATGGTGCGTCTGGTGACCAATCCCTCTCCAATGGGTCTGCCAACTATAGCTTGGAGACTTACTGGTTACTGGAATTCTTCTGTTGGCAACACAAGCCTTTGCACAACCTTGAGGTCAATGAAGTTACTCTCTGCCATGCAGTCTAGTACTGCAGGAAGAACATGGGAAGACTCTGATATGGATAACAAGATATTGAACTGAAGGAATGGGTCAGTAGGAGAAGGTTTGTGACTTACCAGGGTGTTGGAGTGGTCTTCCTGTCTGAGGTGGTTATGCTTCCTGGTGGTCACTGGCTGGATGGGACACTGGGCCAGCAAGTGACCAGGCTCACCACAGTAAAAACACAGTGCTTCCCGGTGAGCAGTTAATGTGAGGAAACCCACCAACATCCCAGAGTTGAAGCTGTTCTGTACGGAGGAATGGGCTAAAATTCCTCCAAACTGGTGTGTAGGACTGATCAACAGTTACCGGAAATGTTTAGTTGCAGTTACCGCTGTACAAGGGGGTCACACCAGATACTGAAAGCAAAGGTTCACATACTTTTGCCACTCACAGATATGTAATATTGGATCATTTTCCTCAATAAATAAATGACCAAGTACACTATTTTTGTCTCATTTGTTTAACTGGGTTCTCTTTATCTACTTTTAGGTCTTGTGTGAAAATCTGATGATGTTTTAGGTCATATTTATGCAGAAATATAGAAAATTCTAAAGGGTTCACAAACTTTCAAGCACCACTGTATCATTGCTCATCTCATCTCATCTCATCTCATCTCATCTCATCTCATCTCATCTCATTATCTCTAGCCGCTTTATCCTGTTCTACAGGGTCGCAGGCAAGCTGGAGCCTATCCCAGCTGACTACAGGCGAAAGGCGGGGTACACCCTGGACAAGTCGCCAGGTCATCACAGGGCTGACACATAGACACAGACAACCGTTCACACTCACATTCACACCTACAGTCAATTTAGAGTCACCAGTCAACCTAACCTGCATGTCTTTGGACTGTGGGGGAAACCGGAGCACCCGGAGGAAACCCACGCGGACACAGGGAGAACATGCAAACTCCGCACAGAAAGGCCCTCACCAGCCATGGGGCTCGAACCCGGACCTTCTTGCTGTGAGGCGACAGCACTAACCACTACACCACCGTGCCGCCCTGTATCATTATTATTCTTATTTATTATATGGACACAACTGTCCCACTACATTTCATGTATGCTGAAGAGCATTCAGCTGAAATTTCTACCTTCACTGAAACATACGTAAATTACACCTGAGTCTACCAATGTCTGCCTAAGATGCAATACTTGGATATTAGGTTGGGAATTGTGCAGTTGACAAGAATTATGAATTTACTTTTAGTCTTCATCACTTAAGGAAAACTGTAGTTATATTTTAGCCCCATTTTAGTCTTTTTTGTTGTTTTTGTTTGAGTCAAGATTTAGTCAGTGGAACTCAGTTTTAATTTTAGTCTAACATTACTCAATGGTTTTTTTTAAATAATTTTCTCAGACAGTTTCATGATACTGGTTGTAAAATGTACTCTATACCTTTAACAGGGGCTATTACAGGAAGGGTACTGTTGGATGTTTCTTTTTTTCCCTCCTTTTTTGGTATGTGACTGTTGTTGTTGCTATATGGAAGTTAGCCACGACACTGTTATTGTTTTGCTCGTTATTTTGTAAAAATGCCTCTTTTTACACTGTGGTGGTGATGACCACTAATTTCAATGAAAAAGGTTACTTCGTTCAGACCAATGTAACCTTTCATTTAAAAATTGAACCTTTAATTGAAATATATTTATTAACAGAAAAACAAATCCCTCATCAAGAAATTATTATTTTCAACAAAAACACATATACCACTATTTTAGGCACCCCTGGAAATGATAGTGGACACAATGTAACCAAAGCACGTTTCCCGTATAAACTGTACATTTTTGAGTTGATTCAAGTGTGTAGTAACTTTCAAGCTGTAATCCATGACTTCCTGATTAACTGGGGTACAAATATGTGGTGACACAGAGGCCAAATTCCCTGAGTCATCGATCAACATGGGAAAGATAAGAAACACACAAACCAAATAAGGAAGAAGTGTGTCGACCTTCATAAGTCAGGGAATGATCACAAAAAATAGCTACTCACCTCAAAATGTCCATTTCTACTGTTAGGGCAATAATTAAAAAAAGTGGACACCAGCCGGATTTGTTACAAACTCAGCTGGAAGAGGACCCAAGGTTATTTTGCCTGATTGTGCAGTGAGCAGGATGGTAAGAGAGGAAAAAAAAAGAAAAGAAAAAGAAAAAATAATAATTAAAAAAATCCCCAATGATCACTGTTGGTGAATTACATGAAAAAGTAAAATCTTGGGGTTTCTAAGTCTCCACAAATCACCATCAGACTCCACCTCCATGCCAACAGATTATTTGGAAGGTTTGCCAGAGAAAAAAGCATTTTGTGCGAGTTAATCACAAACATAAGAGCCTGAAGTTTGTGAAACGCTACTACAACTTTGACTGGGACTGTGTTCTCTGGTCTGATGTAACAAAAATGGGCCTTTATGGCAATAAACACTCAAGGTGGGTTTGGCATAAAAAGAAGGATTGCTATACTGAAAAGGACCCAATCCCAACTGTAAAATATGGTGGAAGTTCTGTGATGTTTTGGGGCTGTTTTTCTTCCAAGGGCCTGGAAACCTTGTTAGGGTACATGGCATCATGGACTCCATGAAATACCAGGACATTTTAAATAAAAATCTGGCTGCTTCTGTCAGGAAACTAAAAATGGGTCATCATTAGATCTTCCAGCAGGACAATGATCTGAAGCATATGTCCAAATCAACACAAAAATGGTTTGCTGATCACAGAATCAAGCTTCTGCCCTGACCATCTCAGTCCCCTGACCTGAACCCCAGTGAAAACCTGTGGGGTGAGCTGAAGAGGAGAGTGCACAGGAGAGGGCTGAGGACCCTGGATGATCTGGAGAGATGGTGTAAAGAGGAATGGGCTCAGATTCCCTGCTCTTTATCTTCAACCTTATAAAATGTCATAGGAGAGACTCAGTGCTGTTTTACTGGCAAAGGGAGGTTGCACAAAGTATTAAATGCAGGGGTGCCAGTAACAGTGGCACATGTGTTTTTGCTGAAAATAATTATTTCTTGATGAGGGATGTTTTTCTCTGTATAAATTCATTTCAATTAAAGGCTGGATTTTTCTCATTTTTTCAGTGTAAAATGAAACTACTTCATTAAAAGGTGGATTTTTTTTCAGACCCTTTTTACAAATCTTTACAAGGGTCGCCAATAATTGTGTAGGGCATTGTACCTGTTAGAAGCCAGGAGCATTGTGAAAGCCATGGGAGAATCTAAGCGGGCAAGCCTAGTGAATCGGATTCCCCTGTTGGCCAACTACAGTCAGGAATGTGAAACAAGGAAGGTAACATACTGGAATGGATTTTGCTGAAGGATATTTCTCCTGGCTTCAAAAATTCCCTTGGGAAGTAAACTAGGTCGTCTGTCCAAATTATTATTATTATTATTATTATTATTATTATTATTATTATCTTTACTAGTCAGGGCATAATGAACAGAGATTTTGATGTAATTTTATTGTCAAATATTTGTTTATTTTCATTTACGGTGTTGGTACACTTTAGTCATGAAATAAAAAGTTGTCAGTGAATACTTGTCAAAATTTTCATTGACAAAATTATCACTGGAATTGTGTTGTGTGTTTTACTGTGTGTGTTGTAAACTGTGTTGAAACATCAAGCATGTTTCAACAGAAAATACAAATACATGTAAATGTATAAGTTCATTTTCTCATGATTTAATTCAAAAAGGTAAACTTTCATGTCTTCTATATTCATTACATGAAAAGTGAAATATTTCAAGCCTTTTTTGTTTTAATTTTGATGATCATGGCTAAAAGCTCATGAAAATCAGAAATCCAGTATCTCAACTCATCTCATTCTCATCTCATTATCTCTAGCCGCTTTATCCTGTTCTACAGGGTCGCAGGCAAGCTGGAGCCTATCCCAGCTGACTACGGGCAAAAGGCGGGGTACACCCTGGACAAGTCACCAGGTCATCGCAGGGCTGACACATAGACACAGACAACCATTCACACTCACATTCACACCTACGGTCAATTTAGAGTCACCAGTTAACCTAACCTGCATGTCTTTGGACTGTGGGGGAAACCGGAGCACCCGGAGGAAACCCACGCGGACACGGGGAGAACATGCAAACTCCACACAGAAAGGCCCTCGCCGGCCACAGGGCTCGAACCTGGACCTTCTTGCTGTGAGGCGACAGCGCTAACCACTACACCACCGTGCCACCTGTATCTCAACTTATTAGAATATTTCCTAAGATCAATCAAAACATTTACATTTACAATACAGAAATGTCCAACTTCTGAAAAGTATGTTCATTTCTACACCTCAGTACTTGATTGGGGCTCCTTTACCATGAATTATTGCATCAATGCGGCGTCCATGGAGGCGATCAGCCTGTGGCTGATTAAAGTCAAAACAATTAATGAGTGAGGATATTGAAAAATATGTCACGGTTGTAGTTCTTGATGTTCTGGATGTAGTTCACATGAAAAATACGAGTATATATATATATATATATATATATATATATATATATATATATATATACACGAGTATGTGTGTGTATATATATATATATATATATATATATATATATATATATATATATTACACACACACACACACACACACACACACACACAGGGTGTTTCAAAAAAATTGATATTATTTGAGATGTAAATATCCCAGAAACTGCATAGTCTAGGCAAATGAAACTGAACAGGCGTAATGTTGAGCAATATAAAATTTATTCCTCAACATCTGAAAAAGAAATTCAAAGGTATGTGGATTCCATGAATGATTTCATAAATTTTCAATATGTGCACCGCCTGAGACACAGACACACACAAACAGCCTTCCTCATTGAACTTTTTGTGCTATGTCCAAATCTGCATTGCAGTTGGTGCATTTTTAGAGAATTCTCTCATAAACGCACGCTGCACAGTTTTGTTCGACTGTGTTCAAGGGTAATCTAACACACAAAACACCTTTTCTTTTCCAGTCAATGGCATTTCTATACCTAAAAAGATTTAAAAAAAAACATTAAACATAAAATTTTGACTTGTTTCCACACATGCTGTTAAAATTTGAGGTCAATTGAATGAGAATTGGCAAAGTTATTAGATTGTGGAATATCAATTTTTTTTAAACACCCTGTACACACACACACACACACGAGGGGTTTTCTGGTAAATACATTCATTTATTTGTGCGACCATGTAATATCCTCAAAATATCTCTGTTCCATCTGTCAAGTTTTCTAGATATTTTAAGAACATTACCAAAACCCAGAAATAATTTCTGCAACATGGCTGCAAAATATTTATTTGTCTAAAAAAAAGGTTTCTTTTTGCCTACCTAAGAATGTCACAGTGTCTGAATTTCCATATTATGTCCTCACTGTGGACATGTACCTCCATTCTGAATATGGTCCTAATTTATGACCTAGCAACAGAGTCAAAAGTGAAAAATAAAATAGCAACACACTTACATTAACCAGAAAATTACACCTTGAGACCTCAAAGCCTTAATGATTTGGTCAGCTTGAAAGCTATGTTGCTTTTAGAAATTTTTCCATCCTTTCCTCATAGCTTATGGAGCCCAAAGTAGGGCACACAAATCACTATTGTCTCACTGTTATTTTGCAAGGATAGCCAGAGAGAGACAGGGAGGGTCACTTTATATTCAGAGTAATAAAGATTTATTTTCTGGCCTTCACAGTTATGGGCCTGTTTGAAAGTTCCGACACAGCAAGCTGACAAATGACACATACTTCTGCCTGACGAGAACACTGTAGCCAAAATGACCTTCTCTGTGAGGACAAGCACCCTGCTCATTCTCTTGCAGTAGGCACATAGATGCTGCAAGTCTGGAGCTTAATAATGAAGAAAACAAATAACCTTCAGTGGCATTGACATTGCCCTTTGCATTCATTGTGTTATAGAAGTTCCTACAAGGTATGATATGTACTTTTGCAACATGGCCGCTAAGTTATTGCTTTTCTCACATGTCAATTCTGATCTATGGTGAGGAATAACTGTTTGGACAATTATTTAAAATACCTCCAGTGCAGGGTGGCATGGTGGTGTAGTGGTTAGCGCTGTCGCCTCACAGCAAGAAGGTCCAGGTTCGAGCCCCGTGGCCGACAAAGGCCTTTCTGTGTGGAGTTTGCATGTTCTCCCCGTGTCCACGTGGGTTTCCTCCGGGTGCTCCGGTTTCCCCCACAGTCCAAAGACATGCAGATTAGGTTAACTGGTGACTCTAAATTGACCATATGTGTGAATGTGAGTGTGAATGGTTGTCTGTGTCTATGCCCATGTTTACATTAGACTGTATCAGCGGATCATCAGATTAACGTTTTTAAAACGATTAGTGTGCACACAGCAACACCAATACACGATTTGCGTGCACACAGCAATACCAATACACGGATACGCTCGGCTCCGCAGGCATCCTGCGCTCCAAATCACTCCGCCCTGAACAGCGAGTGCCCTCTGGAGGGTGCGCACTCCGGCCTTGCACAGCTCACAGAGCACACGAGTGAAGTGAACAAGCTATGATTCGGGACTGAGCCGCTGTGTGTGTGATCCCAGCGCACATCACTTACCACTTGCAAGTGGAAGGATGGCAAGCCTAAAGACAATCATAACTACACAATGGGCAGTATTTGCATCAGTATTTGCAGTATTTTCATACTTTTATACTCTTTAATGAAAGGTGATACAAGGCGGAAGTCCGCGCCGTTTTTCAGCAGTCGCGTCACATGACCAACGCCAGCGAATCAGGAAGGTGGATGTCACAGTGACGTTGTCCAATGAGACGCCAGCTAGAGCTCAGCACAGCATATCCGCGTATTCTCAATGTTTACACAGCACCGGAGCTGACACGATCTGGATTGAATACGTGGACGCTGGCGGATTCCCGTTTCCCGGCGTTTCCAGGCGGTTTAATGTAAACGGACAGTGCATCCGCGAAGAAAACGAGACAGATACAGTCTAATGTAAACATAGCCTATGTGTCAGCCCTGTGATGACCTGGCGACTTGTCCAGGGTGTACCCCGCCTTTCACCCGTAGTCAGCTGGGATAGGCTCCAGCTTGCCTGCGACCCTGTAGAACAGGATAAAGTGGCTACAGATAATGAGATGAGATGAGACAACCACGAACTTAAAAGTTTTTTGTTGAGATTTTATGTGATAGACCAACACAGAGTAGCACATAATTGTGAAATGAAATGAAAATGATAAAAGGTCTTCAAAATTTTAAACAAATAAAAATCTGAAAAATGTAGTGTGCATTAGTATTCAGCCCCCCTGCATCAATACTTTGTAGAGCCACCTTTTGCTGCAATTACAGCTGCAAGTCTTTTGTGGTATGTCTCTACCAGCTTTGCACATCTAGACACTGAAATTTTTGCCCATTCTTCTTTGCAAAATAGCTCAAGCTCAGCCAGATTGGATGGAGAGTGTCTGTGAACAGCAATTTTCAAGTCTTGCCACAGATGCTCAACGGGATTTAGGTCTGGACTTTGACTGGGCCATTCTAACACATGAATATTATTTGATCTAAACCATTCCATTGTAGCTCTGGCTGTATGTTTAGGGTCATTGTCTTGCTGGAAGGTGAATCTCCTTCCCAGTCTCAAGTCCTTTGCAGCCTCCAACAGGTTTTCTTCCAGGATTGCCCTGTATTTAGCTCCATCCATCTTCTCATCAACTCTGACCAGCTTCCCTGTCCCTGCTGAAGAAAAGCATCCCCATAGCATGATGCTGCCACCACCATGTTTCACAGTGGGGATGGTGTGTGCAGGGTGATGAGCAGTGTTAGTTTTCTGCCACACATAGCGCTTTGCATTTAGGCCAAAAAGTTCAACTTTGGTCTCATCTGACCAAAGCACCTTCTTCCACATGTTTGCTGTGCCCCCTACATGGCTTCTGGCAAACTGCAAATGGGACTTCTTATGCCTGTCTTTCAACAATGGCTTTCTTCTTGCCACTCTTCCAAAAAGGCCAGATTTGTGGAGTGTATGACTTATAGTTGTCCTGTGCACAGATTCTCCTACCTGAGCTGTGGATTTCTGCAGCTCCTCCAGAGTGATCATGGGCCTCTTGGCTGCTTCTCTGACCAGTGCTCTCCTTGCTCACTCTGTCAGTTTAGGTGGACGGCCATGTCTTGGTAGGTTTGCAGTTGTGCCATACTTTTTCCATTTTTGAATCATGGATTGAACAGTGCTTCTTGAGATGTTCAGAGCTTGGGGATATTTTTTTTTATAACCTAACCCTGCTTTAAACTTCTCCAGAACTTTATCCCTGACCTGTCTGGTGAGTTCTTTGGTCTTCATGATGCTGTTTGTTCTTCAGTGTTCTCTAACAAACCACCGAAGCCTTCACAGAACAAGTGTATTTATGCTGAGAGTAAATTACACACAGTAGGACTCTATTAACTAATTAGATGACTTCTGAAGGCAATTGATTGCACTGGATTGTATTTAGAGGTAACAGAGTACAGGGGACTGAATACTAATGCACACCATATTTTTCAGATTTTTATTTGTTTAAAATTTTGAAGACCATTTATCATTTTCGTTTCACTTCACAATTATGTGCTACTCTGTGTTGGTCTATCACATAAAATCTCAATAAAAAACTTTTAAGTTCGTGGTTGTAAGGTGGAAAAATGTGAAAAAGTTCAAGGGGTATGAATACTTTTTCACGACACTGTATCCATGTCATATTTCCACACATAATACCTTTTGACTTTGTACTTGTACTACAGGATGTATTCATAAGTAGCAACAAAGATATGTTTAAAGACACAAAATTCATAGGAAAAAGGTATTCAGATACTACAAAATAAGAACATTAGTACTTTGTTGCACAACTGTTTTCTGCAATCACTGCTTTGAAATATCTATGGTAAGAAGTAAGTAGGTTTTTGAAACATTGTGATTGCATTTTGGCCCTTCTTCTTGGCAAACAGTCTTCAGTTCCCCAAGGTTACAAGGGTCCCTCTGATGAACTAGCAGTTTCCTTCATACATCAAGTCAGGACATTGACTTGGCTATTCAAGCACCTTTCCCTTCTTTTTGAGGAACCAGTTTTGAGTTATTCTGGCTGTATGTATGTTTGGGGTCATTGTCTTGTTGAAAGATCCATCTTTTCCAAAGATAAAATTTTCCTCCAGTACATCACTCCATTCATGTTTCCTTTGATGATGTGTAATGCCCCAGCACCTCTTGCAGAGAAGTAGCTCCATATCATGATGCCTCCACCTCTGTACTTCACTGCTGGTATGGTGTTCTCAGGATCATATGTGCAACTTTTTTTTTTTTCAAAACAAGCTGAATTAATTGTCAAAGAGTTCTATTATTTGTTCCAATAGAGTTCTGATTTGTCAACAACCCCAAGTCAGAAAAAGTTGGGATAGTATGGAAAATGCAAATAAAAAAATAGAAAGTAGTGATTTCTAAATTTACTTTGATTTGTTTTTGATTGCAGACAGTATGAACACAAGATATTTCATGTTTTGTCTGGTTAACTTCATTTCATTTGTTAACATGCATCCATTCCTATGTTTCAGGCCTGCAACACATTCCAAAAAAAGTTCAGATGGGGCAATTTAAGGCTAATAAAGAGGTAAAACAATTAAATAATGATGCAGTTTGAAACAGGTGATGTCAACAGGTGATTGTAATCATGATTTGATACAAAATCAGTTTCCAAGAAAGGTCTCATGTTTGAGGAGCAAAGATGGGCTAAGGATTTCCAGTTTGTCAACAAATGTGTGAGAAAAGAATTGAAATGTTTAAAAACAATGTTCCTCAAAGAAAGATGTGAAGGGATTTGGAAAGTTCACCCTCTACACTGCAAAATATCATTAAACAATACGGAGTTACATCTACAAATGCCAGTTAAAATTTTACTGTTCAAAATGGAAGCTTTATATTAACTGTGTCCAGAAACAACTTCTGTGGGCTCAAAGGCATCTGGGATGGACCATCACACAGTGGAAACATGTATTGTGGTCAGATGAATTAGTATTCCAAGTCTTTCTTGTAAGAATTGGACACCATGTGCTTTGGACCAAAGAAGAAAAAGGACCATCCAGACTGTTACCAGCAACAAGTACAAAAGCCAGAGTCTGTCATGGTATGGGGTTGTGTCAGTGCCCTTGGCAAAGGTGACTTACACTTCTGTGATGAAGCATTAATGCAAAAAAGTACATTGAGATTTTGGAGCAACATATGCTGCCTTCAAAATGACATCTTTTCCAGGGAGATTTCAACAATGAACAAAACCACATTCTGCTCACATTACAAAGGCATGGCTGTGGGTGAAGAGGGTGCCTGTCCCCTCTGTCCCCAATAGAGAATGTGTGGAGAATTTTGAAATGAAAAATATGACAACAATGACCCCGTACTGTTGCACACCTTAAGATCTGTTTGCAGGATGACTGGGACAAAATAAACACATGAAATGCTTAATCACTTGGTGTCTTCAGTCCCTATACATTTTTTAAGTGTTATGAGAAGTAATGGCAACATTATAAGGTGGTAAATGCTTTGCCAACCTGACTTTTTTGAAATGTGTTGCAAGAATCAGAATTGAAATGTGTTCATTTGGGGGGAAAAATCATGAGGTAAAACATCAAATAATCTGCTGTTGTACTGTTTTTAGTGCAATACATGTCAAAGATTATTTACAAATCATTGTTTTTGGTTTTAATTTTGATTTCAGCATACCGTCCTAACTTTTTCTGATTTGGGGTTGTAAATGCTTGTTTGCAAAATATGAGTTTTGCATGGGGTTGTAAGAATGCAGATGATTGTAATGCAGTTCATTGCTTATTGTTCTCTGTGTAAGTATTGACCCTGATGCCTTCAAGTTGTCCTGCAACTCTTTTCAAGTGATTTCTGGCTTCTCTCTTACTTTTCTTATCATTAGTCTGAAATCATTTGTGGTGAGCCTGTCCAGGGACAATCAGTTGTGTTTCCATGAATTTTTCACCTGCATATTATTATCAAACCAATTGGCCTGACAGGGACATTTAAGGTTAGAGCATTTTCCATTCCAGTTTTGGTTAATAATGTTTAGAAACTTTAAGAAGCTTTTCCACCTTCACCATGATTGCAGCCTGTTGTATGAAATTTTCCAAAGCAATGGTAACATCTTTTATAGCCATGGCCTAATGGTTAGTGAAGCAGCTTTGGGACTGGTTTGTCGCTGGTTTGATTCCCTGGACCAGCAGGAATGGCTGAAGTACCCTCAAGCGAGGCACCTAATCCCCAACTGCTCCCCAGGCTGCCCTGGTTATATTGTACATCACTCTGGATAAAAGTGTCTGCTAAATGCCATGAATGTAATAATGACACGAGGTGCAATTTGCATGAGCATATTTTTTACAGCATTCACTTTTGGTGTGCCACTTCTGATATAAAACAAGCTTTAAATTCAATTAAGCATATGTTGAGCTCGGTATGTGTTGAGATGGCTGGTGATTCCATACACCTAGAAATATGGATTAGTACAGCAAGCTGCAAACCAGTACTTCCTGGCCTGTGAAAAGTACCTACACTGAAACAGGAACTAAAGAAGTTCATGGAAAAAAAAAATCAGCCCTGTGCCTAAGATGACTCAGACCCTGACAAAGTACCTGGGTTCCTGCAATGGAAAGATATCCTATTTGGGTTTAGAAGATGTACAATAGTTAAGGTAGCAGATGTCAGCGAAAGGAGGCTGTTTCATGAAGCCAATTATTCCACTCCAGGTGCTGCACCATCTTGAAGCTGAATCTTTTTTGCATGACAAAGCATACATAAGGTTTATCCAGACTGCATGTGGTCACCAGGATGAAACAGCACACAAGCTCCTTTAAAGCATTCCCTCATCTTGACCCGTCTACGGCAACCACTCTGAAGAAACAAAACTTGCTCATCTTCAAAGCACTTAAAGCGGTGCCAGCAATGAGACAAGCTGCGATACAAAATTGTAGGAAACCAACAGAGACACCCCCCATCCCCCATTCTTTTTTTTTTTTGAATGCTGAATCAAAACAAGGCACTGCCAACATGGCGTCTCCCAGACGACACCTAAACAACTTCACAGATAATTCAGCATAACAAAAAAAAGAGTGAAAAAAGGAGTCTAAATGAGTCAAGAGATTCCGAGGTCAGTTTTCACTAATCGTTCTCCGTAAAAAAATAAATCAACTGCAAAAGGACGTGACCTTCCCTTGACCCCCACAAAGTCTGCAGAGAAATGGTTTCCTGTAAAGAAGTTTATCCGAGGGTACGCAAGATTAATGAGAATATTTTCATTGGACGCCTTCGTTCCTCGCCTCGCATACTTGGAGGCGATAAGATCAGATTATTTATTGGGCTCTCTTCTCCAGGTCATTTGCTATGTTAATTTTTATGAACTTCATGTTGGCTTTGTCTCTGCATTTGCTCTCTTCTCTGTGCACACCTCAGGCAAAGGCAGGAAGAAAGAAGGATTTGTGTACTTAGCTAACGCTCTGCCAAATTAGTCACCCATGCCGATTATTTCTGCCATTCATGGCTGCTACGCAATGTCTAATTTAAGTTGCACTGTGTGAAATTCAATTCTATTAGCAGAGCCAGGAAAATAAGCACCATGTTTGCAGCACCTTCTGCTTGTTTGTGAGGTGATAATGAATCGTTACTTGTAACAGATCCGTTTGACTTGGGTCCTAAAGGCAGAAGAGGCATTCTCTGGTTAAAGTACTGTATTTGAATCAGTGTGGTTTAAAAGCAATAATTTATAGTGACATGATGTATTATAGTTTAAACCAAAGTAAATACAAAATGGTACTGCTGCTTGTAAAAGAGGTGAAGTTGGCACCTTCTAATGCTTACTAAAGCACAGCGTAGCTGAAAAAAAGGGAACAGTGAGGGAAAGCAGAGTGTCAGTCATCTGGCACAGACAAACCTGTTTAAGAGGATAACTTTAGGATCCAAGCCTTCATGGATAATTCATGGATAATTACAGAAAACTTTCAAACAGGTTTAAATCTTGGTTCCTTTCACTTCTTCACATTCACAAAAAAGACACACACACACACACACACACACACACACACACACACACACACACACACACACACACACCATCATCACAATAGATTAAAAAAAATTGTTTAAGCCAGGGTTTAGGCACCCAGTGCAATTAATAGTGAAAATATTATGAATATAATGAGTCAATTTGAGAATGTAACTCTCTCTCTCTCTCTCTCTCTCCCCCCTGTCTTTTTTATCTTTGTTATTTCTCTTCCCATCGCTTCATGTTCTCTTTTTCTACTTCTTTCTTATCATGTTCATTGTTTTGTTGTATAACTCTTTCATTTGACTTCATTTATTTTCATATTCTCATTCTCTTTTTCTACTTTTGTTCTGTTGGTGGTAAAAGAGAGCAACTGGACTTGCTTGAAGATTCTTGAAGACGTTTCACTTCTCATCTGAAAGGCTTCTTCAGTTCAGCTTTTCGGATGAGAGGTGAAATGTCTTCAAGAATCTTCAAGCAAGTCCAGTTGCTCTCTTTTACCACCCACAGTTTACTATGACCTGGATGACTGAGAATCTTCACAGACATCTTTTGTTCTGTTCTTTTTACCATTTCTTCATCTCTTTTTCTCTCCTTCCTGTCTCTTTTTCCATCTTTGTAAACACACATGCACGCACACACACACACACACCATAATCATTGTACCGCACACTGTTAATTTCAGCCTCATTCACATCATGCCTAATAATCAAGACCATGCAGCGAATTGTGGCGGAGGGATGGGGTGTGTGTGTGTGTTTGAGTGTGCGTGTGGGTGTGTTTACGAGACAAAAGAGGTTTGCCTCAAGGTCAACTACAGGTGAATGTAGGGTCACCCAGAGGTCAGCCAAGCTTCTAGACGGGTCAATAATGTCCCTGTCCTCATATGTGGGTTGCCTTGGCCTCTCATCAATTGGCCAGCCAGCAAAAGTGGCAATAAAAGAAAAACATATACAAAAGAAACAGAGTGAGAAAGGGAATAGGGGGACAGGAGAGAAATGAAAAATGAAAAAAAGAAAGAAATATACAAGATGATTGCACAACAGTGCTGGCTTTCAACTGCTAACTCTTTTTCATGTACATGTCTCTGTCTGACACCTCCTGTGCATCCCTTTCCCTCCTCTGTTTTACAGAGAGAGAGAGAGAGAGAGAGAGAGGAAGGAGCAATGAGCCACTCGTTGGGGTTGGCGAAAGGTCAGAGCTGACAGGCTGCAGGGTTAAACTGCAGACTTAAAATACTGTTCATGACCCAGTACAGCCTCCAACCACATTCCCCCTCTTTTGTGTCACCGTCAGCACCCAGCATCAATATTCTCCCCGTGCAGATTTATTAGACATTGTTGGGCAAGGGAAAAGGGCTCTTTTATGTACAAAAGTCACATTGATGTAATGGCTAATTCAGCTCGGCTGCCAAAACAATCACAAAGCACTGCTGTGCTGTTTCAAATGAGCCTAACTGTGTGATCGTGTGCATAGGCTTGCTCCAGTGGGCAGTGTGTTTATGTAAGGACTGTAAATGCTGTGGTTTGTGTTGTCACAGACCAAGACATAAACAAGAAAAAGCTAATTACAGTGGCATAATATGTGAACATATGTTCCTGCTCCACAAAGGCTTCAGTAAACTGCAGAATTGTTGCATACATTTTTCAGAAATTCAGCAAAAATTATTGCACAAAATAAAAATTACACACAAACATTTAAATTTGATACGAACAGTTGACAAAACTACTTACCTTTCTTCTATCTAATACTATTCTCATGAAAACAACAACAACAAGAAATTAGTATTTCTCCTTAAACATGTATGGCAAAAATAATGACATCCCTAGAGAATCAGGACGATGGAGAGCTGTACTTTTTAAATTAACAATATATCATTTTGCCATGTTTGCCTTAATGAATATGCAATTTGGAGCATTTCTACCTGTAAGTGCAAAATATAGGATGGAGTCAATGCAAATAGATTAATTTAGCACCTGCAATGTTATTTAATAAACCTGATGACCACAACTAGAATGGCAATTAAGTAAGTAAATTAATATGACTGATGATCAGGTATTACATTTGGACAAGCCTGTGTATGCTAGTGTTATCAAAATAAACAGGTTTATTTAAAACAAACAAACAAACAAACAAACAAACAAAACCCTTGTGATTATTTTCAGTATGTGATGGTTTCATATTCAAGGCTCCCATACAGTGCCCTCCACGATTATTGGCACCCCTTGTAAAGATGAGTAAAAACAGTTAGAAAAAATCCATGTTTTGATGAAGTCACTGCATCTCACGCTGAAAAAGTGAGAAAAATCCAACCGTTAATTGAAATAAATTTATTCAGAGAAAAACAAATCCCTCATCAAGAAATAATTATTTTCAACAAAAACACATGCCATTATTATTGGCATCCCTGGAAATGATAGTGAACACAGTGTAACTGAAGCATGTTTCCCATTTAAACTGTACAGTATTTTTGAGTTGATTGGAGTGTGTAGGAATTTTCAAGCTGTAATCAATGACTTCCTGATTAACTGGGGGACAAATATGAGGTGACACAGAGGCCAAATTCCCTTTAGTCATCCATCACCATGGGAAAGATAAGAAACACATAAACCAACTGAGGAGAAGTGTGTTGACCTTCATAAGTCAGGAAATAGTTATAAAAAAATATTCACCTGAAAATGTCCAGTTCTACTGTTAGGGCAATAATAATTAAAAAAAAAAAAAAAAAGAGAACACCAACTGGAACTGTTACAAACTCTCCTGGAAGAGGACCCAAGTTTATTTTGGCCCCATGTACAGTGATGAGGGTAAGAGAGGCAAAAATAAATAAATAAATAAATAAATAAATAAATAAATAAAAAATCCCTAAGGATCACTGTTGGTGAATTACAAGAAAAAGTAAAAACTTGGAGTTTCCAAGTCTCCAAAACCACCATCAGACTCCACCTCGATGCCAACAGATTATTTGGAAGATATGTCAGGAAAAAGCCTTTTCTGTCAGTTAATCCCAAACATAAGAGCCTGAAGTTTATGAAACGCTACTACAATTTTGATTGGAATCGTGTTTTCTGGTCTGATGTAACAAAAACAGAGCTTTTGGCAATAAACACTCAAGGTGGGTTTGGTGTTAAAAGAAGGATGGCTATAATGGAAAGAACCCAATCTCATCTCATTATCTCTAGCCGCTTTATCCTTCTACAGGGTCGCAGGCAAGCTGGAGCCTATCCCAGCTGACTACGGGTGAAAGGCGGGGTACACCCTGGACAAGTCGCCAGGTCATCACAGGGCTGACACATAGACACAGACAACCATTCACACTCACGGTCAATTTAGAGTCACCAGTTAACCTAACCTGCATGTCTTTGGACTGTGGGGGAAACTGGAGCACCCAGAGGAAACCCACGCGGACACGGGGAGAACATGCAAACTCCACACAGAAAGGCCCTCGCCGGCCCCAGGGCTCGAACCCAGGACCTTCTTGCTGTGAGGCGACAGCGCTAACCACTACACCACCGTGCCGCCCCAAGAACCCAATCCCAACTGTAAAATATGGTGAAAGTTCTGTGATGTTTTGTTGCTGTTTTTCCTCCAAAGGCCTATAAACCTTGTTAGGGTACATGGCATCATGGACTCCATGAAATACCAGAACCCCAGTGAAAACCTGTGAGGTGAGCTGAAGAGGAGAGCACACAAGAGAGGGCCGAGGACCCTGGATGATCTGGAGAGATTGTGTAAAGAGGAATGGTGTCAGATGCCCTGTATCTCCAACCTTATAAAATGTTATAGGAGAGACTCAGTGCTGTTTTACTGGTAAAGGGAGGGTTGTACCAAGTATTAAATGCAGAGGTGCCAATAATAGTGGCACATGTGTTTTTATTTATTGATGTATATGTTTTTCTTTGTATAAATTCATTTCAATTAAAGGTTGGATTTTTCTAATTTTTTCAGTGTGAGATGAAGCAACTTCACTAAAAGGTGGATTTTTTTCTAATATTTTTATTGACACTTATAAGGAGTGCTAGTAATTGTGGAGAGTGCTGTAGTTGTACCCTTTTATGCCAGTATGATTAAATTTATAACATGCAGTACATACAGTACTTAAAAGTTTGTACTACTCATTCATCAATTTTTCTGTATTTTGACTATTTTCTACATTGTAGAACAACACTGAAGATCTCAAAACTATGAAATAACATCTGGAACAAAAATATAACTATGTAGTAAACAAAAAAAACTGTCAAAAAACAAAACATGTTTGATATTTTAGATTCTTCCATAGCCAGCATCTACCTTGATGATGCTTTGCACACTATTGGTGTTATCTTGACCAGCTTCATGAGGTAGTCACCTGGAATGCTTTTCAATTAACAGGTATGTTTCATTAAAAGTTAATTAGTGGATGAGTTTCTTGCTTTCTTAACGCGTCATCATCAAACAGTAAATAATAAAAAGACAGTAAATAGCTCTATTCCACAACTGTATTAATCCATATTATGTCAAGAACCACTCAACTTAGTAAAGAGAAATGACATCCATCATTACTTTAAGATATGAAGTGACTTTTAATTCATAAAAATAAAGAAAAAAACACTGAATTAGAAGATATGTCCAAATTTATGACTGGTACTGTACATAATATTTACTTTGTGAACATAATGCACACTCATGTCTACACTATTTAGTTTAATGAGTGTTATACAATTTATACATATTTTAGTTCATTGTCAGAGACCACCAGCTATCAAGAGCACAACAGTCTCATTTACATGATGTTCTGGAGCCAATCCCAGTAACACTGGTTGCATGGTGGGAGAATTCACTTATTATTTTGCTGTGATGTAATTCAACTCATTATTCTTTATAATTCACCCAAAATACACTTACTAATAGCGTATGCAATTTATCCAACTACACACACAAATTAATACTTGTTTATTTGGCCCTCTGTCTCCAAGACCTTTGACCATTTCCTGTTTCCATATGATATAAATATGAGGTTGCACACATCTCAAATCCTTTTGTCTTCGAACATCATGGGGAAAACCAAAAAGTAAAGGTAATGGATATTAACAAAATAACTATAAGCTTTTTACATTCAAGAAAATATTGTTTTAAAACTATAGAATGTCACCATTTTTGTGTAGTTGCATTTGTTAATTGATTCAATATATTTCTAATTTTCAGCAAATTCTGCAGATAATTCTGGATCCATTTGTACGTCCTATAAGTTCTACTCACACTACTGAAATTGAAGCATACATTCATAGGACGATATGGGCATTGAGTATATCTCATCAAAGTGAGAGCATCCCTCTTTCATTAGTCATTACAGCCTCCTAAATAACTGACACATTTAAACACATCCGAGCATGTTCTGGGCAAATTAAAACACTTCTAATTAATGTTATGCAAAACACAGCCCTAAGTTGATTACCTGATTTATCTTTGTTCTACTTTAGAAGGACATAGTCGGCCCAGCAATTCATCTTCTGCTCGCATACTTAAGATTCAGGGTGTGTTTAAATGATTTATTTAAAAAACTAAGTGAATAAATCACCTCAAAGCTAATTTCCCTAATGATATTAGAAATGAGTAACTGTACAAATTGTGCAAAATATGAGCCTCTATTAACCTGTGGCACCTTTCATTTGCTGAGGTCAAGATGGCCATCCGGTTTCATTTTTTTGCAAAAACAAAAACATGATTAAAAAGAAGTGACATTTGACATGATTTTCACAAATATATCATGTTGCCTACCATGGACTTATGCACAGGGCGGAATGTGGATGATGTCGGTAATACAACAAATAACAGGATGTGCTTCATTTAGGTCCAAATGTGGAAGCTGTCCAAATACAAATAAATTGCAATTAATTCAGTTGGCGCAGAGTTTATAACTTTATCTTAAACAGATGACATTAATATCCATTTTAGGTGTTAAGTCCCTTGGGCTCAAGGGAAATAAATGATAGTACTTTAATATTAGGAGATAAACATAATTTCCCAAGCTAGGTCCAATATTCAGTCACCTGACCATGAGTGAGCAGCCGACATGCACTAAAACGTTTCGCATCTGCGCGCATATAGGGGGCATAAATAATTCAGAATTAATCCCTGCAGAGAGAAGGATGATGGGAATCGTAAATTATCCGTGCACAATGCCTTAACGTGGGCACTCTGTGAACCCATGCTAACTAGTCTGCTTCCTCATTACACACTAGACAC
Source organism: Neoarius graeffei (assembly GCF_027579695.1). NCBI lineage: Eukaryota > Metazoa > Chordata > Actinopteri > Siluriformes > Ariidae > Neoarius > Neoarius graeffei. The sequence goes on along the minus strand of NC_083592.1, from coordinate 25,686,178 downwards.
AAGCCTCTTAACCTCTGAATATTAATTTGGCGACAGCTGCACAAAATAGGTACAATGGGAGTGAAAATGTTGGTAGGAGTGGAGGACGTGTATACATGCTACCTGTGTAATCTGTTTAGATCTGTAAATAGTTTTGTAAAATGCTTTGTGTCTTTGGTTGTCAAAGATAGACAGACATGTCAAGAGCAACTGAAAATGGAATATGTTGTAAATGATATTCTCTGTAAAATATCTTTTAAAAAATACTACTGTTCAATATTAAGGTTTCAAGAGACACAATAAACTGGATACTGCATGTATTGTCTAAAAGGTGTTGTAAAGTGAATCCGGATATAACAAGCAGCAGTACAGAGTGCATTAAATAGGGAAGGATGAAAAGAAAAATCTCATAAATGTACAGAAGTTCATAAATGATTGTGGCATATATGGGTCCCATGATTGCACTAAGAACTTCATTCGTTAAAAGGAAAGTCAGCACTATGTCTACTGATCAAGTAGATGGAAATTGAGCAGGACTAAGGAAAGAGTTCTTGTCCAGGAATATTTTTGAGAAGAAGCCAAAAGAAAGTGTGGACTCACAGGATTTTGTGTTTCATATAAATCTGGTGAATAATCTTTCAAAGGAAAGGGAAGACATTGCAGTTTTTACCTAATAGATCTCTTGTTAATAAGGCAGAAACAATAAAAGTAGTTATTACCATAGACTTATACTATACATGAAGGAATTGGTTCCATATGGTATAACAGTAAATATGTCACACTGTACAGTGAGGGGAGCATTCAGACATTATATATATATATATATATATATATATATATATATATCATATCATATCATATCATTATCTCTAGCCGCTTTATCCTGTTCTACACAGCAAATTCCTCAGTGTTGAATTAACACTTTCAGAGTTAATTTATGTCCAATTGGACCTATATAAACACAGTAGGGTGTTAAATCAACACTCTGGGTGTTAATTCAACACTGGGGATTTTGCTGTGTACAGGGTGGCAGGCAAGCTGGAGCCTATCCCAGCTGACTACGGGCGAAAGGCGGGGTACACCCTGGACAAGTCGCCAGGTCATCACAGGGCTGACACATAGACACAGACAACCATTCACACTCACACCTACGGTCAATTTAGAGTCACCAGTTAACCTAACCTGCATGTCTTTGGACTGTGGGGGAAACCAGAGCATCCGGAGGAAACCCACGCGGACACGGGGAGAACATGCAAACTCCGCACAGAAAGGCCCTCGCCGGCCACGGGGCTCGAACCCAGACCTTCTTGCTGTGAGGCGACAGCGCTAACCACTACACCACCATGCCACCCTGCACTGGAAGTATTTTAAATAATTATCCAAACAGTTATTCCTCACCATAGATCAGAATTGACATGTGAGAAAAGCGCTAACCACTACACCACCGTGCCGTGCTCTCTCTCTCTCTCTCTCTCTCTCTCTCTATATATATATATATATATATATATATATATATATATATATAGCGCCACATTCACTGGATATGAGCAATCGCATGCTGAATACTAGGCTATTAGCTCATATACCATGAGTAGAGAAAAACAAAATGGCAGAGTGTTTTGCTGAACCAATCAAGGACGAAATAAAAACTCTACTTGAAAGCAAAACCCCCCAAAATACAAAAAAGCTACAAAATATAGAATAAAAGTATTTGATGGAAAGAATTTTTTTTCAAGAATTATTATTATAGCATTTTTCACAAATTGCTATTGTCATTTCACTGGTTTGTTTACATTCGAAGTGGAAATGATTTTGCCAGACGTTTTGTATAAAGTTTTTAGTTACTGAATTTACAAAAAATAAAAATTCCCTGTTTCTCAAAATCCAGTAAATGTGGATAGAATAAAACAGGTATTCCAGTCAATTTCATCGTATTACATGCCTCACTGGCTATCAGCTCATGTATCACTCGATTTTGTGGAATAATTGTTATATATATATATATATATATATATATATATATATATATATATATATATATATATATATACAACCCCGATTCCAAAAAAGTTGGGACAAAGTATAAATTATAAATAAAAACGGAATGCAATAATTTACAAATCTCAAAAACTGATATTGTATTCACAATAGAACATAGACAACATATCAAATGTTGAAAGTGAGACATTTTGAAATTTCATGACAAATATTGGCTCATTTGAAATTTCATGACAGCAACACATCTCAAAAAAGTTGGGACAGGGGCAATAAGAGGCTGGAAAAGTTAAAGGTACAAAAAAGGAACAGCTAGAGGACCAAATTGCAACTCATTAGGTCAATTGGCAATAGGTCATTAACATGACTGGGTATAAAAAGAGCATCTTGGAGTGGCAGCGGCTCTCAGAAGTAAAGATGGGAAGAGGATCACCAATCCCCCTAATTCTGCGCCGACAAATAGTGGAGCAATATCAGAAAGGAGTTCGACAGTGTAAAATTGCAAAGAGTTTGAACATATCATCATCTACAGTGCATAATATCATCAAAAGATTCAGAGAATCTGGAAGAATCTCTGTGCGTAAGGGTCAAGGCCGGAAAACCATACTGGGTGCCCGTGATCTTCGGGCCCTTAGACGGCACTGCATCACATACAGGCATGCTTCTGTATTGGAAATCACAAAATGGGCTCAGGAATATTTCCAGAGAACGTTATCTGTGAACACAATTCACCGTGCCATCCGCCGTTGCCAGCTAAAACTCTATAGTTCAAAGAAGAAGCCGTATCTAAACATGATCCAGAAACGCAGACGTCTTCTCTGGGCCAAGGCTCATTGAAAATGGACTGTGGCAAAGTGGAAAACTGTTCTGTGGTCAGACGAATCAAAATTTGAAGTTCTTTATGGAAATCAGGGACGCCGTGTCATTCGGACTAAAGAGGAGAAGGACGACCCAAGTTGTTATCAGCGCTCAGTTCAGAAGCCTGTATCTCTGATAGTATGGGGTTGCATTAGTGCGTGTGGCATGGGCAGCTTACACATCTGGAAAGACACCATCAATGCTGAAAGGTATATCCAGGTTCTGGAGCAGCATATGCTCCCATCCAGATGACGTCTCTTTCAGGGAAGGCCTTGCATTTTCCAACATGACAATGCCAAACCACATACTGCATCAATTACAGCATCATGGCTACGTAGAAGAAGGGTCCGGGTACTGAACTGGCCAGCCTGCAGTCCAGATCTTTCACCCATAGAAAACATTTGGCGCATCATAAAACAGAAGATACAACAAAAAAGACCTAAGACAGTTGAGCAACTAGAATCCTACATTAGACAAGAATGGGTTAACATTCCTATCCCTAAACTTGAGCAACTTGTCTCCTCAGTCCCCAGACGTTTACAGACTGTTGTAAAGAGAAAAGGGGATGTCTCACAGTGGTAAACATGGCCTTGTCCCAACTTTTTTGAGTTGTGTTGTTGTCATGAAATTTAAAATCACCTGATTTTTCTCTTTAAATGATACATTTTCTCAATTTAAACATTTGTTATGTCATCTATGTTCTATTCTGAATAAAATATGGAATTTTGAAACTTCCACATCAATGCATTCCGTTTTTATTTACAATTTGTACTTTGTCCCAACTTTTTTGGAATCGGGGTTGTGTGTGTGTGTGTGTCTGTCTGTGTGTGTGTGTGTGTGTGTGTGTGTGTGTGATTTGCATTCTTATTTATAAATATGAACAAAAAGTATATATTCATAAGCTAAAAAAGAAGATATAAAGTTGATAGAGATAAAGTATTCAAACACCTGTCAGTAAACCTGTAGAAAAGGAATGAACTACAAACATGGACACCTTGAACTAGAGTTCCCATGAAACACAGTGCCCTCTGTCTCCAGCCTAATGAAACTCAGCTGTCTCTCATTTCCTTAATCACCTGTCCCTCTATTTAAGCTCCCCAAATAAACACACCAGTGCGAAGTATTGTTCTGCCAGCTCAGTTCATATCAGGCGTTGTTTCTTTCTGACTGCTTCTTGTATTTCTGACCCTTTGCTATTTCTCTCATGTTTTTGCTCTTTGCCTTCTCTTTCCTACGTTGTTTGTCGATCGCCCAACCCTTGCTAGTTTACCAACTCTAATTCTAGTCTCTCGTCTTGGCTTTGTTGACAGTCTGTATCCCACTCTCCTCTGCGCATACATCTATCACAGGAGGACAGAGGACGGGAAGGAGCAGTAGCCTAGCCTAACAATAAGCAATACTGGACAATGTGCAATATAAAGTGCAATATCTCTCCTGCTGCCCCCCTTCTCCCCTTTCCCCCCTCCTCTCTCTCCCCCCTTCTTCTCTTCCCCATAACTTATTTTTTTTATATTTGTATATGTAAATACTTAATTTATTTTAATTAATCTAGAAGTTTTCTCTATTTTTTTCTCTGTTTATCTGTAATGACGCTGCTGGAATCTTAATTTCCCTGAGGGAACCCTCCCAAAGGGATCAGTAAAGTTTTATCTAATCTAATCTAATCTAATCTAATCTAATCTAATCTAATCTAATCTAATCTAATCTAATCTAATCTATAAGTGCCTGCACTCTAACAGGATACTTCGCCTAGCATGGATGTAGTGGAGGATGTTAAACAGACTGCTCTGAATGTGCATTTGCTAGGAGAACATCAACAGATGCTCGCCGACCTCACCATTCGGATGACACAACTCACAACTGTGATGTCGCAGGCCCTCCTAGCACGCTCTGAGTTTCCTCCTAGCCCAACGCTGCAACTCCCCACACCAGAGAAGTTCGCCAGAGACACCATTGCATGTAAAGGTTTTTTACTTCAATGTTTTATGTATTTCGCCACCACACCTAATCTATCTGATGAGCACAAAATTGCTAAATTCCTATCCTTTCTCACTGGCAAAGCACTCCACTGGGCAACTGCCATTTGGGACAAGGGTGGTGAGCAGACCACGTCATATGAGCAGTTTCTCTCCCTATTCAAGAGTTATTGACCATGAACCAGAGGTGATTGAGGTTGGGGAGAGTCTACTTGCCAGCTCTCAAGGCTTTCGAAGTGTTGCTGAGTATGCCCTGGACTTCAGGACATTAGCGGCTGCCAGTGGATGGAACGACCCAGCCCTGAAAGCAGTTTTTTGCCAAGGTCTGCGCCCTAAGATCATTAGTGAACTGGCCTGTAGAGATGAGAATCTCACTCTGGACTCCCTCATTGACCTAGCTATTCATCTCGACCAACTGTTAAAACACCGACCCTCTATCCACAAAGGTGCCAGGTCTGCTCAGCCTTCTGAGGACAGCTCACCCATGGAGGTGTCATGCACCAGGTTAGCCTGTGCTGAGCATGCTAGACAACGTAAGGAGAGTTTGTGTTTCTACTGCGGGAGCTCCGAGCATAACATCCGGCAATGTCCTATCTGTCCAGCCCGTGTCGCTCCAGCAGAAACACCAGCAAGATCTATGAGTCCAGTGAGAAAATTCAGCTCAAAATCCTTTCAGATTCAAGTCTTACTAAAGGTGGTGTCCTCCACATACATCCTTTCTGCTTTTGTTGATTCAGGGGCAGAGGGGAACTTTATCTGCAGAACCATCGTTCAGAGGCTCAATCTGCCTACCACCCCTCTGCACAGTGCACTCAGCATTAGGACCATCAATGGAGGACCCATAGGTGATGGTCTCATCACCACACTCACCAACCCAGTTCAGATTCAAATGGGAGCATTGCACAAGGAATTAATTTCCCTGTACATGACCACTACAGTTGATCATGACATTATCCTTGGATATCCCTGGCTACAGCTGCACGACCCTCTGATCTCATGGCAAAGTAAGGAAATTATTCAGTGGTCACCCACATGCTTCCAGAGCTGTCTCTCTCATCCTCAGGTCAAAGTATCTTCCACCTCAGTGGAAAGTCCTCAACCAGACTCCATGGACAACGTTCCTGACTGTGACTGGGACCTTTCGGAGGTCTTCAGTAAGGGGAAGGCCTGCAGGCTACCACCTCACCAGCCTTATTACTGTGCAATTGACCTACTGCCAGGTATGTCACCACCATGTGGCCGTATTTATCCTCTATCCCAAAAGGAACACGTTGCCATGGAAGAGTATATTCAGGAGGCCCCCAAGCAAGGATATATCCACCCTTCCAAGTCTCCCGCATCTGCTGGTTTCTTTTTTGTGGAGAAACGGGGAGGTGGACTAAGACCCTGCATCGATTACAGAGGTTTAAACCAGGTCACCGTAAGATACCCTTATCCTCTTCCCCTCATCCCAGCGGCTCTGGAGCAACTCAGATCTGCTCGGATCTTTTCTAAGCTTGACCTACGCAGTGCATATAATCTGATCAGGATAAAGAAGGGCAATGAGTGGAAGACAGCCTTCAGCATGACTGCTGGACACTTCGAGTACCTGGCAATGCCTTATGGCCTTTCTTCAGCACCCAGCATGTTCCAGTGCCTTATCAATGACGTGCTACGGGACATGCTGGGTAAATATGCCATTGCTTACATTGATGATATCCTGATATAGTCCTCAAATATAAGAAGTCACCAGGAACATGTCAGAGCAGTTCTTAAATGTTTACTGGAGAACTATCTCTATGTCAAGGATGAAAAATGTGAGTTTCATCAAAGCCAAATCTCCTTCCTTGGCTATATCATCAGCGTAGAAGGAGTAAGCATGGAGTCATCTAAGGTATCAGCTGTCACTTCCTGGCTGACACCCAAATCTGTAAAGGACCTTCAACGCTTCTTGGGCTTTGCGAACTTTTACCGCTGGTTCATTCGGGGTTTCAGTACTTTGGCAGCTCCCTTAACAGCGTTGCTGAAGAAGGGTCCCAAGTGCCTACAGTAGAACCCAGAGGCAGAAGAAGCCTTCAGTCAGCTCAAGCTTGCCTTCACTTCGGCCCCTAAACTTCAGCATCCCAAGCCTACTAAGCCGTTCATTGTAGAAGTCGACACGCCTAATACAGGAGTAGGGGCAATACTTTCACAAAGCTTTGGGGAGAAACAGAAGCTACACCCAGTTGCTTTCTTTTTGAAGAAGCTATCTTCAGCAGAGAGGAATTATGACGTGAGGACCAGAGAACTGCTCGCCATTAATCTGGCCCTCGAGGAGTCGTGACATTGGTTAGAGGGAGCTATTCACCCCTTCGTAATCCTCACGGATCACAAAAATCTAGAATATCTCAGGAAAGCCAAAAGGTTAAATCCATGTCAGGCCAAGTGGGCACTATTTTTCACCTGATTCAACTTCACAATTTCATTCCATCCAGGTTCCAAGAATAGCAAAGCAGATGCCCTATGCCAGGCTTTCGGTCCATCCCACCAAGATTCAGTTTTTCATTCTATCCTCCCACCACAGTGTTTCGTATGATCCATCACCTGGGAGCTGGACAAGGAAATCAGGAAATCACAGCCTCAAGCCAGCCCCATTCATCTCCCACCTGGGCTTCTCTACGTACCCACGCAGCTTTGCAGCAGACTCATCACCTGGGTGCACGCATCTCCTGCAGTCAATGCACTCACCAAATTTTAAAGAACAAGTACTGGTGGGAGAACATGCTCATGGATATCAACCAGTTCATTGCTTCATGTTCAGAGTGTGCCCAAGTGAAGATTCTTAGACCACCACCCACCCCCGCTGGCAAATTGTGCCCTCTCCCGATTCCTCAAAGACCCTAGTCATACTTAGCCATTGACTTCATCACTGATGCCCTAGTCATACTTAGCCATTGACTTCATCACTGATGCCACCCACAAGGTAACACCACTATAATGGTGACTATTGACTGATTTTCGAAGGCACTTAACCTCATCCTGTTGCCAGGCATCCCCACAGCTTCTCAAACTGCAGAGCTTTTGTTTCAACAAATCTTCAGGTAATATGGCATCCCCGAGGATATAGTCAGTGACTGGGGCTTCCAATTCATTTCACATTTTTAGACAAGTTTCATGGTGAGGTTGGGAGTATCTTTAAGTCTCACATCAAGCTATCACCCCCAGTCTAATAGCCAAGTAGAGAGAGAAAATCAGGAAATCGGTTGTTTCCTGAAGATCTACTGCATGCATAACCAGGGGGACTGGGCATGCTTCCTTCCTTGGGCCGAGTATGCACAGAACTTGCTCAAACACTCAGCTGCCCAGTTAACACTGTTTCAGTGCATACTCGGTTACCAACCACCCCTATTTCCCTGGGACGATGCACCCAGCCAGGTACAAGCTGTAGATGACTGTTTCACACATAATCAAACTATCTGGGAGGAGGTCCATCAGTGCCTAGAATCAGTCAGTGCTAAATATAAAGAATATGTAGATAAACATAGAGGAGAGACTCTGAGCTTTTCCCCTGGTGACAGAGTATGGGTGGCCACAAAGAACCTGAGAGAACCCAACACCTGTAGAAAACTCCAACCATGCTACATTGGGCCATTCAAGGTTTTGCACCACATTAATGAGGTATTGTACCGTCTTGAACTTCCCCCTCACAGCCAAATATCTCCTACCTTCCATGTATCACACCTGAAGCCTGCTATCCTGGGCCCCCTTGCCAGCAACACACCAGTCCAGGAGCACCCTACACTCAATCTCAAGGGAAAGCCCATCTACCAGGTAAATAAAATCTTCGACTCGACTGCTTCTTGTATTTCTGACCCTTTGCTATTTCTCTCACATTTTCGCTCTTTGTCTTCTCTTTCCTACATTGTTCGCCGATCACCCGACCCTTGCTAGTTTACCAACTCTAATTCTAGTCTCTCGTCTTGGCTTTGTTGACAGTCTGTATCCTGCTCTCCTCTGCACATACATCTGTAAGTGCCTGCGTTCTAACAACACCACAGATTACCAAGATTAATCCTTTGTTGCAAAGCTGTTATCAATTACAGCTTTGAGTTTTCAGTAGAAGGAACTAGGCTTAATTAGTTTTGTTTTTGCAGCATTGTGGCTCAATTTTGGCCCATTCTCTTGCCAGGTCCCCAAAGTTACATCTTGGGTCCTTCCAATGCACTCGCAATTTCAAAATCCTCCAAGAAACTCAATAGCATTCACATCATGATGCAAGTACCTTTATTAACTTTGAGGACTTTAGCATGCTCCTTGACCTTACACCATGATTGCTACTTGTTTCATGAAATCTTCCCAACCAATGAGCACAGCTTTTATAATAATACCATAATGATACCAATAACTTTTACACACACACACACACACACACACACACACACACACACACACACACACAATCAAAAAAGTTTGAATACTTATTTCCTCTGTACAGCTGTGGATAAATCAGTAGTCACAATTAAAACTGTAATATTTTTTCTATAGCTGTACATTTGATTTGTGTATCACCATTATAAAGTATGACTCATCTGCACTGATTATCACACCATTTCTTTTAACACACCAGAAAAAAAAATGTATGCACAAAACACAAACCAACCTGAGATATGACGTGAGGAGAGCTTAATGCAAATAAGTAGGTATGCTCTGTTAATACTGCCAATAACACCTCTACTGGCTGTGTGGACTCAAAAGTATGAAATAGCAACACACCACCTACCTAATAATTCAGAGGAAAAATGGCAGCCTATATCAAAGCTCTATTAGATGAGACCTGAAGAAGCAATCCTGCTCGAGAGAGACATGAATACTTAACAGATCCCTGATAAAAAGCCTCAGGCAGCATGAGTGGTATTTGGAAGGAAAAAATATCCGATTTGGAACCTAGTTTGAAATATACATATCAAAGACACACACACAGACCCCAAGATTCCTTTCTCATGTACATCATATCTCCATATTTTATTCCAATGACAGGCACCACCAGTCCATTTCCCAAAAGACGTTGCCTGTTGCAGAGTGGGGGGTAAAGACGAACGATCTGCTTAATATGCGCTCTTCTTTTATAATCCAGAAGTTCTATTAGGAGATTAGGAGCAGGGGAAACTGGAGGTAAGACAGAAAGCAGGGCTGCGTGTGCCAGATGGGACAATGCTGTCTTCAGTCAATGCCACATTCATACAAGGAGAGAGAACATGAAAGTGCCGCAACACAGCTGCTTGTAAGATGAAACTAATACTCGTTCTGTGGTTCACGTGAATGGCTTAGTTTAAAACTAATATTGTCAAACGCATGGAGTGATAGTATAAAATGGCCTACAGATCAATAGTGTATGCTGACACATTATTTATAAAGATGCACTCAGTACGTTCTTTATCTGTCCTGTCTTGTTCATTCTTACTCTCTTATACACTATATCACCACTGAACCTCCTTAAACTTGCCCAAGCTCTGATTTCTAACATGTCAGGGACCAAATATGCAGTGCAACACATTACCCATACACATATTTGCCTATTGCCTATTAGAGATGTAATGGCAATGCTTCACCTTCTGATTTTCTGCAGGAGCAAAAGGATTTGTCAAGGGAGCAGGCAACCGGCTTTATTGCTCCGAATTTCATCACAATAAAAGCTTATGGGAGAGGTGGAATAATCGTCGCACCATATAAATGCCTCTCTGTAGATTACATGCTTCTTGCCTAGCTAATCCTGATAATTGATGAACTCCTATGCCGATGATTTCCTTCATATTATTTGTAATTCGTTTATTAATTAAGAGAAGACTTATTTTGGGACATGAACCAAGTAAACACGATTATGTGCTCGGCAGGGTGAGAGAAAAAAAAAGAGCTTCTCCATGAATCCTCTCACCGTTCCCTGTGTGAGCGAGGTTTCCGGAAGTGCATTCAAATGTACCCTAAACAATGCTAAAAATACACATACTTGATTGGATGAGAAGAGGAATGTTATTGGATTGGCAAATTAAATAAGAGGTGTAAATGACTCCTTGTTGGAGTGGAGAATAAGGAGTTGGGTTTGGTTTATCACTTTTTTTTTCATCTATTGCAGTTTTATAAAGCATATAGAGGAAATTTTAAGCCTAGATGAATCACATTGCCATTTAGTGTGTATACACTCGCAGTTGAAGATTGGTAAAAGACCAGGAAATGTTTTTCCAATCTTCAGCTCTTCAGTTTCAGTAAGCCCATGCTCACTGTTCTTATTCTTGACTGACAGGAATAGAATTCAATGTGGGTTTTGACATGCATTCTGACATGCTTTTCTGATCACCATGGTTGTAAAATAGTGGTTATTTGAGTTACTGTAACCTTCCTATTTGTTTGAACCAGTCTAAGTCTCTCTGTACATTATGTATGTTTCCAGAACTGGATGTTTTTTGTTTTTCGCCCCAGTGTAAACAGTCTAGAGACTGTTATAGATGAAAATCCCAAGAGATCAGCAGTTGCTCAAACTAGCCCATCTGGCACTAACAACCATATCATGGTCAAAGTCACTGAGATAACATTCTCCCCCATTCTGAAGCTCTTGTTCTGTACAGTAGCTGCATGATTTTCTGCATTGTGCTGCTACCACATGATTGGCTGACTGGATGATTGCAAGGAGGCAAGAATGAGCAGGTGTACAGGCTTTCCTGTAAAGTATGAAATAAATAAATAAATAAATAAATAAATAAATAAAGTGGTCAGTGTGTGTATATTAGTAACATCTATCCATCCATTATCCATAACCGGTTATCCTGTGCAGAGTCGTGAGCAAGCTGGAGCCTATCCCAGCTGACTATGGGCGAGAGGCGGGGTACACCCTGGACAAGTTGCCAAATCATTGCGGTGCTGACACATAGAGACAAACAACCATTCTCACACCTACAGTCAATTTAGAGCCACCAATTAGCCTAACCTGCATGTCTTTGGACTGTGGGGGAAACTGGAGCACCTGGAGGAAACCCACGCAGACACGGGGAGAACATGCAAACTCCACACAGAAAGGCCCCTGTCAGCCACTGGGCTCAAACCCAGAACCTTCTTGCTGTGAGGTGACGGTGCTAATCACTACACCACTGTGCCACCCTTATTAGTAACATTGACATTAGTTTTCACCCAGTTTGAAAGGCAATAGTTACTTTTATTATTCTTTTGTAACAAGATTTAAACACACGGTGTGAGTTAAACAGTGGTGGGTTTCCCAAAAGCCTCTTAATACTAAGAGCATCTTAACTAGGAGAGAGGGTGTTCATTGTGCTACTGGCTCTACCATTTAATGATTATCTTTGTGCTACAATGTTTTTGGGAAACTCGGCACAGGTCAGTTAAAAAAAACAAACAAACAAACAAACAAAAAAAAACAAACCAAAAAAACCTTAATGATAGTTTACTGGTAAAGGGAGTTGTAAAAGAGAATACACTTACAGAAAATTCAGCTTTTTACAAAATGCCTGGAATATAAGTGTGTTCACCACATTAGATTAAGGAAACTGTCGACGAATAAATATGTTCACTACATCATCAGTATTCGCACACTATCCATCATATCCACTGTGTTTTAGTAATTTTACAGTAAACTATCTAAATTGTTCATTAAGGACTAAAACTTATAATGAATAACAGTTATAATGGACATGTTAAAGGATTAACAAGGATTCTGGATATTAGGCAAGTGGATAGTATGATCTTTTACACCACAGCACTGTGAATTCTCCAGCAGAAGGTGATGATGATTCATTTTCCATAACAGCAGCTTTGATAGTAGTTGTATCTGCTGTTATTCAAATCACAAGTTTATACTAAACTTGTAACTCCACTTCAGCTCAGCTTGGATAACATCACACCACCCTGATGTTCCAACAGCATGCGCCATTATTTTTTCCCCCCGACATATCCTCATATTTTTGTATTTGATTCAGCTTAGTGTTTCGTTTAGAACATGATTAAGACAACATCTTAATCTGTAATTACTCCTCTTTGGGTCTGCATCTAACAATGTTCTTCCAGGAAGGCTGAGTGGCTGGAACAAGCATCATTACAGCGTCTGGGTGAGATTCTGGAAACAGCTGGAACTCACATGTGACCCCCAACCACTCTGTGGATTTAACTTTGGTCATTGTGATCAAAGACTCTGGACCAGCAGCTGGGACTGGCAATTCAAACACTGTGATTCAACAAATAGGGCTGGTTAGTGTGTGTATGCGTGTGTGTGTGTGTGTGTGTGTGTGTGTGTGTGTGTGTGTAAGTGGAAGTGCAGACAAACCAAGAATAACCCATTATATTCATATGTTAGTAAAGTCTGCGACTCCATTGTAGAAAGTACTTTTGTCTTGGTAGCAAGGGTGGATTTGAAATGGCTTTTTTTTCCCTCCAGATGTGGTGTGCTGTTTTAAGCAGTATTTAAATATTTTATGGCAAGCTAAATGCCAAGTGGAAAGCTTTATGTCTTTGGCGCCGACCTAAACATTTGTACACAAAGAAACATATGTCTATACTTCATTGGAAGCAACATACAGCGTAACCAAAGTATAATTGTATATCTTTTCTTGGCCAGTGTACGGGAGTCATGAAGGGAAGTGGTCAGGGGAAACACTTAGATGTGGAAACGCTGAGGTCAGAGCAAGAAATCAGTGTAGCAAAGAATTTCATCCCCCTCTATAGTTCCCTTTGCTTTGACACTGCACTGTTATCTGAACCTATGTTGAAAAGACTGAAAAAGACCTTTTTTCTAAAGGCATTTTTTTTTTAACCAAAAGCTGAGAAGCTGTTAAATCTCCTGTTTGGTTTGCTGTACCTTGATATACAGTCTTCAAGCCTGCCTATTTGCCCTTACTTCTTTTTTGTTCTTCAGAGCACCAGTGAAAAAGCGAAAGGTCTTGGCCGCATATAAACTAATTTCAAATGTCATGTCTTGTACAGCTTAAATGAAAGGAAACCTCTTGCTCATTTGCCAGGGCCCGACTCAATGAATTTGTCAAAAATTTTATGATAATTCATTCAATTATTCCTCAGACATTTAAATGATGGCGAAGGCATTGAGGTTAGACGAGAGGCAGAGGGAAGCAGACAGCTCTTCTAATAATCCCACTCCTGATATTAGAGTGCCTCCAGAGGGCTTTTAAGAGCTCTATATCTTAGTGAAGACTGCTAAAAGCTCACTCCCTCACATATAATGTGGCAACATGCTCCTCCCCGTAACCAAGGATATGTTTACCCACCTAGCTAGCACACACTCACATCTCACACTAAGTGCATAAGCATTTGGTTACACTTTCTATGACATGCATATCTATTCATAAAGCATTATAAATGCTTTTATACCATTACATGGCATACAGGAATATCTTATAAATTCTCAGAAGTAGCTATAGTTACAGGTATAACATTGAATAATGCATAAGTATATGACTCTATAATGCAAGGTTATATAACACATTATTTGTTATATAGCACATTATCTATTCATAAGAACACGGTATACACTGTTATAATGTGCTATAACATACATATTGGTTTCTGAAACTGGAAATACAGTATATAAAGTATTATAATGAATTATGTCAGGTAATTACAGGTTATTTAATTAAAAATCAAGATTATTTGCTTTTGAGATTAACATGTTAAAGTGTATTTGGAGCACATTTAAAAGCAAGCAAACAAACAATCTAATAAATAAAGTATTAAAAGTAAAAAAAAAAATAAAGTAAATGTGCTAAATAAATAAAAGAAGAAATAAACACATAAATATAGGTGCATAATAAATAAAATAAACAAATCTTAAACAAATGAAGAAACAAACAATACATTTTCCTAAATATATTACACCAGTGCCTGTGTTATGATGCATTGCAACTTTAGTGTCTATGATGTTCTTATAAACAGATTTCAAGCTGCAGTCTTTCATTTGACATTATGAAGTCATACAGTAAGTCATATACTGATACTTTATGCATGTAATTATAACATCAGAAATTACATGCACTTATTTGAGTCATTATTCACATTATGAATACACAATTCTTAAAAAAAAAAGTTTAACCAAACATATCTCCTTGACAGAAACACACTCATATTGAATAAATAAATGAATAAATGAATGAATGAATGAATGAATGAATGTGTCCAAACGTTTGACCCATTTAGAGAGAATGACAATAAGATTGGCTCTCTGTTCTTCTCAGCCCTCTACCTTTGCCCTCTCATCATCCTGGTGCTTGGAGTTGGTGGAGGTCCAGCCTGCTGAGCCCCATTTCAATCCAGTGCAGAGGCTCCTGTGCCATGGCTAAGCTCCCCCTCTAGTGTTCATATGTCTACATTCCTTACAGCTACACACACAGATGCAGCCCTTTGGTGTTCAGCTCAGTCCAGAGCTACAGATTTCCTCGCTCTACTTGCATTTACATTGAACATGCTTCCAAACACCAGCACCTGCTCTGCTTGAAGCTGAAACATGTTTTTTTTTTAATCTTGATAAATAGCAGATGCTGCATTTGCTATTCTTTCTATCCCATTTTTACACATGCCATATCATGTTTTCTGAATGCCTCTCGCGATGCTGGTTATTTCAGATACCAAGCTGGGGGAAAAAACAAAAACAAAACAGAAAAGATAAAGGAAAGTGTGTATGTAGTGTATATATATCAGCATTCACTGCATGTCAGATCACAGCAACAAAATAAATCAGAAGACTAAAAGAAAGAAAATCATACCAAAATATATAGTCTGTCTCCTAGCAAGCTTTGTTACACCAGCTGGGGTGTCAGCTTACTTCCCCTGTCCCTTCTCACCGGCTGCTGTGGTGGAGAGCTTTACAGTGACACACACAAGCTAGCCTGCGGGGTTGCTAATTACGCTTTCACTCTCCAAATTAACCAACTTTCACTGGGACCCAGCCTTCATCTGATGCTCTCGAAGAGAGGGGTGCCAGGGTGGGGGTGAGAGAGAGAGAGAGAGAGAGAGAGAGAGAGAGAGAGAGGCAGGCTAGAAAATAGAAACAAACCAATAATCTTGTACTTTGCCTCTTGAAGGCAAGAGCCCGGCGCCTCTAATGTAGACAAGTCATTTTGTACAAACCACAAGCGCCCATGGGGGACAGAGGAGCACATTGCAGGCCGCCTCATTTCAAAGATCTTTTGCAATCGGCAGCACAATGGAGGCCCTCATTTTATGCTGCTACATCATAAAAGTGGTTCTTTTGTTACATTTCCATCCTTAAAAGGGCCTTAATCCCTTTCTTTTCAGGCAAGTCTATGGCAAATTCCACAGGGACATCCCATTCGCTGCGAGGGCTGGAGTGACCCACTCAGAAAGCAGCATGCGAGGCTTTGAGCTTTTCTTCTGCTGCCACTCTCCTGAGAACATTAAATCGTACTTTTCATTCCCCTCACTGTAGGGGGACGCCCCTTAATGATGACAGAGAAAGAGAAATTCCTCCACTCGGGTCCTATGATACCATTCTGCTGTCAAGCGGGCGTCTCGGTGGACAGAGAATCAAACATGGCTTCCTGCGGGTGGAGCGGCGCTGAAGGTCACGCCACAACCCGAAGGAGCAGGGGGAGAGGCAGCACTTCAGAGGAGCTGCCAGCTTTCCCACACCAAATTAAGTCATCTGTGAAGACGCACAGCTCCTCGGCTTTTTCATCAGCATTAGGGGTTTGTTTCTCCCTTAATTGTTTCTGCTTAGCACAAGTGGGAATTTCATCTTCTTTTGCGCACAATATTTTAGAATCACTGCATACGGCAGCAGGAGGGCCACAGTCTGGCCTCTGTGAATCTCATTAGCCTGCTGTGCTCTGACTCATACCTTATTGCTTGTTATTATTTTTCAATTTCTCTTTTATTTAAACAAAGATTTGGTACAAAAACTCCTTGCTGGTGTGGTTTAGCTTCCAGAGCATTTCTGTTGCTGATTAATCAGTTCAAAAGTGAAACATGCAGCTCCCGTCTGGTCACTCAGTACTGAGTGCTTCAGTAAGAACATTGTACTGATATAAAACATATGTCAATCAAATTGTGCTCTGTGCATCCCAAGATTCTGAAATGCTATAATGAATTGTCAAATAATTCCAGCACATGTGCCTTTCTCTGTGTAGCATGTAACACTAATGATGAATGTCAGATTAATGGTGAACACAGGCCCCATATCCCAAAGCTTCCCATACTTCCTCTAGAAGCAAATTTCATTGCTGTCGGCTCTCGTTTTATGACTGGCATACTGGCCTACACTGCAGAACCCTAAGCACATACATGCTGTTACACACAGTGCTAATTATTTATCTACTACACGGTTCCTAAAGAATTTTTAACTATTACGGGGACCAAACTGGTCTGTGTTGGATGAAAATAGTAAACATGGGTGCATTATGTATTCAGGCCATGGGTAGAGACCCCTAGATGCTTGAGGCGTAATGCAATGGGATTTGACCAGGTGAAAAAGTCAGACAATGTTCCTGCAGCTACTTGAGCAGTGAGCTCAAGACAGTGTGAGCTTAGGGAGCATTTTTGCAACAAGCCTCACTCCTTTGTAATGGGTTTTTTCTGTCTCCTAAGAGTTAGTGAGCAAGACTGAAGGAAACGTGTTACTGTGCATTGTGTTCGCCAAAATGCAATTTCCACATCCTTATTTTGTGATCCCAGCTAGCCGGCAAAGCACAGCCACATGAGAGCCTTACAATATGCTTGCATTAAAAGCGTCCTTGTTTGTCATGGTTTGCAAGTACACTAAGGACTCAGCGACCTTGAACTGAACTTTTTTGCTTGTTGCAATGATGAAAATACAGCAAAGACACCACCATTAGGCTTATCATATCAGCACTGACGCTTAAGTTTATTAAAGGTTAATGAATCATTGATCATAGTTCCACTTTCATTCTAACATCCTTGTGTTGATGTTGCTTCAGCACAATGGTCACAGTGTAGCACTAGCACATGACCACAATGAGCCATTATGCTAGAGATGACCACATCATTTGGCAGGAGAGAGAGAGAGAGAGAGAGAGTAGATTTTTTAATTCACACCTACATGCTGGTGCTAGTGGCCTGCCTCTTCACCCGCCATCACCTCTAGAACTTAAATGGCCATGGCGATCAGTGACAAATGTGATGGATGAGGTGTTGAAACACAAACATCATCCTGCAAATTCATGACACACCCCTTGTAGGTTCATACCAACTGCCAAAGAAGATTTAAGCAGGTCAGATTTTCTCTCTCTGTATGTTTGCCTTATTTTCAACTGACCTGCTTGCACATTTAACAAGCTGTGGTCCATGAAGACAAAGGTCCAAAGATGGAACATTCATTTCAAACCACGCCATCATCATCATCATCATCATCATCATCATCATCAGGTACCATACCCAGACTGAGCTTTGACTGCCATGACCCACACACTCCTTTTTCAGGTCAAGTGGATCAATTAATTGGTGTTCATTCTCTGGCTGCTGTCTCCATCATCATTTGTCTTTAGCTTCCTCTTACTTTCTAACCTTCAGTCTTCCCCATAACTCCCATGCATTCAAGCTCCTCTTTCCTAGTCACATGTCCAGTGAGGTTCTGTTACCTCTTTATGATCTCATACAAATTTTATCTTTTTGTTCTTGCTCTGTTCATTCCCTCATCGTTACATGTTCGTTTCATCCATGATATTCTTTATTAACTACTTATTAACTGAGCATGAGGTCTTTATGAGAAAATATCAGACCAAGGTCTTGACAGTACGGTCCGTACAAAAAGGCTGAGGTCTGATATTTTCCCATAAAGACCAAACAAGCAAGGTTAATAAGGATTTTGTTATACGGATTTTTTATTTCTAAGATTAAAATAGATGGTCATTATAATGAGGTGTGACACTACTTTCAGTCATGTCATATTTGTAACTTAGTTGAGTCACGTTTATAGAATAAACGGCTAGTGGTTTCAAAACTGAATTTCTGTTAGCGGTTAGTGGTTTCTGAATGCTCTTCATTGCTTATTTTTTGAATAACTCGGTGACTCTTGTTTGTCTTTTGTGTTTCAGCCATTTTTGATTCTGTTTTGATTGGATTTCTGTTTTCCAATTAATCTTTTTTGTCATTTTGTTTTTGGTTTTGTTTGTTTTTTGCAACATTGAAAGCTGGCAACTTGGAAAGAAAGTTCATAATCGCCCACTGACATTATGGGAAAATTATGTCTGCCAAGGAGCCAATCAGAAAGCAGAATTTTACCAGAAGTAGCTCGTGCCATATAATAAATCCTCTTAAACACCACATCTCTGCTGCTTCAGTTCATCTCTTCATGTTGCTAGATATCGTCCAACATTCTGACTTGTATAACATAACTGGATAAATGTAACATTTCAATACTCTGAGGTGTGTTGTCATGCCTAGTTTAGTGTTGTTCGTATACTCTTTATTTTCATAAAGGTGTTGTTTACCATCCCTACTCTTCGTCGCACCTGCCATCTGAGGGCACCCAACTTCCTAAGTAGCAAAAGTTCTGTACTTATTTTATATCTTCCCTGTTTATTTTCATCCTGCAGACAGGATAGGATTCACCTTTTTTTTGGATATCACCATACATTCTGTCTTCTTTCAATATTTTTCCACTGTGAGGCACTGAAAAGGGTCAGTATCTTCATTTTTTTGTTGTTGTTCTATAAGCACCCTTCAAACATTCTATTAATACATTTTGGGTGACCCTAAAACAGGTGTGAATAGGCTTAAAGCTGTCTTGGGACACATGTGACCATGTTAGAATTCTAGTATGAAAATTAATGTATCTCTCTCTCTCTCTCGCCATCAAAAGGCTATCTAATCACCAGTGTTGCCAGGTTTGTTGTTTTCACACAGTATAGTCTTTTTTTTCATTGCCCATTCACACTGTTGTGTCTAATACAGTTTTTCAATGGGTTGATTTTTTTTTTTTGTGGTTTCAGTCCAGGCTTGTAGTACTTGAGTCCAGGAGTTGGACTTGAGTTCGACTCATGCCCTAATTTTAAGGACTTGTGACTTGACTTGGACTTGAGCACTGATGACTCGGACTCGTGCATTCACTGCATTCAGTCTCGTAAACTGGAGATGAGAACTCAGATTTTTTCTTTATTTTTTGTAACATGACATAATAATTTGGCATAAGATATTTATATATGCATTAATTTTATACTAATTTCGTGCAAGAGTATGCACATTCACCTGTTCATACGTCATGTTCAGGACCAAACTAACGTTAATGGCGCTAAAATGCCTGGAGAGACGCCCCTAAGATTGTCCACTTTGCTTATTCAGACTTCTCGTGCAGTGGGAAAAAATGCACTGCTATGTGTTCCATATGTAGAAGAACTATCGAGGAGATGACGGGGACAACCTTGAACTTCAATCATCATTTGGTAAGACTCCACCCAGAGAAGGAAGTGACATGCTATGTTCATTGCTCTTTTGATAGCAGGGCTTGCTTGCTGACCGATGAACTAGCTAGTGTTAACCATCTCTCATGTTATTTGCTCTGTTGATAGTGGGGCTTGCTGAGCGATGAACAAGCTTTTTATCTGTAGCCTGTTAACTAAAATGGGGCAGTCAAACAGTAACTTTAGTCCAACACAGTCTATATTTCAAAAAAAAGAAAGAAAGAAAGAAGGTGTAAGTGGTTAGCAGTGTCGCCTCACAGCAAGAAGGTTCTGGGTTTGAGCCCAGTGGCTGACAGGGGCCTTTCTGTGTGGAGTTTGCATGTTCTCCCCGTGTCTCCATGGGTTTCCTCCGGGTGCTCCAGTTTCCTCCACAGTTCAAAGACATGCGGTTAGGTTAACATGGGATGGCCTTGGGCTGAGGTGCCCAAGAGTGGCAGAGCGCACGTATGCAGCAGCTTTTCTCTCCTATGATGAACTAAATTTCGTTGTACATTTGTGCAGTGACAATAAAGGCATTCTGTTCTATTCTAGCAGAGACGGTTTCACATAAAGGCAGCAACAGCCACCATCAAATGGTGCGGTTGGAGTCTTGTTCTTGGACTAGTGGACTCAACTCGGACTCAACTTGAAATTTTCTTTAAGGACTTGGACTTGATTCAGACTTGAACACTGGGGACTCAAGACTGGACTCAGACTCGAGCTTTAGTGACTCGACTACGTTTCAGTCTATATATTAAAACATTTGATAACGGACGTGCAATGTCTCCTGTAACCATTCTCAACATAAGTCCTATTGTATGAATGTAAGGAGTGGTTTGATCCTGAGCTTTGGTTATTGTCCGTGTGGAGCTCCAGATGTTCTTCCCATGTCCATGTGGATTTCTTCTGGGTTCTTCAGTTTCCTCCCACCTGCCAAAAATATGTGTGTGTGTGTGTGTGTGTGTGTGTGTGTGTGTGTGTGTGTGTGTGTGTGTGTGTTACTTTATGATGGATTGATGGACTGCAGTCCCATCCAGGGTCTACTCCTGTCTGACACCCAGAGATCCCACAATAGGTTCCAGATTCAATAAAACCCTGAGCAGGATTATAGGGTGACTAAAGATAAATGAAGGAATGTATTTGTGTCACTGAGTTGCTCTTCATTTTCATTCTCATGTTAGTAATAGAATTATAATATAGCTAGAATAACACAAGATCAATTTATCACCTATAACTATTGAAGGATTTTCAAGGACGTACTCACTCCTGCTCCATTAAGAAATAATGGCACTATTTTTTATATATTACAAGCTATTTTGCTATGTTGGTCTTCCATCTGGCAAAATTACTGCCTGACATTTTAATTGAAATGCCTAAATATTAACTTCATATATAAGCAGGATTACAGTACTATTGTAACAACACATCATCAGTAGGGTAAAACTAACCTGTCTCACAACAGTCTAATATACTTCAGTGCCAAACTGTACTTTTTATATAATTTGGTATGGGCTAGTATTTTGAAGCTCATTTAGAAA
Source organism: Neoarius graeffei (assembly GCF_027579695.1). Taxonomy (NCBI): domain Eukaryota; kingdom Metazoa; phylum Chordata; class Actinopteri; order Siluriformes; family Ariidae; genus Neoarius; species Neoarius graeffei. The sequence continues at coordinate 25,664,452 of NC_083592.1, read as the reverse complement.
TAAGATCAGATTGATTGATTGTTTTTTTTTTTTGTGGGTGTGTGATTTAGCAACAAGACTCCTGACAAAATGTGAAGTGCTCAATGATGATGCTTTAAAGACACATGAACATACCATGTGTGAATGGATGTCTACTGTGATTGGATTACCTGAGACACAAACGTATAAATACCAAGTCTGAATAAATCCTGAGAACAGTCTCTCCTTGCTTACTCATCCCAGCTTTCCTTTCTTTTTAAAGAAAAAAAAACTATGTTTGGATGCTCTTGTTTATTCATAATAATGTTAATGCTCTCTTGTAGGTCAGACGCTCTATCGAGCTGCCGCAGATGCCAGCTCATTTTCCATACCGTCTTCTTCATTTTATTTTCCTACAATTTATTAAGCAATTAAAATTCTCCTATTACACACCTTTTATGCTGTCTTTTTTTTACCAGGCAGAAATTATGACACCAAATTGTGCCGTAATTATCATAACATTACACTAATTCCCAAAGAAGTATTTAAATTATATGGTTGGTTGATTGCGTGATGAATTAAGGAACCGTTCATGAGGAATGCTGAGAAAGAGGTTCATACAATTCAAATATGGATTAGACCTTAAAACAGAGGAAAGGAACAAGGCCGGCTTTGCACAATGAAGTGGGCTATAAAGTAATAGTCTTTAAAGGCAGTGTTTCATTAAAAAGGCCTCAAAATGACACACAAACATTAGTGGCTATTATTTCAAATGACTAAACTAAGTGTCCTTTCCAATAATTGTCCATTTCACTCAACTTGCAGTTAAAAAGAGGATGATAATGTCCTCATCTCTACATCTGAGAGTGTCATCAACTCCATTTTGCTCTGATTGCTCTGATGTCCAAGTACTAATAGGGAGAATTTCATTCAGAAAACACAGGCTACATCCACATGACAACGGCAACGAGATTTAAAAAAAAAATATCGCGTCCACATGGGCAACGGATCAGTAAAATATCAGGTACATACGGCAACGCAATGCTTGCTGAAAATGATGCAATACACATGCCACACCTCTAGGTGCGCTGTAAGACGGTCCCATCGGAGACACCAGAACATTAGAAGTAGTAAGGACGCATGCACATAAACTATTATGCGCAAGACTTCATATTAGCCACAAAGTCAGAAAAATCTGTTCGTAAAATTACGTTATAATGACCAAATACAATGAAAAGTATTTTTCCAGTCTCACCTGTTAAAGGTAATCCCATGTGATCTCGTTTGGATGGTAAACCTGTTGGTACAGTTAAACACAGCACATGAATGAGGCATCTTTATTCTCCGCTTTGACCCATCCAATATGGCGGTGAGGATGACGTGTGATTCTACGCGGAAGGCGGCGTCTTTAATGGTCCGGAATAAATTGAATGCTACACATTGATGGATTAATTTGTTCTTCTACGCCCTTTTTGAGGAATGTATTGTAGGACTTAAACCAACATCTGAAGAGGTGAGATCGCTCCTTTTTTTTTTCCTATTTTTGCTGGCGGAATTGACTCTGCCCTAAGGGCTATTCTCTCACACACTCTCTCTCTCTCTGTCTCTCTGCACCATTACACAATAAATATTCACAGTGAAAATATTTTGTAAGCGCGTTTCATGAACCAAGTTATAGGATTTGTTGACAACTCGCATCGAGTTCGTTACACTTCTACCCGGCGTGAAGCACATGTGGTTGTGACGTCATCGTAAACAAATCCGTTCTACTCATCCAGACGACTTCGCAACGGCGCCGTTGCTAGATCTTTCCACTCTGGAACCCGTTCTCAAATGATTTCGTTTTGGGGCACCCAAAACGCCGGTGCCGTGTGGACACCAGGCCGAAACGATAAACAATTTTATCAGATTCACCTGAATCCGTTGCCGTGTGGACAGGGCCACAGAGTATTTGCTCACTTTGCACTGAAGCTGTGTTGTCGTAAAGATCTAATTACTCTTGCCTTATACAGGGAAAGATTTCCTCTAGATGTCCCAGTCAATACCATCAAACCTAGAGCACTGGAAATCTGAATACTTATATTCTCAAAGTTCTTATAAGCACACTTTACATGCTTTTTTACATGCACAATTTTTTACGTTTTACAAGTAAAACAACAACAAATGCTTAGAAATCACTTTGCACAGGGCAATCTAAACTCTGTTTTATATTACAATCATAGTTAAGAGGAATAAATGTATGTAGAAGGAAACACAGTCCAAATACACCCTTAATGCAGACAATGTCCAAAATACAGGAAAGAAAGAAGCATTCTTAATATATTACAGTCTGATTAAGGACTTGCTGTGCTCACCATAAGAGATTTTGATCAAATAATTAGTCATTATTTAAGGTGAATTTAATGAAGCACTTGCACGTGCACACACACACACACACACACACACACACACACACACACACACACACACTCGTACTTCTATCTTTGTGGGGAGCTTCATTGGCATAATGCATTCCCTAGCCCCTTAGCCATCACACCTAAATGCCTAACCCCAACCCTAACCTAATTCTAACCTGAACCCTAAAATTAAAAACAGCACTTTGAAGAAGTGAGGACCAGCTAAAATGTACTCACTTTCCAAAAATGTCCATAATCTGTTGGTAATAAACATATTCCGGTTGGCTTTCACACTCCCATTCCTCTGGACTTCCCCTAAATCACACTATAACAACCTCCGGTTTGCCTCATAAGGGATGCGAGCTGCACTGAAAACCCTTCAGCTGTGAAATCTGCTACTGTTGTAAACATGGTACTTTGCTACTTCTGCTGCTACTCATAGCATGTTCATAACTTAATCAAGTCAAACATGATAGTTATCAAACACACACACACAAAAAAAAAAAACAGCACTGCTGACAAAAATTAAATAAAACAACTATCTATTTTTGGCTAAACATTAGCATTATTTTGGCTCCTTTCCTTACAACCACTTGCTCTTTTTAGCTTATAAGAACAACAGGACAGTCTAAGAGATTTTCTCAAAAAAAAAAAAACCCATCAACTCAAAAATATATATCGAAGAAGGAACTATTTGCGTATTTCATCTTTTTGTTTCCTTTTGACTTTTGTTATATGTATAGATGCCCAAATACACTTTGGTGAATTAACACACACATACATACAGTGAAACCATGATATTTTTAGATTGTTATCATAGTCTGAATTTTTTAACTGTAACACCCTTAATGTCCTCACTACATCATGTAGAATAAATAAGGTCAAATCTCTGCTTGTTGAATTTGTATGAGCATTACCCAAAGTAAGAATCTTTCCTAAGACAACACCAAGGATAATATTTATTTATTCAATTACTACGGTATTTCAGAAAAATCTATAAGTATATTGTGTGTCTCTCTTCCATTTCATTCTATATCGAGTGTAATGGCTCCAAAAACACGGCAGGGAGAAACTCCAGCCGCACAATGCTCAGTGGGCCTTCGTATTCACTTACACCCCCTATTGCTTATAGAACTGAACAGGGCTTTGATCCCCAAATCTAATTGTTTAATGTTGCACAAACCAATTCCAAGCCTGATTGACTGCCTGGCCAAATAACTTCAAACAAGACCTCAACTTGAGGGGAGAAATGAGGGTATACACATACAGTACGTTACCATACAAAACCATATGCAATCCATACTGAAACTTTTCATCTCCGATCACATGAATTATGCAGATGTTCCCATTTGCATTATCACTTTATAATATTTAAGAGACAAATTTAGTGAAGAATTGAATACGTAATTAAGAAACAAAGCAGACGTCTGAAAACAGCTATTAGTATCGGTATTAAGCACTTACAAAGCTGTCTCAATGCAACCCTTCAAAAAAAATTCTACTTTCATTACATTGTGAAGTACAGCTGAGCAAATTGAGCACATGGAGGGTGTTTACGTGGCTGTGTTCCTGCAAACAGTGGCAGCACAAAAACAACCGCCGTGTCTCATTGTGCACGTGTGGGTGAAGGGGCTTTTTCGCACCATTGTCCAGTGTGTCAGGCGAAATGAGAGAGGGCCGTTAAGAGGCGCAGAGATGCAGTGGCACACCTGCTGGGCTGGCCCAAGCACAGCCGCCATTAAAGGCCGCTGCTCGCTGCTGGGCCCCCTTTGTTGTCAGTGAGCTGTTGGTGGCGACATGTTTGAAGTGTCACAAGTGTCACAGTCTTTATTAGATGCAGCACGACGCTGGCAAACGAGTGCCAGGGAAATAAAGGATCATTTATAACAGACAGCTCAGGCCACGCAAGAAAAGTGATTTAAATGAACAAGCTTGGCAAGACTACCTGTACAGTGCAGTTTCAGCATTAAAGTTTGCTAATGTCAGATGTGAAGGATAGGCGATGACGCCATTTGGTCCAGGATCATTATTTATGCACCAATATCTATCGGTGTGTTGATTAAATTGTCTTTTGAATTAACAATGACAACGAAAGGGGATATGATAGTGTCTTCTCTGGCAGTGACTATGCAGGATGTTTGCCACTCAGAAGAATCCACATGCTCTTATTAAAACAATTCAGTTTTTTTTTTTCAGTTTTAAACAGAATAAATTCATCAGTATTTGACAAACATGAAAATGCTGAGACCAGTTTTTTTTATTACATTATTCATCAAAATCAATCAATAGGCCACACTGAAATATGGTAAAATACATCCACACCATTTGTTTAATTATTTTTCAAATTGTTCTAATGACATTTATCAAATGTTAGCACAAGTATGCCTGTGGTATACCATACCTGTGGTAGCACAGGTATGGTAGCAAGGTATCTGATGCTTTGGAAGGCGTTTTATCAGGTTTGATACTATCTATCCATTATCTATAACCGCTTATCCTGTGCAGGGTTGTGGGCAACCTCAAGTGTATCCTAGCTGACTATGGGTGAAAGGTGGGGTACACCCTGGACAAGTTGCCAGATCATCACAGGGCTGACACATATACCCCTTTTCCACCAAATCAGTTCCAGGGCTGGTTTGGGGCCAGTGCTGGTGCTGGTTCACAACTCGTTCAACTTGCGAGCCAGCTGAGAACCAGTTTGCTTTTCCATAGCTCACGGTGCTAAGCGGAGCCACGTCATTACATCGCTGTATACGTCATTATGTCGCTGCATACGTCAGTTACGGTGCTACGTTTACATAAACCTTGGCGCGAATATCAAAGCAAAAACAACACGGAAGAAGCAGCAGCAGCAACAACAACAATAATAATAATGGATGACTTCGCGTTTGTACAGCTGCTGCTTCTCGTCGCTTAAAAATGGCGATCTTTCATGGTCTTGTTATTGTTGTTGCTCTTAACAACTCCCCCCCGCTGACGTAAGCGGTTCTTTCCTCTGGCCCAGCAGAGAGCTGGTGCTAGCCTGGAACCAGTTTTTCTGGCCCCAGAGCCAGTTATTTGTCAGTGGAAACAGAAAACCCAGTTCCAAACTAAGCACTGGCCCCGAACTAGCCCTGGAACTGCTTTGGTGGAAAGAAGAGACAAAGAACCATTCACACTCACATTCACACCTACTGTCAATTTACCATAGAGCTACCCAATTAGCCTAACCTGCATGTCTTTGGACTGTGGGGGAAACTGGAGCACCCAGAGGAAACCCACGCAGACACTGGGAGAACATGTATACTCCACACAGAAAGGCCCCTGTCGGCCACTGGGCTCAAACCCAGAACCTTCTTGCTGTGAGGCGACAGTGCTAACCATTACACCACTGTGCCACCCAGTTTCATACTAACTTATGGGGAAAAATCATTAAGTAGAGAGGAATGTTTTTACTTTCATGTAATGCAGGTTTAAGAATGAAGTATACAATTATCATGCTTACATGACAAAAAGGGTCACTAAGGAGAACATGTGTAAGACATGTTTATATGGTATATCATAATATGTTTCTGTATATTTTGGGAAATACCATAGAACCAACTACATTGGTTAGAAAGTAATGGGGGAAGGTACAAACAAAAATAATAACTGCACTATCAGGAATTTAAAAAAAAATTCAAAATGATTGAACTTGGGCAAGTCAGAAATTTTTGTACATACTCTGTATATTGATGAATATTTAGAGGACTAAAGAGAAGCAGATACAGACAGTCCCATTATATTACACACCAAGTGTTAAAGAAGAATATTTAAATCCATCCATCCATTATCTGTAGCTGCTTATCCTGTCCAACAGGGTCACAGGCAAGCTGAAGCCTATCCAAACTGACTATGGGTGAGAGGTGGGGTACACCCTGGACAAGTCACCAGGTCATCACAGGGCTAACACATAGACACAGACAACCATTCACACCTACGGTCAATTTAGAGCCACCAATTGGTGGCCTAACCTGCATGCCTTCAGGGGAAACCAGAGCAAACCCACACAGACACAGCATACAAACTCCACACAGAAATGCCCTTGTCGGCTGCTGGGCTCAAACCCAGGATCTTCTTGCTGTGAGGCGACAGTGCTAACCACTACACCACTGTGCCGCCAATATTTGAATCTAGTTTGGTAAATATAATTCAATAATGTGGGAATAATTTTTATCACAGGTCATATAAAACTCTTATATATTCTTGGTCATAGACTGAAATGTTTGGACCCTTCTGTATTTATACCAAAGTCCTTACAGGCAAGACTTGTCATTTGGCAGCCATCCTGGTAATGTGTCCGGACAGTTATTTTGGGCTAAAAAGATCAAGCCCCTATCAAAATTAATATATGGCCCTTTTCCACTACCCTTTTTCAGCTCACTTCAGCTCACTTCAGCCCGACACGGCTCGCGTTTCGACTACCAAAAACCAGCACGACTCAGCTCGTTTCAGCCCTGCTTAGCCCCTAAAACTCGCACCGTTTTGGAGTGGGGCTGAAGCGAGCCAAACCGTGCCGAGTGAGTCTGGGGGCGTGAGCAGACACTCCCCTGTGCACTGATTGGTGAGGAGGCGTGTCCTCACATGCCCACACACGCCCCGCGAGCGCGCTGGGATCTGTAAACACCGCAAACCCGGAAGAAGAAGAATTACGAATTACGAGAATTTCTGAAGCCTTATGCGCCTCGCCTCATCTATACGCTCTTGCCAGTATCTGTTGGCGTTGTCGGTGAGAACAAGCCACAGCACCAAGACCAGCAACACTAACGACTCCATGTTTATTGTTTACTATCCGGGTCGTGAGACTACCGCTTAAAAGCTCACTGAATCAGTGACATACAGAGCATCGTGGATGAGTTCGCGGAGCGCAAGGCTCGTCGTATGCCCTTCAAATAATGCGCGCAGTAGGCTATTGATGTTTTATTATGAGCCATGTACAGTATGTCGCCTAATGTTTTTTTGTTTCTGAGTTACATGTTTGTTTGAAGGACTTAATGTACAAAATAACATAGTTGCACCCCGGAGTGTTGAAATTGGTAAACACAGTGCATTCAGTGAGGTTTGCACCGCCCTCCTTTTATTTCTGACTCTTCCTGCCACCACTCTGAGCGCTCATTCGTATGCCCTTCAAATAATGTGCGCAGTATAGGCTATTGATGTTTTATTATGAGCCATGTACAGTATCCTAATGTTTTTTGTTTCTGAGTTACATGTTCGTTTGAAGGACTTGATGTACTAAATAACATATAGTTGCACCCGGTAGTGTTGAAATTGGTAAACACCGCAGTTGCGGACATTTTGTAGCCTAAAATGATGTTATGATAAGCTTTAATAAAGGGCCCGGTCATTTGCCCCGCCCCCGGCCCGGCTCTGACTTGTTCCGCCACTGTCACTGATGTCACTGTTTGCGCTGCTTAACGACATCACGTGACGTCCACCCACTTTCACTAACTCCACCCAATGTGTCCACCCACTTCCAGCCAGCACGGTTCAGCACGGTTGTAGTCGAAATGCAACTCCAACAGCCCCGCTCAGCTCGACTCAGCTCGACTCGGCACGGCACGGCTCAGCCGCGTTTGTAGTGGAAAAGCGGCAATAGAGAGAGCTATAACTGGAGTTTTAATGGCCACTGTGACAAAGACTGCATGTATAGAATCAGCAGTCAAATCTGATTAAAAAACAACAACAACAAAAACACTTGAAACATTTGGTGGCTTTGCATCAAAATAGAGTTTAATAAAAAGCCCCCTTGGTGGCACGGTGGTTTAGTGGTTAGCGCTGTCGCCTCACAGCAAGAAGGTCCGGGTTCGAGCCCCGTGGCCGGCGAGGGCCTTTCTGTGTGGAGTTTGCATGTTCTCCCCGTGTCCGCGTGGGTTTCCTCCGGGTGCTCCGGTTTCCCCCACAGTCCAAAGACATGCAGATTAGGTTAACTGGTGACTCTAAATTGACTGTAGGTGTGAGTGTGAATGGTTGTCTGTGTCTATGTGTCAGACCTGTGATGACCTGGCGACTCATCCAGGGTGTACCCCGCCTTTCGCCCGTAGTCAGCTGGGATAGGCTCCAGCTTGCCTGAGACCCTGTAGAACAGGATAAAGCGGCTAGAGATAATGAGATGAGAAAAAGCCCCCTTTTGTTCCACAGGTTGTACTTCTATTATACATGTGCAAGATTGTTATGAGGTCAATTTACTTCTACTACACATGTGTGACTGTGTGTTTGCATCAATGCAACAACATGATTGGCTTTATATGGTTACTGGTTTGGCAGACGATTGGCTTTTTGGGGAGAGGGCCAGGATATGTGCATATAACCACCATCTTTGGCATTACAGACTTTTCCCATAGATTTCTATTCAGAATTGTTCATGTGGTTTGCCTTGTCCCTTATAACATCTCTGTTTATGCTATTTTTTCCCTTTATGCTGTGTTGACACCTGATATCAAAATGCATCACTAGTAATTTAATCTAAAGTGGTCAGTGCTACGTTCAAGTGTAAATGAAATCATTTAAGAGGCACTCTGTTCTTTCACTCAGACCATATTCCATGGTGGTCAGGGATGTACAGTATATGGTCACGGTGTATTTCAAAGTCAAAGTCAAAGTCAACTTTATTGCCATTCCTTCTCATCACAGAAGTGTTGAGTGAGGGATGAAATATAGTCACTCCAGCAGCAGATAACAGTGCAAACAGTCAGACAATAGATTATACACAACACTATACTGTATAACAATTTGGGACAGAAAAATAGACTCAATAGCCAATTTAATAGGAACATATTTACACAAATAACTAATTAATCTGACTACACAATACACTACATAATAGACTATAAACAATGCTGTGCAATAAATTAGTTGGGTAAATGCTAATCCCAGACGACATTGAAAGATACGCTGGAGTTCAATGAAAGATGTCTCAGTACAGTATTAGAACACTTTTAAATAAGCGAAAGGGCCATATTCATCAATATACATGTACTAAATGATGAGAACCAGTGTAGTGATGAGTACTGGAAGTAATCCTGTATCACATTTACTCCTCAATACACAGTGGACTCATGAAGAGTGTCTATTGATTGACATTTGTTGCCAGCATTCATGCACAAAAGCTCAGTGCTGACAGAAAATACCCATAATTGCTCTCATTGCCACTTCATTTGAGGCAGGCAATTTTAGCAAGAGGCTCAGCGTGACCTTGTGCTTATTTAATTCCACAGTAATAAGTCCAGGAGGATATGATCACTGAGGCACATAATGACATTCTTATCAATACATGGATCCATGCAGTATGGCTAGTGAAGGGAGCTATGAAACATGGCAAAAATACATGCAACACTCACTCCATGTTCAGTGGAGGTTGTTGATAAACCTCGGGTGAGCGCATTTGGGCTGTTCACCAGAGCCCCATATGGTATTCCTTCTCTGTGTCATTGCCTTGTTATACAGTTCTGACCAGCAGCCAGAGAGAGAGAGAGAGAGAGAGAGAGAGATGGGCCACTGAAGACAGTGCTCCGAAGCTGAACAGGCTAGGGTCAACAGTGCCATAATTACTTTCAAATGTCAGCCTACAATAAAATACAACAGTTCATCTGGCAGAGAGCAAATTAGCTTTGACCATGGCATAATTACCCTTTCTAGGAGAACCATTAGGAGAGATCAAATCTGCCCATCCAGGGTTTGAGGAAAGGCCATCAGAGTACACTCCACCTGACAAGGATGCACATTTGCCATTTGGCACGGTAATTCATTGTCCTTGTAATAGAAAATTTTATATTTGACTCTGGAATTGAAAAGTGTAATAACCTGCCAGTTTTATCCTAAGCATTTAAGAGACAGGGTTGGGTGATTCTTGGGTAACTTACACCTGAGAAATGGAGCTGAAATTTCAGCAATCATGACAATCGAGGCTTCATTCTGACATTTTCCCCTAAAAAATACTATCGCTACATTTTATCTTCCTTTGTATACACACAATACCATAGATGCTCAGATTTAACACCAAATTAAAGGCTCGTTCCATTGGCCATTACAGAAATCAAACCATCACAGACAAGTATGAAGTGGATTTGGGTCTAAGTGGACCAATTTCAAGACAATTAACCTGCCCATCACTCAAGTATCCTGCACAAGCTCACAGTGACCCATTAGATACCGATAACCTTAAATCACTAATCGCTAGCCAGCTGTTCAATTCTCACCTAGATAAAATCAACCAGACACCCATTAGACACTTGAAATCGACTTTTTCAGAGACACAAGGCAAAGATAACGCCTTAATAGCACTGAAGATGTACCACCATCCTCATCTTTTTGAGAAAGCAGATAAAGCACAATGTCCAACCTCGACTTCTTTATTTATTACCAGTGGTGCATTAAGGTGGACCCTTTATAAGAGGTAATTATGGTCGGAGTGCACTTTCTCTCAGTCGGACTCACACAAAGAAGCCAGAAATGAATAAGGCGGGGAAACCATGTCTTCTTTGTTCTCACCATCATCCAAACCAATTAGAAGTATTGCAATCTCTAATTAGCTAATGCGCTTGTGCTGACCTTATATAGAACAGCTGCTGGTTAAGTCTGGGAATGGTTAACGTTTCAAAACCTCTGTCTACAGATATGATCATCGCACGCCCCTTTTTGTGTATGATAGAAGAAAAAGCAGATTTAGTGCTTGTGCTGAGAAGAGGAATCAAGAACAACTCCAAGGTTTTGATTATAAATGGAAATAAAGCAGTGATGGCTTGTCCAAGGGGGCTGGTAGGGTGCAATCGTGGGGCAGTGAGCTCACAGCCCCATTACAGCTCGACAGATTGTTCAAAAATGTGAAATGGAGCAAGTACTAATAGATGTCCATTAGGGCAGGAATCACTGTCCCATGCTTATTCTCCATCAACATTTTCAGTGGAGGAGGAGCAGCATTTTATAACAATAATTTGGGCTAATATTGGGCATTGCACAATTTTTTTGGCCTAGTTTCAGGTCTTCTGTGTGGCTTTTAAGATGTTGTTGGGCTGGAAATTGGTGCATCAAAATGTGTTGTATCAAACATAGCTGAACAAAGGTATGTTTGATACATGACAATGAGATGACTTTATGTTGTGTATATTATGGATTTACTCTAAAATTCACTAGATAGTAACCTATAGCATGAGTCAAGTACGCACTGTAAATAAAAAGGGGTTAGACATGTCTTATTGAAATGCCCCTAAATGCCTTGGGTATTTAAAAATACCTGGAAGACATATCTTGTGTCTACTGATAGACACCAGTGTCTTTTATAATAGACGTGTGTTTTCTTGCATCCTCCAAATATACCCATGTCTTCCTAGAAGACAGTCAAAGTCTCCCATATGCGTTTTCATACGTATGTTGGGGAGTGCCTGTTAGAGAGCACACTCTGTCTAGGCCGTCGGCATGGTGAGGTAGGGTGGCCAATTCCTTTCCTCGCCGCCTTTTAACTTCCCCAGTGTTTCCACCAGGTCCCCATTCACTGCTGGGTGGACAGGAGGCGAGCCCCAGATCACCGTCCAAGGCGAGGCTCGAACCGGGGACCATTCGCTTAGCGGTCAAGCGCTCTAACCACTTGGCCACTTCGCCTCTCCTAGAAGACACTGAAGTATTATTTAAATACCCTGGAGTTTCATGTAAATACCCTAGACGTGTCTTATTTTTTTAGTGTGACTAGCCTCTCAACTGAATTTTGTTTGAAGCTGTGCCATTATTAATGTCATTCTGCCCCCCAAAATCTATGGTCATGAGCCGCTGCTGAAATAAAGGTCTATCTAGACCATTTTATACATGTATGTATACCCTTCATTATTCTCAAACAGATTTAATTAGGAGAACATGCTGGTGCTGACCTCACTGAACCACTCATTCATTTACTACAATGCTACGTAATGCTGAGCAGTCCAAAATTATGCCTCCTCCATGGTATATCACACATTGCAAACATCCTCCCAACATATGCAAACACCCTTCTTTGGCAGTGTTTATGGGATTAGGGCATTATACAGGCACGACAAAGAGACTGCAATGTGACCTGCTTTTCTTACAGTACCTAAGAGTGAGGCACGAAGCCTCAGTAATCACAGTGAAAGGCATTACGATCAATTTCTGAAATCTGATGTGTGTTTAACAACATCTAGGTGCTGCTTATTTTGCAGCTGATTATTACTATAAATTCATGATGCTTTTTACTGCCGTTTGCTGGCACGCCAATAAGCAGGTGAGAGATGCATGATGAAAAATAAGATGATTGGCTTGCCAGTTGGAAGCTTTTGGAGTGCTGAACAGGAAGATTACACTCAAGAAGCAGTGTGTGTGTGTAGACAGGAGGCAAGGAAGAGCACCTCCCAGGTACAAACCCTGTCCTTGCTTCTCACTTTTCTCTTGAGAACCGCAGCTTTATCAAATTACAGTTGGGTTGACTGTCAGCAAGGCTCCTGATTTGGCAGCAGCCACTGTGATTAGTCATATTGAATCATAAGTTCTGACAATGGCCTTTCCAAAACATACGCACACACTTCCTCTTCCACAGTTCTCAATCCCCTTTTCCTGCATTTATCTTTAGTGACACACCGACACAGATGCAGGTAAACAGGATTATACTGGGCGTTCCGCTGTCAAACACACTGCAGATTGTAATTCTCATGCCTTTCTGACAAGCTTGGTGGCTCTTGAAGTCACCTAACATTTTACATTGGCACCAAATAAAGGTCCAGGTACAAATGAGGCCATTAGCTATTATACATACAGTAAGCAATTTGGGACAGAAAAATAGACTCAATAGCCAATTTAATAGGAATATATTTACGCAAATACACAATTAACCAATCATATGGCAGCAATGCATAGAATTATGCAGATACAGGGCAAAAGTTTCAGTTCATGTTCACATCAAACATCAAAATTTGAAAAAGGTGATCTCAATTGGGCTGGTTTGAGTCACATGGGCTGGTTTGAGTATTTCAGAAACTGCTGATCTCCTGCAATTTTCACACACACCAGTCTCTAGAGTTTACACAAAAAGGTGAAAAAAAAGTGAGAAGCATTGCTGAAGTTTTATTAATTAGAGATGTCAGATGTCAGAGGAGAATGGCCAAGCTGGTTGGATCTGATAGGAAGTCTACGGTAACTCAAACAAGATCGTCAATGATGGTGTAGCTCACTCCAGCCCCAGAAAAAATAAAAAATGGTGAAGAATTGAGGGAGAAGAAGCAATTTGTTTGGAAACTGCTCGCTAGGGCTTAATTACTCCATACCTTCATTATTAATTGCAATTATGCAAATTTAGGTAGAAGCTACATGCACCCCAGGCAGACCTACCTTCCTGCCAAAAAAGAATAAAGATTGGTGAGAGAAGAGGCGATTTTCATGAAATGTGGACGACACCGGATGGATGTCGGGCAATGGACAACAGATCCTGTTGGCTGGATGAGCTAATAACTACTCCTTATAACTGTGGTGAGCAGAAAAGCATCTCAGAAAGCACAGTACATCTAACCTGTCATCAACAAGGATGTTTTTGTTTTTCTTACCATAATACAGTCAGTCACTGACATATATATATATATATATATATATATATATATATACACACAACCCCGATTCCAAAAAAGTTGGGACAAAGTACAAATTGTAAATAAAAACAGAATGCAATGATGTGGAAGTTTCAAAATTCCATATTTTATTCAGAATAGAACATAGATGACATATCAAATGTTTAAACTGAAAAAATGTATAATTTAAAGAGAAAAATTAGATGATTTTAAATTTCATGACAACAACACATCTCAAAAAAGTTGGGACAAGGCCATGGTAAACATGGCCTTGTCCCAACTTTTTGAGATGTGTTGTTGTCATGAAATTTAAAATTGTGAGACATCCCCTTTTTTCTTTACAACAGTCTGTAAACATCTGGGGACTGAGGAGACAAGTTGCTCAAGTTTAGGGATAGGAATGTTAACCCATTCTTGTCTAATGTAGGATTCTAGTTGCTCAACTGTCTTAGGTCTTTTTTGTCGTATCTTCCGTTTTATGATGCGCCAAATGTTTTCTATGGGTGAAAGATCTGGACTGCAGGCTGGCCAGTTCAGTACCCAGACCCTTCTTCTATGCAGCCATGATGCTGTAATTGATGCAGTATGTGGTTTGGCATTGTCATGTTGGAAAATGCAAGGTCTTCCCTGAAAGAGACGTCGTCTGGATGGGAGCATATGTTGCTCTAGAACCTGGATATACCTTTCAGCATTGATGGTGTCTTTCCAGATGTGTAAGCTGCCCATGCCACACGCACTAATGCAACCCCATACCATCAGAGATGCAGGCTTCTGAACTGAGCGCTGATAACAACTTGGGTCGTCCTTCTCATCTTTAGTCCGAATGACACGGCGTCCCTGATTTCCATAAAGAACTTCAAATTTTGATTCGTCTGACCACAGAGCAGTTTTCCACTTTGCCACAGTCCATTTTAAATGAGCCTTGGCCCAGAAAAGACGTCTGCGCTTCTGGATCGTGTTTAGATACGGCTTCTTCTTTGAACTATAGAGTTTTAGCTGGCAACGGCGGATGGCACGGTGAATTGTGTTCACAGATAACGTTCTCTGGAAATATTCCTGAGCCCATTTTGTGATTTCCAATACAGAAGCATGCCTGTATGTGATGCAGTGCCGTCTAAGGGCCTGAAGATCACAGGCACCCAGTATGGTTTTCCGGCCTTGACCCTTACGCACAGAGATTCTTCCAGATTCTCTGAATCTTTTGATGATATTATGCACTGTAGATGATGATATGTTCAAACTCTTTGCAATTTTACACTGTCGAACTCCTTTCTGATATTGCTCCACTATTTGTCGGCGCAGAATTAGGGGGATTGGTGATCCTCTTCCCATCTTTACTTCTGAGAGCCGCTGCCACTCCAAGATGCTCTCTTTATACCCAGTCATGTTAATGACCTATTGCCAATTGACCTAATGAGTTGCAATTTGGTCCTCCAGCTGTTCCTTTTTTGTACCTTTAACTTTTCCAGCCTCTTATTGCTCCTGTCCCAACTTTTTTGAGATGTGTTGCTGTCATGAAATTTCAAATGAGCCAATATTTGGCATGAAATTTCAAAATGTCTCACTTTTGACTTTTGATATGTTGTCTATGTTCTATTGTGAATCAGTTTTTGAGATTTGTAAATTATTGCATTCCGTTTTTATTTACAATTTGTACTTTGTCCCAACTTTTTTGGAATCGGGGTTGTATATATTCCATATTCTAAAGTCTGGTGCAAAATGACCTGAATTTCTTGACCTGTAGCTCCATGATATTATGCAATGCACTGCTGCTACATGATTGGGTGATTGGATAATTGCATGAAGAGGATATAGCTATTGCTACTATACTGGACAGTGATTGTATTTCTCATGTCTGATGTATGTGTTCATTAATTTACTCATATTATTTCAGTGAACTGAAGTGAGAGGCCACTGGTACACAATCTTGCAGCTCACTGTCACCCCAAGAGAACTCTCCCATTCTTCAGCAGCGCTCAGGCAGCTAAGCGATTACAATCCTCTTCATTAATTTTATCTCGGACATAAACTTTTAATAAGCCGACAATCAGTGGATGGGACTTCCAGGGCAGTTTAAATGACTGCAACCTATAATTACAGTTCCAGAACTTGATTAGAATAATCTGATTGCAATTATTCAGTGATTTTCAACACAGGCCCCAAGCTACATAACTATAATTCAAGTACATGGTCCTGGCTGGCTGTAAAACGATGTTCTAATCCAGGAGTCATAGAAACTGCACAGAGGTGAGGAAAGTGTAATATAAATGTGTAGTATGTATGTAGTATAGTAGAATAAGGCACACTGGGGTGTGAATTTAATTAATGTGCAAGCTCTGTAGAGGGCATTATGGATCAAGGGCCACTGTGGATCAAGGCTCTACCCTATTCAATAGTAAGTAGAGTGATACACAGCCCAGTGGCATGCACTACAGTCCCTGCACAGCTAATAACAACAGCTAGTCTCAGTTAATGGCTGACAAAAAAAACCCCAAACACACCCTTGCTAAAGTGGATAATCGCACCTGGATACTACAGACTAGTACATAAAAACTACTGCTGCACTCATAAAGACTGTCCTGAGCTCATTCCAGGAACCTTATTCACAAAACACTCATATTGAACATCCTTTCAGCATACTTAGTACTGTTTGATTTTATGGTATAGAGTTGTAGAAGAGTAATGATTTCAGGTCATCCAGAAGGGGATGGGCTTCCTTTCTGAGTCTGGTTCATCTCTGGATTTCTTCAAGTCATCTACAGTGTTTTTTTCTTGCCATGTGACACCAGGCTTGCTCATTAGGGATCTTAATATGCATGCAGATTTTTTGAAAAATAGAACAGAATTGAAATTAATTGAATTAAATTTAATGGAATAGAATAGGTTAACATGGGCGGCATGGTGGTGTAGTGGTTAGCACTGTCGCCTCACAGCAAGAAGGTCCGGGTTCGAGCCCCGTGGCCGGCGAGGGCCTTTCTGTGCGGAGTTTGCATGTTCTCCCCGTGTCCGCGTGGGTTTCCTCCGGGTGCTCCGGTTTCCCCCACAGTCCAAAGACATGCAGGTTAGGTTAACTGGTGACTCTAAATTGACTGTAGGTGTGAGTGTGAATGGTTGTCTGTGTCTATGTGTCGGCCCTGTGATGACCTGGCGACTTGTCCAGGGTGTACCCTGCCTTTCGCCTGTAGTCAGCTGGGATAGGCTCCAGCTTGCCTGTGACCCTGTAGAACAGGATAAAGCGGCTAGAGATAATGAGATGAGATGAGAATAGGTTAATTCTTTTAATGTTACACATTACTGAAGTGTATGTACCTTTGATCAGCTACAACACACACACTTTTGTGCTGTGGGTTACAGTGAAGACAAAAGGAATACTGGAATACTGTCCCAACGTAAATATCATTTTTGGCTCTAACACACATGGTTTCAAAATACATTCTGTGGAAGCCATTTACTTGGGCTCAATTACAGTCATTAAAATCTTAGAAGAAACATTACACTAAGGAAATGACCTAGAGGTACATGGTAGCTCATCTAAACCATGATGAAACAGTGGAAACCCAACATCATCCAGCCGCTTTTGTAAAGAGGCTAATTAACAAGGACACAACGGATCTTGACTTAAGGGTCATTTCCACAGCCAATATAATGACTAGATGAGTCTGGCTTCCCTCCCAGTGAAAGTACATGTAAGTAGGGTGATAGTGGCAGACATGCCAACCTTCACACATTTTGAATAGGAGCTGCATATTTTGACACTGGAGTATACTGCTACAAGTTCTTACATAAAAAATACACCAAAACAGCAGTCTCCCCCCAACCTAATAAAAACAACAGCTGAGCCAGTTGATGTATGAATCTGCCATGATTGACTGTGTAAGTGTTTTGAATGCTCCAATATTAACTGACCTCTGTGGAAGCTACACCCCCTTCTCTGTCTCTCATGTCGTAATCTTTTGGCCAGTAGTCTTGTCTCAACTCTGTTTCCTCACTGAGGTTTTTCCTGCAGTGACACTGTGCCTTTGCTTTCTATCAAGATATTAAAAAAAATATTTTGAGATAAATAATGGGAAATAAAATCTTTCAATGTATGTTTGATCTAACATTAGACATGTACGTTATATGGTTAACAATACACAGACATTTCCAGAATATGGTTAAAAAAATGCATTTTTGTTCTTCCAGGGAAAAAGAGAAAAATAGCAGTGTTTAATTTTATTGTTGATCATACCCAGTCAGTAGAGCCACAGTTAAAGAGTTTAAGCAACAGGTCAGCAGTAAACATGTCACAGGTGCAGAAGCATTTCACAGTTTCTACAAGAGACATTAAACAAGCAATTTGTAAATGGACTGACTTTATCAATAAGGATTCCCCCCCCCCCCCCCCCCAAAAAAAAAAAAATATCTCACAGAATTTTTTTTCAGAATCACTATTGCAGAATGGGTGACATGGTGGTGTAGTGGTTAGTGCTGTCACCTCACAGCAAGAAGGTCCTGGGTTCGAGCCCAGTGGCTGGCGAGGGCCTTTCTGTGTGGAGTTTGCATGTTCTCCCCGTGTCTGCATGGGTTTTCTCCGGGTGCTCCGGTTTCCCCCACAGTCCAAAGACATGCAGGTTAGGCTAATTGGTAGCTCTAAATTGACTGTAGATGTGAATGGTTGTTTGTCTCTGTGTTAGCCCTGCGATAACCTGGCGATTTGTCCAGGGTGTACCCTGTCTCTCGCCCATAGTCAGCTGGGATAGGCTCCAGCTTGCCCGCGACCCTGTAGAACAGGATAAGTGGCTACAGATAATGGATGGATGGACTATTGCAGAATCACTATTGATGTTTTGTTAATATGTTCATGAGCAGTAAACCTGTTTTGATCCTGATTTCAGAAATCATTAAATCTGGAATAAATGGAAAATGTGCAGCATTATTCCTTTTCAGGGTTGTCAGGTCTTCAGTTGTGCATTTAACACTATTCTGAGCAACATTACAAATTATAGCATGGAGAATCTCTATAATGAGTGACACACTCTTAACCTTGGCAGACTTGGATAAGAGAAAACTGAGGGATAAAAAAAAGCAAGTAAACTTAATAGGACTGTAATCTCATTAGCATGTCCCATACGCATTTACATGTGCGACTGCTAATCCATGGTGCACTATCAGAAATATGAGTGTAATCCTGCAAAGCGAACAAGGAGCAGAGAGAGTAATTTAATTGTGGTTGGTCTGTAGGTCAATTAGTTTAGTATAATCCTTCAGGATGTAAGGTATAAATGCTATAATGTGTAGTTACACATCATGAACGTGTCGTTTCACCTCTTCTGAAGAGATTCGAGAAAAAAAAGCAGATAGGGTTGCAAAAGAATTTCAAACTCCTTTCTTGTCAAAGCCTTATATGGAAATCTGAGAATGTACGACTCACCTTTCTTATAAATGTCACACTGGCATATAAATGTCTACATCAAAACTAGAGGAAATGCTTTAAGAAATGTTCAGCCCTGCTCTATAAGATCCCTTACTTTCAAAGTCATCCGAACTTTTGAGAACATCTTTTTTCTCTTCTCTTTTGGCCCTAAGAAATACACTGCGATTAAATCAGGATCAACGTTGGAAGGAGAGAGAGAGAGAGAGAGAGAGAGAGAGAAAAGGAAGACCTGGAGTACTGCCAGGACATACACAACCAGCTGGTCCCTGTAAGCAGCAGCCTGATCATGGCCTCCTGATTTCTGCTCCCTCAACATGGTAAAGCCGGCACACACCCGCCACATCGAAACTCTTCACTCCTCCAACTGCAGCACAAATTAGCTGTTGAACTAATGCCATGGGTCTGCAGCTTGTAGCTTCTTTTACTCTTGACCTCTTCTATGGGCTACCAATTCATCGCAGGATTCCCTTGTCCTGTGTCCTACATTTGCTCAGGTGGCCATTTAGGATTCTGTGATCTTAAATGTTGGAGGAGTTGATTCTTTTTACCGTTAGCGGCTCTGACGGTAGTATCGGCTACAAAGAAAATAACAAATTTATATTAACGTGCTTATCCTAATATTGTTTTTATAGTATTCGTGTAAGTTTTATGTAAAAAGAGATTTATTCAGGGGAGGCACGGTGGTGTAGTGGTTAGTGCTGTCGCCTCACAGCAAGAAGGTCCGGGTTCGAGCCCCATGGCCGGCGAGGGCCTTTCTGTGTGGAGTTTGCATGTTCTCCCCGTGTCTGCGTGGGCTTCCTCCGGGTGCTCCGGTTTCCCCCACAGTCCAAAGACATGCAGGTTAGGTTAACTGGTGACTCTAAATTGAGCGTAGGTGTGAATGTGAGTGTGAATGGTTGTCTGCGTCTATGTGTCAGCCCTGTGATCACCTGGCAACTTGTCCAGGGTGTACCCCGCCTTTCGCCCGTAGTCAGCTGGGATAGGCTCCAGCTTGCCTGCGACCCTGTAGAACAGGATAAAGCGGCTAGAGATAATGAGATGAGATTTATGGAAGGAGTCTCCAGTGTCAGTGCTGACAGTTAATACGGTTCCATTATGGGAGAATCTTCAGGACAGAGGTGTTTGCACTTTGTGGTTTTCTTAGTAAAAAGAAACTACTTATTTTTCCTCCTTATTAATTGAAATAAAGAGGGTAAAATGAGGCTGGTGAATAATTTAGCTTAATTTAAAGGAGAACTAAAGGCAATCTTTTTTATTATCAAAATTCTATTTATCTCATTTTATTAAATATAGGAATGCATTTTTGATATCTATTTTGTCACTGCTATAGCAAGTTATGAGTGTTTGAAATATGCTCTGTAATATATCAGTCCATATGTCAAAGCGATGGCCGTAAACGAGATGCTTTGAGACCTGTGCGAGACATCGTAGGACGGAAATTAAATGCACAGCGGAAATCAAAGTGATCAACATCTGCCAATGTTGTCAAAAGACACGCGCACCCTCTTTTGAATGCTGATGTAATCAAGCTGGAAGTTTTGTTTGTTTTCATAGCAATCAGGAAAGTTTGAAAAAAGTAGGCAGTAATCGTCATTTAAACTCGTTTTTGTGCAATATTTTGTTTGGAAAACAGTTTTCAAAATGGCGGCACTGACACCTGGCTGACACTTCATGTTTCGAAGTCTCGCACAAGTCCCATGAAGATCGCACGGATAAGCGACGCCTGCCGTGGACCAAACGAACTACATTCAACACGGCTAAAAACTGAACAGGCCGATAAGTATAATATTTAATTGCAATTAGTTGGCAATACGAGTCACGATATAAGGTAACTAAAACCGAAAACGTAATTGAATAACACGTTAATTAAGAAATAAAGCAAATTTAAAAATGACTTCAGTTCTCCTTTAATTTAACTGAAAATTTAAAGCTGCTATAACATGAGTGACCTGTAAATGTAACTATAAATGGATCAAAAGTATGATGTTCTAGTCATCAATTAATAGATGCAATCATTGGTAAGTTTCTGAATACATTTCTCGATAAGAGGAATAAAAACATTGCGATGTGCTGTTATGGGAAAGTAATTAAACATGTTGGGTAACTGAACATTAACTTTAGATCTTTCTGAATGATTGGTGCTGTACATGCTGTATAAAGTTATTGTACATGCTATACAGTATAACATCCTGCAAGTAAGTCTATGTCCTGCAATGTATCTGTGATAAACCACATGACTTCAACAAATGTAACACTGAATGATGACTGAATCTGATCCAATAAGTCTCTGACACTAAAGTTAATGAGGAGTTGACCAGGTTGGCATTACAAACACGCCACTCATCCAGGATGTATGAACCCAACATACTTAAGCCATCAGAAGACCAGTGATTAATTAGATCATTAGGTGCCTGTCACTAAGGCCTTGGTGCTGCTATGGTTTTTAGTGTTGATATGACAAACTAGAGGATTCCACCATGTGCAAATTGGAATTTTTACATCTACAGTGGTGCTTGAAAGTTTGTGAACCTTTTAGAATTTTCTATATTTCTGCATAAATATGACCTAAAACATCATCAGATTTTCACACAAGTCCTAAAAGTAGATAAAGAGAACCCAGTTAAACAAATGAGACAAAAATATTATACTTGGTCATTTATTTATTGAGGAAAACGATCCAATATTATATATCTGTGAGTGGCAAAAGTATGTGAACCTTTGCTTTCAGTATCTGGTGTGACCCCCTTGTGCAGCAATAACTGCAACTAAACATTTCTGGTAACTGTTGATCAGTCCTGCACACCGGCTTGGAGGAATTTTAGCCCATTCCTCCATACAGAACAGCTTCAACGCTGGGTTGGTGGGTTTCCTCACATGAACTGCTCGCTTCAGGTCCTTCCACAACATTTCAATTGGATTAAGGTCAGGACTTTGACTTGGCCATTCCAAAACATTAACTTTATTCTTCTTTAACCATTCTTTGGTAGAATGACTTACGTGCTTAGGGTCGTTGTCTTGCTGCATGACCCACTTTCTCTTGAGATTCAGTTCATGGACAGATGTTCTGACATTTTACTTTAGAATTTGCTGGTATAATTCAGAATTCATTGTTCCGTCAATGATGGCAAGCCGTCCTGGCCCAGATGCAGCAAAACAGGCCCAAACCATGATACTACCACCACCATGTTTCACAGATGGGATAAGGTTCTTATGCTGGAATACAGTGTTTTCCTTTCTCCAAACATAATGCTTCTCATTTAAACCAAAAAGTTCTATTTTGGTCTCATCTGTCCACAAAACATTTTTCCAATAGCTTTCTGGCTTGTCCACATGATCTTTAGCAAACTGCAGACGAGCAGCAATGTTCTTTTTGGAGAGCAGTGGCTTTCTCCTTGCAACCCTGCCATGCACACCAGTGTTGTTCAGTGTTCTCCTGATGGTGGACTCGTGAACATTAACATTAACCAATGTGAGAGAGGCCTTCAGTTGCTTCGAAGTTACCCTGGGGTCTTTTGTGACCTCGCCAACTATTACACGCCTTGCTCTTGGAGTGATCTTTGTTGGTCAACCACTCCTGGGGAGAGTAACAACGGTCTTGAATTTCCTCCATTTGTACACAGTCTGTCTGACTGTGGATTAGTGGAGTCCAAACTCTTTAGAGATGGTTTTGTAACCTTTTTCAGCCTGATGAGCATCAACAACACTTTTTCTGAGGTCCTCAGAAATCTCCTTTGTTCATGGCATGATACACTTCCACAAACATGTGTTGTGGAGATCAGATAGATCCCTGTTCTTTAAATAAAACAGGGTGCCCACTCACACCTGATTGTCATCCCATTGATTAAAAACACCTGACTCTAATTTCACCTTCAAATTAACTGCTAATCCTAGTGGTTCACATACTTTTGCCACTCACAGATATGTAATATTAGATCATTTTCCTCAATAAATAAATGACCAATTATAATATTTTTTGTCTCATTTGTTTAACTGGGTTCTCTTTATCTATTTTTAGGACTTGTGTGAAAATCTGATGATGTTTTAGGTCATATTTATGCAGAAATATAGAAAATTCTAAAGAGTTCACAAACTTTCAAGCATCACTGTATGCGACTGACACAGAATTGCATAGCAGCTACTCAGGCAGTGAAAAAGAGCATGTGTTATAAGTGGCATTTTGTGGAATGTCACAATGATCTTTGCATATCATCAGTGTTATTTATACACAAATTATTATGTTTTATGAACAATATTTTCATGCATGAAGTCTTTAGATGCTTTTGGATCAAGATACTCATCTAATTGACTAAACATACATGATTACACTGAATAATATACTCACACTTGCTGCAGTGCAGGATCCTTTGCATTTCATGCAAATTAGACGTGTAACACAATGTCAGTATATCTGTATCTGTTTAAAGGGCATATCAAGGGTAAATTCAGGAGCAAGATCAATGTAATTCTCCTATTTTATATTAAACTTTGGTCAAATATCTGTAACATTCTGCATTCTCTGCAATTTTTTTACCTTGCGCAATACTGGAAAAATTCAGTTGAAATCAAGCCATTTGAGGCGAATTGGTCCGCCTCTGAAAAAACTTGGCATTTGAATTTCCTGGGAAACATTGAGTTTTGTGACGTCATCTGCAGGACACTTCCCTCTGAATCCTACGTCAGCGCTGGATTGTTTATGAGAAAATGACTTGGTGGTTTTCTGCAAATTTCTTCAATGTTATCACGTAATTATTAAAATGGTTAACAGCTGTATCGTAGGAGGGTGTAGCAACGCCAATCTTGATGGGATTAGTACTCATCGTTTCCCAAAAGCTCGGACAATGAGAGAGAAATGGGAGCGCTTGGTCTACACAGGCTGTGCACTGAAACCGTGCAAGCTCTTGCAGCCTGCTGGCGCTTCCACAGATATTACAAATCTGGCTCCAGACTCCCTTGGGATTTTTCCAGACGCGTTTTGTTATTTTATTTTTTTCTTCTGTAGACAGATGGCCTTGTGCAAAATTACCCTTCTGGATGAGCGTGTAAAGGGACATACTTTCATATAAAAAAAACGAAATTGGTCCAGAATATGCCCTTTAATGCTCCAAATATCCTTACCTGTATCTGGAGTTAAGCCCAAAGTGGCTGTGGCCTAAACCTTAAAGGGGTATCTATCTATCTATCTATCTATCTATCTATCTATCTATCTATCTATCTATCTATCTATCTATCTATCTATCTATACCCCCCTTTTTAAATAGAGATTGGCACGAAACAGTTTTTTTTAATATCCTGCTCACTCAGTTATCATTTTTGCTTGTAACAATGCAACATTTTCTAACAAATTTTGTTGGTCCTATTTCTCTGTCAGTAACAGTGCTGAAAACCTGAGTTTGGAGCGGCCTCCAAACATGGCTGCTCAGGACTACACTTCCCAAGAGCCATAGCACCCCCCCCCACCATAATTCTAATCACTTCACTTGCAGCCAATTATCCCACAATCACCAACCCCATATAAGCTCAGCAAACACTCACTCCAGTTGTGAAGTATTTTTCTGTGTCCTGTACCTGACTTTACTAAGCCTTCTGTTTATCTACTGACTTCCTGTTAACAACTTTTGTTCCTGATCTCATTCGACTTCATCTTCTCGTCTGCTCTATGCTGTGCTGTTCGCCGATCAATTGACCCACGCCTGTTTCCTTACTACGATTTCTGACTTATGTTTTGGCTGTGTTTGCAGTTTGCGTTGCACCTACTCTCCCCTGCATTTGCATCCTGTGAGCTGACATTCCAAAATATCAACTAACTAGCAGCTTAACTTAAACCACTCTGATCCTGACAAGGCAGCCACTAAGAATGAATGAATGTCCACTGTATATGTATAGTCCATCTATCCATTTTCCATGACCACTTATCCTGGGCAGGGTTGTGGGCAAACTGGAGCCTATCCCAGCTGACTATGGACGAGAGGCAGGGTACACCCTGGACAAGTCGCCAGGTCATCGCAGATGTATAGTTCATGTTTATGGATATGCTCTTACTTTGTCCCAAATGCTTTATATGGCCCTGCACACCTATAGTCTCAATCAGATGTCCTGTGAAACTTTGCAAAAAATATATAAATAAACAACCAAACAAGCAAATAAATAAAAGAAATAGTGTACATCCTATTTGTATCTGTATTGTCTGTTTGTAACAGACTGTCTCTGTTATTATGAATAATGCTACCCATGAATTTCTGTTTTTGAGCAGGTGAACAGTGAAAGCAAACATAGAGAACTGTCGTGTAACAATGATGTAATATACTTGTTGACATGAATAAAAAGCTCCACACTACTTCAGCAAACTCAGTCATTTGCCAGATGATTAATACAGTATAAGTGCATATTTACTGAGGTATTGAGGCAGAAGGAGAAAAAAGTGAAAGGATTCTCGATCAATGAACTTATTACACTCTTCTTCTGAAATAACCATAGAGAGCTGGAACAAAAATAATTCAAAGAAGAAAAGTGGGGTCCTGGAATCAAAAGCTGTCACATCAAGGGCCTGTTTTCGGCCATAGAATTCCTCGCAAGTGGTTCTTACCCACATATAAAGACAGAGGCAGTGTTTGAAAGAGAAGAAAGAGAGAAGTGAGGTGAAAGAAAGCTAGGGTGAATACGTTATATGGTATAGCTGCCTTTGTGTCTTTTCTGAGGGGTGGGGTCTTCACTTCACAATTAACCTGTTTCTGAATAACCTACAAGAAATAAAAGAAATGTAACTTTTCCAGCAAGAGCATTTTTTCACAGCCTAGAACACACACACACACACACACACACACACACACACACACACACACACACACACACACACACACACAAAATCTAGGACTAAAAAGACAAAAGTATTGGCTTCATTGTACTGGCCCACTTAAATCTCACTTCCAATTCACTAAATGTGCTATTTGACTTGGCAAGTGCATTGGTATGTGCTGTAAGCCAGAAGGATGTCTAATCATGTGGAGTGCGAGTTTGTGGGCAGCCCCTTCTGGGCGGCATTCGCCTCAGCTCATGACCTTAAGCTAAGTGGGTGGTTCAGCCCATGAGAAAAAGAAAAACAGTGCATAGTGTTAACCTTCTACTTGAACCTCATACTCCGTTTTTGAATTGCCGACAATGTAGAAACCCAGTATTGTAGGGGAAAAGTGTAAAAGTGTTAGAGGGGGAGATTTGTTTGAAGGGAATTGGGTACTACTAAAAGAGTTGGCAGGGATTGGTCTGAGGAAATGGACAGGCAAACATTGAAAGTACTTATGTTTTCATTTTAAACATTTACAAAAGGACTTCTGAAGTGATGGCCCAAAATTATACTGGAATATCAAATTATTACTTTAAGAAAGGCAATTTGGAAAACCAAATAAAACAACTCAGTGCCTGGCTCAGAGCACCAAGACGTTTTTCTGATCTATATTTGGTAGTGGATCCAGTGTTTACGAGAGTATCTGTCAACTCTTACAGTTAAAAATTATTTATTAGTCTCCAAATATAACCACAGAGGACAATAAACCAGTAGAAGGTGACAGGGACAGAGAACACTATGTCCAATTGCTACCCCTTCTTTTATACTAAAAATGGTTCCCCTTCATCTCTAAAATCCTGGGAGCAATAACATGACGTCAGGATCAAAATTCATGAGAGGCATGAATCGTTCACTGCTGAAGACAATATTAATGATTTCAAAAATTTGAGGAATTTTGGAAACCAATCCAACATGATCAGTGAGAAAGGAATCAAAACACCCTCATATAGTATAAAACCCCAGGAGATTAATCCTACAGGACAGTTGTAACAAGTGGCTCATCATCAGTAAGTGCTTTATCATCATCAGGGCCATGGTGGATGTACGGGATGCCAGTCCATTGCAGTGTACCATGCACCACACATTCACGCACTTATTCAAATATAGTGGCAACTTAGAGTCACCAATCCATAGGGAGTTGGAAGGAAACCAGAGAACCTGGAGAAAACCTACACGGACCCATAGAGAAGATATAAAACGCCACACAGGGTGACTCTGGAGCTTAAGGGGATGGCAATGCTACAGGTTATGCTATATGCTAGAGAAACTTACACTTCTAAAAACACTGATTTTTTTAAAAGTAATTATGATTACCCCAAAGTACAACCACATTCCTCGCTCCTGTTGCTCTCACACATCCCACTGGAGCCTTTTATGCAGAATAGAAGAAGAGTCATGAGAACCATACAGCACTGATCCCAGTGATAAGCTGCATGACTTGGTGTATTTGTCAAATAAAATGCTTAAACACACAATATCCTTGTCTGCGATGTAAATTCCTCTGACAACTGTATTTCATCCATGTCTTATTTTACTATGCGGTTCTTGGCAACAGCCTTTACTGAAACCCAAACACAGTTATTATGGAACTTCGCTGGCTTATAACAAGACATTTGTCAATGCAAATGTAAATCTGGTAAGAGCAGGAGAAGGAAAAGGCTCTTCGTCGGGTTGGGAGCAGCATGCACTCTGTAAAAATACACATCCAAGGCTAATGCATATATTTTGTACCAGTGTAGCAGAAAAAAAATGTAACACATTTGTGTGAAAAAGGGCACTACTGACAATGAAAGCCACTTTAAAGTCATGGTCATATGGTTTGATGTGTGAGTATTAACTATGAATGTAAGAAAAACATTTCTTTCCTTAATAACAGAATAACAGGATGTTCTTTAACCATGACTGATTTACGTGTAACTCTTGGAATGGCTTGTGGAAATGAATGTTTCAGTGCCTACACACACACACACACACACACACACACACACACACACACACACACACACTTAGCTGGATCTTCAAGAAGATGTGTCTAAATACACCGATTTATATCAACCAATTTATATCAAGCCTTGCATCATATCATATCCATTATGTTCTTTATATTCTTTCATCATATTTATGGTGTGCTGATTTGTTTCTGCATTTAGACAGCCTTGTATTTCATTTCCCATAATTATATAAACATTGTATGCCTGAATCAACAATCAGCAATGAACAGACTTTCTTTTATTACTGGAAAAAAAAACAGAAAAGTCAACAACAGTTAAACACACAATAATGTCTGCCTGTGGTAAGACTCAGACTGACCCCTGGGACAGCTGTGGCTTTGTTTTAGGGATTATTGATCAAAGCTACAAACTGTGCTATTGGCTTTTACTTATTTAACCCACATTCCACTTATATTAATGACTGTAAAACTAAAATGAAATGCATATCCAGGAGGAGTGTAACTGAGTCCATGTCCATGGTCTGTGGTATGAAGGTGGGCTGTGCTGACAACCTGTCTCAGTTCAAACATGTTCTCTCAAGTGGCTTCACAGCACATATGTGTATGCCTGCCTCTCATTCCTGAGAGGATAGTGTAGGAGTGCAGGATAACTGAAAGGAAGACAGTCTGGAGCATTTTAATACTGACGGGAGGTGGGCCTATACAATGAAAACAACTATACTGCCACACAAATTAATTAGATTCATTAGAATGAAACATCTGTGTGTCGACGTACATGACAAACGAGTGCAAATGTTATTCTGTCTAAATCAGGAACATTCGCAAAAAACTTATATGAAGATAATGTTATGTCGTAACCTGGCTCAGAGACTTGCATTTAAGAGAAAGTGGCATGTATGTGTTGAAGAAAAGGTTATGTCTGGATATTTGGAATGATGAACAAGGTAATGGTGGATGCGAACACCAAATGTTTTAAATTAGTTATTTACATATGTAATGATCAAATTTATTGAGTGACGGTTCACTGTTGGCTGTGCTTGAGATTTTTAAGATTTCTACCTTCATTCAGTAAATGTTCGTTTACATTCTGCCATCACGGTATTTCTGACCAATCAAACAAGGAGTTGTATGAAGACTTTTTCAGACTTACACACACCTCAGCCAATGATCTGATTGCTTTTCCAGATGTTTAATTATGTGCAGCAGCATGAAACCAAACCAAACCAGATAAAATAAATAAATAAATAAATAAATAAATAAATAAGATAACGAAATAAAATTTCATTCTGATTTGTATTCGGTAAACAGACTAATAGGTTTGAAAAGTGACACAGTGATTTTAAAAGTCAGGGACATCTGGCAATTACTTATGCCCCTAGAGTGTAATCAGATCTTTACTATTTAAAGTAAGCTTTCCTGGCACAACCTTCATCACCCACTTGCTTTGGAGTCTCCAGCTCTTTCTCTCTGTTCATCCCTACCAGCTGCTGCCAGTCAGGGAAGACAGCAGTGCCAGGCGGTGTTGGTTTAGTGGAGCCCACCGGCACATCCACCCCCCACCTAACCCCCCCGAAGACTGCAGGTCCTCCACAGTCTCGATACAGTCTGCTCCACTCGGCTGCACACACAATCTGTTTTCTATATTACTAGCTGGTATCACTGTACTATGCACTATAAAACAGCAATTGAGCAGGAAATTAAGTTAGGTATTTGGCAGTGGCAAGGCGCTCTGTGGTCTTCCCCTCTGCATACAAGGATCATTAAATACCACAAAAGTTTCTTGATAAACTTCCATTGTTTCTCACATACCCCCACCTCCGCTTGCTGGATTTTTTTTTCTTTTTTCATTACTGTCAGTGCGTATGGGAAACAAAATATCCTAATGGGTATTTGAACAGCTTGAGATGTGTCGGCCTGGGAACTCACTTCCCTGTGACAGTGAGCACTAGCAGAGATTTTTAAACATCACTGTAGCTAAATATGGGACATTCTCTCTCTCTCTCTCTCTCTCTCTCTCTCTCTCTATATATATATATATATATATATATATATATATATATATATATATATATATATAGATATATATATATCTTCTCTCACTTGAAATTTCTCTATTTTATATCTCTTATTCTAACACTTCTCTCTCCACCAGTCTCTCTCTCTCTACCTCTCTTTCCTTCTTATTCTGTCTCTATATCTATACCTTTGTATCTTTGTATCTCTTATTCTAACACTTCTCTCTCTCTCTCTCTCTCTCTCTCTCTCTCAAGCTTTCTATCCCTCTTTATCTCTCTCTTTTTTGAAACCAAGCCAAGAAGCCTTTATTTGTCACATGTACACAACACACTTTTCTCTCTTTCACACTCATTGTTCTGTCGCTCCCTTTCATTTTATATCTTGTTCTCTCTCTCTCATATATATATATATATATATATATATATATATATATATATATATATATATATACTGTGTATATATATATCGCTCTTTATATCTTCTCTCACTTGAAATTTCTTTTTCTTTATTTTTATATCTCTTATTCTAACACTTCTCTCTCTACCGATCGATATATCTCTCACTCTTCCCTCTCTATCTCACTCCCCCTCTCTCTTACTACCTTCTCATTCTGTCTCCATATCTATATCTTTGTATCCTTATATCTCTTATTCTAACACTTCTCATGCTTTTCTTTCTCTTTCTATCCCTCCTTCTCTCTCTTTTTTTCAAAACCAAGCCAAGAAGCCTTTGTCACATGTACACTTAAGACACACTTTTCTCTCTTTCTCACTCATTCTTCTGTCGCTCCCTTTCACTTTATATCTTTATATCAATTGTTTTCTCTCTCTCTCTCTCTCTCTCTCTCTCTCTCTCTCTCTCAACCACTCTAATCTACACAAACAGAGTACAGTGTATTTAAACTAAGCTACTTTGGATTAACAGATGTGTAGCCATTTCCCCCCCTACCCCTTTCTCTCACTCCCACATCTCATTTCCTTTCTGTTCTCCTATCCCCTTTTCTTCTGTTTGTTTTCTCTCCATCTCTCTGACATCCTTTGGTTCCAGTTTCCATTAGCTGGAGCGAGTGAGGACTGGCTGCAGCGTGCACAGTGGATGGTGGATGGTGTTGGCATGGTGACTGACAGTGTGAGGGCTGAGTGAAGTGTAGTGTGTGCTGAGCAGCTCATCACTCACATGGCAGCTCTGAGCATGAGGACTGGCTTTAGGAGACTGGCTTCCTCTTGAATGAGCAAACGTAGTGCACTTTTCTCCACTGTCATTACCTGGGAGAATATTTTACCTGGGATAGGATTCAGCCGAATGACAAACTGAGCTATGATGCAGAAGTCTGATGCAGCTTGGACAACTTACTGAAACAACAGTCAATACACAGCATTTCATATCACTGAAGGACAGTTCATCCAATTCTTTATTTCTGACACATTTTCAAATTATCATTCCTTTTAATATAGGATAACACATTTGGGATTTAGTCAGAATAAGTCTTTAATGCCAAGAGATCATACATTAAGTTCACAAGAAACCACAGAACAAAAACTTCTCAAAGCTGATGGAATTCCATGCTGTGCTGTAAAGTATGCAAATAAATTATTCTCTTATTGCAGAATCGCAGAGGCATACAGTCATGCTCCTTTCAGTCTTTTCAGAACACACGCTCTAAAAATATTCATACTGCAGAAAGATTACCAACTTGTACATTGTATATCAAAGCAAAAGGCCATGCTGATGCAAAAATGTTTTAGACTTGTGATCAAGGTTTAATTATTTGTTATAAAAATATTCTGCATGGAGGATTTCTGGATAAATGCTGTCTAGTTGATTGTTCACAGCTTAAGCATTCCTCCCTCCTGCTCCATTTTTCTCCTTTGTGAACATTTCCTCAACACAACAGTTAATATTACAGGAACCATGCAACTGATGATAATTAGTACTTACAGTGCAATTTAGAGAACTAGACTAATGTATGCATAGGTGCACAAACATACATATATTTCCAAACCTTTATTGCACTGAATCCAATTTACAAATGCCTTATAATAATAATAATAATAATAATAATAATAATAATAATAATAATAATAATACACTTGCCACTCAGATATCTCCAGCTGTTACTGAAACACTGAAGGTTTGTATAAATGATATACTTTCGAGTATTTTTCACTCACCATGTTAATTTGACTTTGACAAACAAATTTAGATCACAGAAAGCCTCAGGACAACAAATATTAAAGAATAAACATTTTGGTACATGCTGTTATAGAAAAATAATCAAAGAAAGGGTGGTGTGATGCTGTTACCACCCCAGACTTGAATACTTTTTTTTCCAGTCACAGCACAGAAGAGTTTTATTCCTCTAATACGACAGCAAGTCAAGTGGCACAACTTTCTGAGCTGGTGTTATACCGTAGAAAATTAATCAACACATTCTGACCAATTGGATTTTCATCCATCCATTATCTATACTGCTTAAGGTCTTTACACATACAGCACGATTTGTTATGATTTTTTCATCCGAAAATCTATTTTTTGAATGATTATCTTGTAAATGAACACTTTCACATCAAAGGCGAATGTTCAGGTGTATTTTTTTTCTCACAACACGTTACATTTTTCTATTATTTTGTCCATGAACTGAACAGATTCAACCAATCAAGGGAAATATAATCACATTGCTGCAGGCTTAGCCGAGTCTCTTATTCATTTTCAGTCTCAAAACTCAACGCTGTTTGACAAGGGCAACAAAAATTATAAAGATAATGACAATGTCTAGAAAAAAATAGATAGGAGCTTGACAATGAAAGTGGTGGGTGTAGAGTTTGTGGTCTGTAGCCTACTTTGTGATGTAGTGAAGTTTGCTATTAGTCTCAGCAGCTCCTGAACCAAACAGTCAAACTCCCCACATTCTCACCTACTTTTCAGGAGAGGATGTACACCAAATGTTCTTTTCCCCTCTTTTTTGTAAAAGAATAAGTACAAGTTCATCATCGCTTGTCAACTCCATTGTCACATGTTTGTTTTTGTGGAATGCTCACAAAATTGCTTCACATTTAATGTGAATATTAATGTTGTGTTAAATTCGAAAATGAGTTTTCCCCACTTTTGCATAATTTATTCACATCATGCTGTATGTATAATGACCTTTATCCATCAGGTTTGCGGTGAAAGCTGGAGCCAATCCTGGTTGACTTCATGCAAGAGGTGGGGTTCACCCTGGGCAGGTCACCTATCTATCGCAGGGCTAACACAGAGACAAACAACCATTCACACTCACATTCACACCTATGAGCAATTTAGACTACATCCATATTAATACACTCACCGGCCACTTTAATAGGAACTGTTCTCATCTGACAGGAGTGGAACCTAATGTGATCTTCTGCTGTTGTACGCTGAGATGCTTTTCTGCTCACCACGGTTGTGAAGAGTGATTATATGAGTTACTATATCCTTCCTGGCAGCTTGAACCAATCTAGCCATTTTCCTCTGACCTCTCTTATCAACAAGGCATTTCCACCCACAGAACTGTCACTAACTCAATGTCTCTGAAATATTCAAACCAGTCCATCCAGTCACACTTTGAGATAACAATTTTTCCCATTCTGATGTTTGAAGTGAACATTAACTGAAGCTCTTGATTTGTATCTGTATGATTTGCTGCATTGTGCTGCGGTCAAGGGATTGGCTGATTAGATAACTTCATAAAACAGCAGGTATACCTAATAAAGTGGCCAGTGAATGTACATTTTAGCTTTAAAACGAAATGATCTCTGTCCAGATGAACATTTTAGCTCTGTATCAGAAATAATCTCCATCCAAACTAACATGCCTGAAAACACGTATCACATGATCATTTATATAAAAATCATTTATGTCATGATGCCGATATAAACAGCCAATGCTGTTAATAATAAATAATAATAAGTTAAATTTATATAGTGCCTTTCTCACACCCAAGGTTGCTTTACAATTAGGGAAGGAAGGAAAAAAAAGTCCACCAAAAGAGGGGCAGGATGTAATTCCAATGGCGTAGCTACCACAGTCCTACCAAAAGGCGCACGCAGATAAATCCCACACCGCCTGCATAACCACCACGACGCTGCCAAGAAACATCGCTTGGAACACCATGCCATGGATCCACAAACCGAGCACAGAAGCACCGTCACACAGAGCGCTGGTATGTCCTAAACCACCTGCACAGTCACCGTGACGCCACCAGGCAACATCGCTCAGAACACCACGCCAAGTACAGAAGCCCCGCCACACAGAGCACTGGACAACCCTGATGTTAAAGAGCAATGAACTCACTGCAGTCCATAGTGAGGAGCACAGGCATTACCCATGGCGCGCCAAGGCCTGAAGGAAACCGACTCCCAAAACTGGTTCCAAAGCTATACCACAGCCGGTGGACAAAATGTTCAAACAAAAAACAAGCATCAAACTATACAAACATAAAAAGAAAAACAAAGGAAAGAAAAAGAAAAAGCTCCGGTGAGAAGTGGCAGCCAAAGTGCGCATGGCGTACTCTTGACCAGAAACTGAATCATTGTTTTCTTCCAGGAAAGGGTCACATGATAGGAGCGTGATGAATCAGGGAAGGATACGTTGTGAGAGATAAGACCCAATGAGGAAGCAAATGTGGGTGTCTGTGTCATTGTTTCCAAAAGTCTCTGTTTTAGTGGCTCGAAAACTCTGGAGTAGTGTCTACACCAGGCGTAATCATAGCAAAAATGATGGGTTTTAAAACTAAAATGTGTTAATGTGGCTGTAGCTTTAGAGTAGTCAGTTGACCTAATTCACATGTCTTTGGAAGGAAACCCATTGCAGGCATGAGGAGAACATGCAAACTCCATACAGAAAGGCTCCAGTCAACCATGAGTTTCAAACCTGGAACCTTCTTGCTGTGAGGCAACAGGGCTAACCACTGCACCAGCATGCTGCCAACTCAATCTGATTTGCGGATTCAATTACATTGTGGTGTAACTGTTAACATGTTATAGACCCTTACATTTGTTTTCTATAGAATCAGTGATCTACTTCATAAGAGCTTAGAGGACAAAGTGAACAGGAAGCAGGATAACCACTAGGATACCACTCCAGATCCCAATATAAAAGCAAGGGGAAATGTGAGAGTGAAATGAAGAGTGTAGCTACCTCTCAATCCTATTTCTCTCACACATATGACCACGCACACACACACACACACAACCTGTTGTTGCCTCCAGGCCCCATCCAGCCAGCAGAGATAAGAAGGCAAACAGGGGATAAATCCCAGCAGAAGCAGGGGCTTGATGGACAGACAGGCCACCATTTACAATGCCAGGTCTTGTGAGAGCAGCGTGCTGATGGAGAGATACCCTGGCATTTGGCACCACTAAGAAGTGGCCCTTAAAGATTTCACACTTCCAATTTCTTTGAATTATCAGCCATCTCCTGCCCATCAGTCAGCATGAGATGTCGAAGTCAAGTCAAGCCTGGCAAGTTTATTGACAAAGCAATTCAGAGGTGATGTTGCACAGCTTGATAAAGCATCAGCATAGCACCAGGACAATATCCAGTTAACGAGAGGAGCCACACTTAATTACTGTAGCTGGAAAACAAAAAGAAACAGTCAATTCAGTCCAATGGAATTCAATCATAGGTGGCACGGTGGTGTAATGGTTAGCACTATCGCCTCACAGCAAGAAGGTTCTGGGTTCAAGGTGGCCGACAGGAGCCTTTCTGTGTGGAGTTTGCATGTTCTTTCCATGTCTGCGTGGGTTTCCTCCGGGTGCTCCAGTTTCTCCCCACAGTCCAAAGACATGCAGGTTAGGCTAATTAGTGGCTCTAAACTGACCATAGGAGTGAGTGTGAGTGTGAATGGTTGTCTCTATGTGTTAGCCCTGCAATGACCTGGCAACTTGCCCAGGGTGTACCCTGCCTCTCAGGGTGCATAGTCAGCTGGGATAGGCTCCAGCTTGCCCACAACCATGTACAGGATAAGCAGCTACAGATAATGGATGGATGGATGGATGGATGGATGGATGGATGGATGGAATTTGATAATTGCCCCCCCAAACAGCTTTATTATTCAGGATTCTTCATGATACAGCAGGATATACTTCTTCTTCTTCTTCTTTTGGCTGTTCCTCTTAGGGGTTGCCACAGCGGATAATGTCCCTCCATCTCCTCCTGTCCTCCGTATCTTCTGTCACACCAATCATGGCCTCCTTCACCACATCCATAAATCTCATCTTTGATCTTCCTCTTTTCTTTCTACCTGGCAACTCCATCTCCAGCATTCTTTTCCCAATATACCCTCGATCTCTCCTCTGTATGTGTCCAAACCATCTCAATTTTGCCTCTTTCAGTTTGTCTCCAAGCCTTCTTACATGTGCCGTCCCATCTAACGTACTCATTTCTAATCCTGTCCAACTTTGTCAAACCTCAAAATTTCAACATCTTCAACTCCAGTTCTGCCTCCTGTCTTTTTGTCAATGCCACTGTCTCCAAGCCATACACCATAGCTGGTCTTACTACTGTTTTGTGCACTTTCCCTTTCACTCTTGCTGGTATTATTCTGTCACAAATCACTCCTGACACTCTCCTCCATCCATTCCAACCTGCTTGCACTCTCTTCACTTCTCTTCTGCACTCGCCATTACTTTGTACAGTTGACCCCAGAGTAATGGCGAGTTCGGAAGAGAAGTATAACAGGTGTACAGCAGTATACACTTCTGATTAATGTGATACATGTAGTGCAGCTTTTGGGGACTTGAATGACGTTTGGCATTTCAAACAACCATCCCGCAGTGACACAACACAGAATTGTGCTCACAATTTTTTCATAAATTACACAACTATTTCACCTGCTCCTTTTAAAGGACCATATTTATAATTGGGTTAACTGCATCGTGAGGAGTCAGTAATGAAACTGCATATGTTGGTGTTTAGAAATCAGATGTTCAAAGTTTTCACCACAACATGTTACCCTAAAGCATATTAGACAATGTACATCCACTCAAAGGACTGTGGAATGACATTTGAAGGCAATACTAAATACTCAGATAAAACATGACCACAGTTCATGACCGACCACGGAGCTCAAAAGAGATAAAGAGACGTCAGTTTAATCCCAAGCTCAGACTCAGTGGTGTGGGTTTCATTTCAACTTTGGGAGACACACACTGCTCGTATTACCTAATCAAATGTATGAATAAAGGTTCTACATCATCAACCAATCATGTATCAGCAGCACAATGCATAAAATCATACAAATACAGATCAAGAGCGTCAGTTAATGTTCAGCTCAAACATCAGAGTGAAAAAACAAACAAACAATGTAATCTCTTTACAGTGTTTGACTGTAGCATGCTTGCTGAGGCCAGATTCAAGTTGACAGGAAGATTACACTCTCAGAAAAAGAAGTACATCACTGTACCTTTAGGGGTACAATGGCTTGTCACTGGGGCAGTACTCTCTAAGGTACTCATTTGTACCTTTTATATACTGCTTGGGAGCATATGTGTACTGTTTTTGGTCCTAAAAAGGAACACATAGTTACCTTGAGGTTTTAATAATAAACACTAGGGGGTACATTAATGTAGATTGTACCTTGGGGGACATAAATGGATACCTACTCTACCCTTATTTCTGACAGTGTATGGTAACTCAAATAACTACCCTCTACAACTGTGGTGAGTAGAAAAGCATCTCAGGCCCACTTTACACGGGGACAGTCTGAAACAAAAATGCAAAAGTCCGTTTTCGTTCTCACTTTTTTCCGCGTCTACACGACCGTTTTCAAGGAGGAAATCTGTGTCTATACGGTGACGCATAAATGTGTGGAATTCAATTGGATGTGCATGCCAGGTTGCTAGGTGGTGCTGTGAAAGACCTCCGCTATGTCTGCACGCATGCGCAACGTCTTCCGTCTTATCTGATCTGACTACTCTGGCTATGGTAAGTAAAAAAGTAAGAGCATACTATACCTGCCTCTGTTCATTAATGGTATATGTGCAGATTCGGTATAGATGTTCGAAGGACTCCTGGACGTTTATTAAAGCTGCCAGAGCAGCTTGAAGGTCCGTTGGATCGATGTAATCAGACATGCTCTTACTTTTTTACTTACTTTCTTACTTCCCGGG
Source organism: Neoarius graeffei (assembly GCF_027579695.1). NCBI lineage: Eukaryota > Metazoa > Chordata > Actinopteri > Siluriformes > Ariidae > Neoarius > Neoarius graeffei. Next base: position 25,626,172 of record NC_083592.1, on the reverse strand, counting down.
CTGGCATGTACAGTATATGACATATGTATGACGTAAACGCGTACCCGACGTGAGCAGAGCAGAGTTTCGCGTATTGGGTAGTTTAGACGGATATGCAATGGGGGCTGTTTTTAACTTATCCACTCTGGAAGGCATTTTCAATTTTTTCCATTTTTCAGCCTCGGAAACGCCGTCCCCGTGTAGACGAAAGGCACTTCCGATAAAATATTTAGTCGTTTTTACCCGACAGTGTCCTCGTGTAAACGGGCCCTCAGAATACAAAAAAATGTCAAACTTTAAAGCAGTTGGCTTTCAACAGTCAAAGATCACACCAGGTTCCACTCTTGTCAGCTGAGAACAGGAAGCTGAGGCTACACTTGGCACAGGCTTCGCCAAACTGGACAGCTGAAAATAAAAGGAAGAAAAGAAAAAAATTGTCTGGTCTTTTCTCAAAACTGTTTCGTTTTGGTGAGCAGGCTGGATAAATCAATGAATGAGCTTGTGTATATAGCATCTAATGTGAATGAAAAAGAAAGAGAAGAACGCACAGGGTAATTTCAGAGTGCAGGTAAAACAAATCAAGTGTTCTGTGAAAAATATTATGTTTTCTAACATAAATGCCTAATGGCTTTCTGTGCATTTGTATCTGTGTTAGTGAAATTAAAATAGTCTCTCCTCTTCAGCCTCCCATCCATTATCCTAACACTAACCACTTCACCGCTAAAACCATCCTGTTCATAAATTGACTCTCAATTCTAACATGAATGTGCGACCAAATAATCCACTTTCAGAGATCTACTTGCGCAGCGTTATGTTTAATAGAGTTAATAATAGGCAGCGTTAGTAATGTGTGGCAGAATGACTTTGCCCAAGTGTTGTGTTAAAAGGATTGATGGGTTTGCATACAGAATTAGGACAGGGGGGCTCCAGATGCAGGCTAGTGCTAACCGCTAACAAATGGCTGCGCTCAGCAGAGATTGTGGATGGGCTGGGGCAGACTGGGGGGCGATGGAGACATACATCAGGTGGGCAGATGGGAACATTCATCAGAGAGCCATGTGTGTAGAGTTACTTTGAAGTCCTCTAGTGAGAGGTGAGAAAGAGAGCATGGCCTAGACCTTTGTGTTTATGTAGCCATGCTGTGGCTGCTAGCACTTTTAATGAAGGATGGTGATATATGAGGCTGCCCTGTTATTGAGAGACACATGAACACACACACTCACACAGGGTTAGAGGAAAGGTGTGGATTATTAAAACTTTGTGAGGGTGAGTTTTCTGTCTTTTATGGAAGACAAAATTGCAATTCATGCAGGAAAAATTTAAAATACAGATATACATTTAAACCCCAGGTCATCTCACACTGTAATAGTATTTACAGTGGTGCTTGGAAGTTTGTGAACCCTTTAGAATTTTCTATATTTCTGCATAAATATGACCTAAAACATCATCAGATTTTCACACAAGTCCTAAAAATAGCTAAAGAGAACCCAGTTAAACAAATGAGATAAAAAATATATAGTTTGTCATTTATTTATTGAGGAAAATGATCCAATATTACATATCTGTGAGTGGCAAAAGTATGTGAACCTTTGCTTTCAGTATCTGGTGTGACCCCCTTGTGCAGCAATAACTGCAACTAAACATTTCCAGTAACTATTGATCAGTCTTGCACACTGGCTTGGAGGAATTTTAGCCCATTCCTCTGTACAGAACAGCTTCAACTCTGGGATGTTGGTGGGTTTCCTCACATGAACTGCTTGCTTTAGGTCCTTCCACAACATTTCCATTGGATTAAGGTCAGGACTTTGACTTGGCCATTCGAAAAAAATTAATTTTATTCTTCTTTAACCATTCTTTGGTAGAATGACTTGTGTGCTTAGGGTCGTTGTCTTGCTGCATGACTCATCTTCTCTTGAGATTCAGTTCATGGACAGATGTCCTGACATTTTCCTTTAGAATTTGCTAGAATAATTCATAATTAGTTGCTCCATCAATGATGGCAAGCCGTCCTGGCCCAGATGCAGCAAAACAGGCCCAAACCATGATACTACCACCATCATGTTTCACAGATGGGATAAGGTTGTTATGCTGGAATGCAGTGTTTTCCTTTCTCCAAACAGAATGCTTCTCATTTAAACCAAAAAGTTCTATTTTGGTCTCATCCATCCCAAAACATTTTTCCAATAGCCTTCTGGCTTGTTCATGTGATCTTTAGCAAACTGCAGACGAGCAGCAATGTTTTTTTTGGAGAGCAGTGGCTTTCTCCTTGCAACCCTGCCATGCACACCAGTGTTGTTCAGTGTTCTCCTGATGGTGGACTCATGAACATTAACATTAACCAATGTGAGAGAGGCCTTCAGTTGCTTTGAAGTTACCCTGGGGTCTTTTGTGACCTCACTGACTATTACACGCCTTGCTCTTGGAGTGACCTTTGTTGGTCGACCACTCCTGGGGAAGATAACAATGGTCTTGAATTTCCTCCATTTGTACACAATCTGTCTGACTGTGGATTGGTGGAGTCCAAACTCTTTAGAGATGGTTTTGTAACCTTTTCCAGCCTTATGAGCATCAACAGTGCTTTTTCTGAGGTCCTCAGAAATCTCCTTTTTTAGTGCCATGATACACTTCCACAAACATGTGTTGTGAAGATCAGACTTTGATAGATCCCTGTTCTTTAAATAAAACAGGGTGCTCACTCACACCTGATTGTCATCCCATTGATTGAAAACACCTGACTCTAATTTCACCTTCAAATTAACTGCTAATTCTAAAGGTTTACATACTTTTGCCACTCACAGATATGTAATATTGGATTATTTCCCTCAATAAATAAATGACCAAGTATAATATTTTTTGTCTCATTTGTTTAACTGGATTCTCTTTATCTACTTTTATGACGTGTGAAAATCTGACAATGTTTTAGGTCATACTTATGCAGAAATATAGAAAATTCTAAAGGGTTCACAAACTTTCAAGCACCACTGTATGTATACACTAAATGTCTAAGATTTAGTAAATGATCAGATTAGACTCAAGGTGATTTAGATTAGATTACACTCCTTTACATTTGAGGTAGTTTACCTTATATTGGACTAGACGAAGGATGGTTTAGTTTAGCTTAGATTTGATTTGATTCACATAAATTCAATTTGATGTTGTTTCCATTACATTACAGGATTATTCAGGCATGATTAGATTAGTAGTAGCCTGGATTAGATTAGACAAGACTAGATGAGATTGAGTTTAGAAAAGATTTGATCAGTTTCAATTGTCTTACATCTATAGATTACAGTAGATGTGTTTTACATTATATTAGATTAGATGTGATGTACATTAGATTGAATTAGATGAGAAGTGATTTAGTTTAGATTTGATTCAGTCAAATTCATTTCGATGTGGTTTACTTTACATTAGATTCAATCAGAGGTTTAGATCAGTGTCTTACGTCACACTGGAGATTAGACTAGACAAGCTGTGATTTAATTGATTATGATGAAATTCAATTAGATTAGAATCTAGAGTTTAATTCGAGTTAAAATGGAGCCTGCACAGGATAAGTGGTTATGGATAATGGATGGATGGATGGATGGATAGATTAGGTTAGGTTGAATTTATTTGTATAGACAATACTCATACCTTCACACAATGATGCTGGTCTCTGCCATGCTTCTCATGCTGCTCTCTATAGTTGGTAAACAACAATAAACTATGAAAACACATATATTGTGCTACATGTTTTACCGTTTATGTTTGAACTTTGCATTATGGAGAGTCATGTGTACATCAGCTCCTGAATTACCTTGTCACTTGTATATTGCACTAGAGGACACTCATAAGAGTGGTTATGATAATCATAACTTGACCTTTCTGGGACCACTGGACATACCTGCACCTGTACCATGCTGCAGAAACGGGACTCGGATCGCTAGTATTCTCCCACAAACATCTCCACTGGAGCACTTAGCGTCAACCAAAATGATCATATGTATAATCATATAAAAATTCCTCACATTCCTCATAAATAAAGTATTTTCCTGAAGAGGAGACAGACTGAATATCACCTTTATCAAGTTACTTTCATTGTAAGAATGAATCACAAGAAGAAAAAAAAACTGCTGAGGTTTCTATTTGCTCCCGTTGTCATCCTTGTTCCTGAAGAGCAATTGTGAACAAGAAGCTCTATCATTTTCTGCCCAGCAACTCATCCATTCTGCTGTCAGAGTGACCCATCGAACTCCTTCTCCAACACGAATCCAACCGCTGTTGTCCTTGTTGTGCAGTTGCTGCCTGCCGATAAATTATGAATGCAAGGCGGGAAGCTGTAAAATTTGTTGTATCTTCTATTATCTCCATGTTAAAGGCCACAAAAGCTCTTCAGTGAAGTCAGCCATTAAGCAATGACAGGTATTGCTATCAGCCTTCTTTATAGCCTATTACCTGCGATGACAGCAGCTGCTGCGCAACCACTGTACGGCCTATCACATTATTTGCAGCTAAAGTCAGCTACTGTGTCATTCCGGCTCATTTTCTTGACAGTGCTATCATAAATCCTTTGGGCTGCGGGGGGAAACTGTCGGCCAGCTCGATTATCTCCAGAGCCCGAATGGATCCTGAAATGTATGTAACAGGCAATGACTGTTATGGATCAGCCAAGCCAGGGCCATTCCATCTCTCTCTAGACCTTTCAGTCGTTCACTCATTCTTTCCCTCTCTTGACTGAGAGCTGACTAAGAGGCCAGGGGGTGTGTCTGTCTACAATTTTATTCCATCAAAAAGATGAAATGGAGGAAAGGGATACAGGTTCACAAATGATATGTTTACTGACTCTCACCTTTCAGGGAAATTGCTGGGGGTGGTGGAGGTACTGTAGGCACATACTGTATACCTTAAACTCCTTATAGCACTTTGTGTCTATTTGTCATTACTACTAATAAAAATAAATAAATCCTGGGAAATGGGAAAAAAATCACCTGTAAGTTTAACCAAATTCTTGGACAGGTAAATTACTGCATGCACTTGGATACAGTCAAACATGTTAGGATTGATAAATCTAGACACTTACATGTACCTATAAATTCAGAAACTAATATATATGTAACTGTTAAATTCATCTTATGGATAGGGTAAATAATTCAAGAACAACAAATCCAATAGGTAGTTGTGCCATTTAGCTGTTGTCAATTTTAAACATTAAATTTAAGAACATTTATTTAACCATTCAAAAAAAAAATCTTAACCCATTTGCTCACAAGCTTTTTGTTTTGCTCCTAAATATTACTCACAGAGTTCAGTTTTTAGCATAAAATATGCACAAAGACAAACTGTGGTTGACTCAGGCTACATCCACATGACAACGGCAATGAGATGTTATTTAAAAATATATCGCGTCCAAATGGGCAACGATCAGTAAAATATCAGGTCCATATGGCAACGCAACGCTTGCTGAAAACGATGCAATACACATGCCACACCTCTAGGGGCGATGTAAGACGGTCCCTTCGGAGACACCAGAACAATAGAAGAAGTAAGGACGCATGCACATAAACTATTATGCGCGAGACTTCATATTAGCCACAAAGTCAGGAAAATCTGTTCGTAAAATTACATTATAATGACCAAATACAATGAAAAGTATTTTTCCAGTCTCACCTGTGAAAGGTAATCCCATGTGATCTCGTTTGGACGGCAAACCTGTTGGTACAGTTAAACGCAGCTAATCTTTATTCTCTGCTTTGACCTATCCAGTATGGCGGCGAGGATGACGTATGATTCTACGCGGAAGGCGGCGTCTTTAATGGTCCGGAATAAATTGAATGCTACACGTTGATGGATTAATTTGCTCTTCTGCGCCCTTTTTGAGGAATGTATTGTAGGACTTAAACCAACATCTGAAGAGGTGAGATCGCTCCTTTTTTTCCCTATTTTTGCTGGCGGGATTGACTCTGCCCTAAGGGCAGAGTCTCTCTCTCTCTCTCTCTCTCTCTCTCTCTCTCACTTTGCACCATTACACAATAAATATTCACAGTGAAAATATTTTGTAAGCGCGTTTCATGAACCAAGTTATAGGATTTGTTGACAACTCGCATCGAGTTCGTTACACTTCTACCCGGCGTGAAGCACTCACAGTCATGTGGTTGTGACGTCATCGTAAACAAATCCGTTCTACTCATCCAGACGACTTCACAACGGCAATGTTGCCAGATCTTTCCACTCTGGAACCCGTTCTCAAAAAGATTGCGTTTTGGGCACCCAAAACGCCGGTGCCGTGTGGACGCCAGGCCTAAACGATAAGCAATTGTATCGGAGTCACCTGAATCCGTTGCCGTGTGGACAGGGCCTCATATTCATGCTAATGATGTGAGGACATTAAGGCCATTTAATTATGTGGTTGACTCATATTCATGCTAATGATGTGAGGACATTAAGGCCATTTAATTAATAGTTTACGTTAAATCTATACTTTGGATGATGGGGCATGGAACTTTGTAAGTTAACATTATTGAAAATGCAGAAAAAAGAAGAAGAAAAAAACAATGATAGAACACTTTTTTCCTGAGCATGATGTTTGGAAAATTTGCATGATGCAACTTCCTGTTGAACCTGTGACTTGTGGAAAATCCCAAATATTTCATCAGGGTGAATATGTTTAGATCACAGAGTTGGATATGAATGTTGTAAGACACAAGAATGTACTAAAACCAATAACTTATAATGGATGAATCAAGGAAAATGATATTTTATGTTAAATGGATTCAAAAATTAATGTAAAAATAATAACATTTGAAGTGCTAGGACAGACAAATGTGCTTTTGTCTACAGATATGCTTTTTGTTGAGGGGTTCTGTTTAAATGTTTTGCTATTTATTGAGAATATGCACATAAGTTGTTGTGAAGGACACTTTAGCCATGTTTAAAATGGCTTTTACATTTACTTTACAGACAAATGGCACTCCAATCACTGAAACACTGAAAAGCATGTAAGCTTATGCATCGTTTAGATGGTGAGGGTACTCGTCTCATACTACTTCAACTTCTGAAGCTATTATGTTGAATTAGTTTTATGCTATAAGTGTAGATTATACAATCATTAAATGTAAGTTAAAATAACTACAACTTTTTTCTCCTCATTTCATCACTACATAAATGAGAAAGCAGCCACCATCTGAAATCATTTTCTCCACACAAAGTCGTGCAAAGTAGCATCTGCCACCTTTATTGCATCTGTTCTAAGTCCCATTCAGCTCTTTGTCCTTGCTTTGTGCTCTACTGTTGAGTTCCAACTATTTAAACTCACCTCCTACCTCCAGCTCGCTTTGTTCTCAAGCCTCTATAGGCTATAATGAGCCGAGTAGCACAAAACCAGGAAAACTTAATGAGTCATTACTACTGAGGCCTGCAACCGCTCTCACCCATCCTCCTTCACACTCTTAATCCTTCTCCCTCTCCCTCGCTCGCTCCCTCCAAGCCTGTGCTTGCAGAATAGGCCTCTACACCTCCCTATCAATTAGAGACAATTAGGGCCTCACAGCTCCTGGTGTGGACTCAAATGGACTTCACAGCTCAAGGGTTCACAGCTCAAAGAGTGGCCAAGCTCAATGAAGAATGTAGAGGTGGCCCTTTCACACCCCATTTCTCTCTCTCTCTCTCTCTCTCTCTCTCTCTCTCTCTTTCCCTCCTCTTTCAGAAGGAATAAGTCCATGAAAACCTCGGATTTGTCAAAAAGAAAAAAGAAAAAGAGGACAGAGTGGCCTGACTCAAAGAGTCCAGGGTGTTTTATTTTTCTCTAACATCTTGTTCCCAGGCTGTAAAGTCATATTATATCATTGCAGCTGATTGTTGGGGTAAAGTGGTGTGGCAAAGTGCCATAGAATGACCTAAAGTGGCAGAAGGTGAGGCCTGATGCCACTGGAAAATATAGATGTGTGCTAACAAATCCTGTAAATCAGGATAGATGTGGAGCAAAAATGTTGGTAAAAACACACATAGATTTTGAAGGGGAAAGCATCTCTTAAGTCATTTATTCCCTCTATGTCAGCAGAAAGGAGTGTTTCTGTTTCTCCAAAACGAATCTGCAAGCTGACAAATGATAAAAGTGACAGTTTGTTGTAGGTATTGATTTCACACTGAATCTCAGGTACTTTGCTTCAAAAGTGCTTATGATATCCCCAAGGCAACTCCAGCTTCATAACCCTTTGTTTTACAGCAGAGAAACAGATGCTCACTCAACTGAGTTTTAGTATTTAAGAAGGAATTTGCAGTTTTCCAAAGGCAAAAAACAAAAAAGACCTCAAAATTTATTCTGTTTATTGGCCTTTGAGGCTGTTTCAAGCCAATCCCTGTGAGGATAAAATGAAGGAGATCACTTGGGTTTGAAAAGGTTTCAAATGGCAATGCCAGCTAAAGGTGTCATTTCCACCTTCCAGACATCAATCTCATGTCTCACTTCCCCCAAGAGAGATGGCAGATTGCTACAGATTCCCCGACAGGAGCTATGGGCTTTTTTGGGATCGAGACACACACTCACATATAAAGCATGTGGATAAAGAGGCATTTGGTACACACACACACACATTTATCTTACTATCCTTGTGAGGACCTTTCACTGACATAATTGTTAATGTGCAACTATTTAATGCTATGTACCCCGAAATGTAACCTTAACTTCAGCACCCAAAAGGTTACTCTTTTTTCTTTATTTTTTTTAATTAAAACAAAAGTTTTCCTTGTGAGAACAAGACAAATGCCCCGGGAAATATATTAAAGTCTGCCAAACATCAAATACACACATGGAAAGAAAAGGAAGAACTAGGTACTGCTTGTCTAGGTAATATTAATAACAAAACCCCAAATGCTAATAAATCTATAAAGGACAAGCAAATATATAACTTGTTTTGGAATACAAAAAGGATGAGTTATGATCCGTTAAATAATTTACTTCCACACTCTGAATAATAAACTGTCCGTTTTCTTGTTGCAGGAGTGATGCCCTCAAGGGTGCATCTTTTATATCATTAAAATGTATTTTTACAGGATATGTGTACTTTTAAAAATGAATTAAGGTAATTGTGGCAGCAGGGGCGTGGCTGAGCGTTGGTCTGTGAATTGAGGGCGGAGTCAGGGTAGGTGAGTGGTTGTGTCACTACACCTGTTGTCAATTAACGTGTATTTGTGTCTCCTTCAGTGACCGTGCCCGATAAAAGGAGAGCGAGAAGGGGAGGTCAGGGCCGAAGGCTCGTTGACAGCCTGTATGTGTGTGTGCATGCGAGTGTGAGAGTTTTTTGGAGCCCTATGCTGAAAAGCTATCAAATAAAAATCCCTCTTCAACGTAAACCTGCCAACAAAAGCCTGCCATGCTTCTGTGCTCCACCCACACCTGAATCTTGCTACAGTGGTGCTGAAACCTGAGATAAGTGCAGAAGGGAACAGCCCCATGGAGTCCTTGCCATTCAAAGACCTCATTCATGCCCTTGCCACAGCCCAGCAGAACCAGCACCAAGCGCTGGTCGCCCTCCAGAAGGAGCAGGAACAACGGTTCGAAGCCTTGGTGCTGGCCCAACAGGAAGACCGCCAGGCGTTCCGGCACCTGCTCATGTCGGCGGGGCCCACGACTGCCACCAGAGCGGACCCTCCCCACCTCACCCTAACGAAGATGGGTCCGCATGATGACCCGGAAGCCTTCCTCACACTCTTCAAGCAGGCAGCAGAGGTGTAGGGTTGGCTGGTGGACCAGCTGTGGCAGCGGGGGCGTGGTCAAGCATCGGTCAGTGGACGGAGGGTGGAGTCAGGGAAGGTAAGTGACAGAATCACTACACCTGATGTTAGTTAACCTGTGTTTGTGTGTCTTCCCCAGTGACCGTGCCCTATAAAAGGAGAGAAAGAGCAGAGGAAGGCAGCTCTCTCCCCAACCAGACAACTGATGTCTGTGTGCGTGTCTGTGTGGCTGGGAGTTTGCGGACGACTGAAAAGTGTCACAATAAAGAGTTTTTGTAACTCAGTTCTGGCCTGCCGTACTTTTGTGCTCCACTCACCCATTCTAAGTACTACAGTAATGCTGAAACCTGGGACAGAAGTACAGGTCGCGTTCGGGCAGCAACTCCGGGACGCCTGCTGGCGGTGGCTGAGGGCAGACGACCGCAACACCGAGGGAGTGATCGACCTGGTGACACTGGAACAATTTGTTGTGACTTCCGGAAGGAACGGCGGAGTGGGTCCAGTGTCATCGCCCAGCATCGCTGGATCAGGCGATTGAGCTGGCAGAGGACCACATGGCAGCAGTTCCGATGGCACGAAGGCGTGCCTCCTCTTCTCCTCTCTCTTCTCTCTCCCCCTCTCCCTCTGCTTCCCGTCCTTGCCCCATTTCCCCACCGCGGAGGCGGGGGCCAGATCCCCCCCAGCTGGCCCGGCGCACCTGCGGTGTCCTCCCGTTTCCCCCTTCCTTGTCTGTGTCTCCTCCCCCTCAGGTGAGTGATGTCCATAACACCAGTGCAGAGGGAGAGCCTGGGCCGGTGTGCTGACGCTGCGGGGAGCCGGGGCATCTCCAACATCAGTGCTCCATGATGGAGGTGGGTGCGGTGGTCCAGGTCCCCGACGCACCAGAAGCCGCCCTCGATCGGGCCGGAGCATATCGAATACCGGTAAGTGTCCAAGGGGATACGTATCAGGCTTTGGTGGATTTCGGCTGTAACCAGACCTCAATCCACCAAAGCCTGGTGCAAGGTGAGGCATTGGGGAGAGCACGAATGGTGAAAGTGTTGTGTGTGCACAGGGATGTTCACAACTACCCTTTAGTGTCTGTTCCCATTCTATTTTGAGGGGAAAAACATAGTGTAAAGGCGGTGGTTAATCCTCGTCTCACCCACTCACTAATTTTGGGGACTGATTGGTCCTGCCATAATTCAGCTAGGGGAAGCCCCGGAGTAGCATTGGCAGGGGAAGCTGTCACAGAGCCATCTACATCAGCACCGCATCAGGGCGATATGCGGAGTGAGGAGCACCCCGCCCCTCCTCCCTCTCTCAGGGATTCCCTTGGGGACTTCCCATTAAAGCAGTTGCGAGATGGGACTCTGCGGCATGCATTTGACCAAGTGAGAGTAATCGATGGTGAAATTCTCCAGCCAAATGCGACGCCGGCCTGCCCCGACTTTGCTATTATTAAGGATAGGCTATACTGAGTGACGCAGGACACTCAAACTGGTGAAAAGATAACACAGTTGTTAACTCCAAAGAGCCACCGGGAATTCATATTCCAGGTGGCTCACTTTAATCCCATGGCCGGACACTTGGGGCAGGATAAGACACTAGCTTGAATAATGGCCCGGTTCTATTGGCCAGGGATTTGCAGGGATGTCCATCGGTGGTGTGCGGCATGCCGCAAATGCCAATTAGTAAATCCCGCAGCCACTCCAAAAGCGCCTTTGTGCCCTCTCCCTTTAATCGAGACCCCTTTCGAAAGAATTGGGATGGATCTCGTCGGGCCATTAGATTGGTCAGCACGGGGATATCGCTTTATTTTAGTTCTGGTGGACTATGCAACGTGATATCCAGAAGCAGTGCCTCTCCACAATATCTCAGCACGCAGTATAGCAGAAGCACTCTTCCGCTTTATCTCCCGGGTCGGGATTCCAAAAGAAATCCTGACAGACCAAGGCACTGCATTCATGTCATGCACACTGTGTGAACTGTATGGGTTACTGGGGATTAAGCCTATCCGCACCAGCGTTTATCACCCACAAACGGATGGCTTAGTCAAATGGTTTAATCAAACCCTCAAAAATATAATTCGGAAGTTCATAAGCGAAGATGCACGTAATTGGGATAAGTGGCTCAAGCCCCTGTTATTTGCAGTATGAGAGGTCCCACAAGCCTCCACAGGATTTTCACCATTTGAATTGTTATATGGGTGTAAGCCACATGGTATTTTGGACGTGCTACATGAAAATTGGGAGGAGGGACCTTCACCCAGTAAGAATGACATTCAATATGTTCTCAACCTGTGTGCCAAACTCCACACACTCATGCACTTAACCCAGGAGAATTTGCGGCAGGCACAAGAACGTCAAGTCTGACTGTGCGACAGGGGCACGTGCCTTAGGGAGTTCACACCGGGAGACAAAGTACTCGTATTGTTGCCCACGTCGAGCTCCAAATTGGTCGCCAAGTGGCAAGGGCCCTTCGAGGTCACACGGTGAGTCGGGGACATCGACTATGAGGTGAGGCGAACGGACAGGGGTGGGGCACTACAGATTTACCACCTCAATCTGTTGAAACATTGGAATGAGGAGGTCCCTGTGGCGTTGGTGTCGGTAATTCCGGAGAATGCAGAGCTGGGGCTGGAGGTTCAAAAAAGAAAACTGACAACGCCCACTGCTCCGGTCCCCTATGGAGACCACCTCTCCCCGACCCAGCTCATGGAGGTAGCCCAGTTGCAGAAAGAATTTTCTGACATGTTTTCGCCCCTGCCTGGCCGCACCCACATCATAGAACACCACATTGAGACACCCCCGGGGGTGGTAGTGTGCAGCCGCCCTGACCGCCTGCCTGAACACAAAAAAAAGGTGGTCCGGGATGAACTTGAAGCCATGCTCAAAATGGGCATAATCAAGGAGTCCCACAGTGACTGGAGCAGCCCAGTGGTCCTGGTCCCCAAGACCAATGGGTCAGTCCGGTTCTGTGTGGACTATAGGAAAGTCAACGTGGTGTCTAAATTTGACGCATACCCAATGCCTTGCATTGACAAGTTGCTCAATCGAATAGGCACTGCTCGTTTTTATTCGACACTGGATTTAATGAAGGGATATTGGCAGATCCCCTTGACTCCTCTGTCCCGAGAGAAAACGGCCTTTTCCACACCGTTCGGTTTACACTGATTCGTCACACTTCCTTTTGGGCTGTTTGGGGTGCCCGCTATGTTCCAGTGGCTTATGGACAGGGTCCTCTGCCCCCACACCACCTATGCAGCCACGTATCTGGATGACATTATCATCTATAGTAATGACTGGCTGCAGCACCTTGAACACCTTAGGGCCATCCTAAAGTCTCTGAGGCGGGCGGGTCTCACAGCCAACCCAAAAAAATGTGTGATTGGGTGGGTGGAAGTACGGTATCTGGGTTTCCACTTAGGCCATGGGCAGGTGCGTCCCCAAATTAAAAAGACCGATTGCGGCCTGCCCGAGGCCAAAGACCAAATAGGGGGTGAGACAGTTCCTGGGGCTGGCTGGCTACTATCGGAGGTTCATACCTAATTATTCAGATGTCACCAGCCCGCTGACGGATCTCACTTAAAATGGAGCACCAGATCCAGTCCAGTGGACGGAGCAATGCCAACAGGCTTTCTCTAGGGTAAAGGCTGCACTATGTGGGGGGCCACTGTAACACTCCCCTGACTTTTCTCTCCCCTTTATTTTGCAGACAGATGCATCAGACAGAGGGCTGGGGGCCGTTCTGTCCCAGAAGGTGGAGGGGGAGGAGCGTCCCGTGCTGTACATTAGCCAAAAGCTGTCAATGCGAGAGGGCAGGTACAGCATGATTGAAAAAGAGTGCCTAGCCATCAAGTGGGCCGTCCTTGCCCTCCGGTACTACCTGCTGGGGCACCCTTTCACCCTCTGTTCGGACCACAGGCCCCTCCAGTGGCTCCACCACATGAAGGATGCCAATGCGGGATCACCCGTTGGTATCTTGCACTCCAGCCATTTAAATTTGAGGTGGTCCACAGGCCGGGGGCACAGATGGTGGTGGCAGACTTCCTTTCCCGTTGGGGGGGAGTCAGCTTCAGGCCGGACGGCTCCCCGGCCTGAGTCGGGCGGTGGGGATATGTGGCAGTGGGGGCATGGCCGAGCGTCGGTCTGTGAATAGAGGGCAGAGTCAGGGAAGGTGAGTGGTCATGTCACTACACCTGTTGTCAATTAACATGTGTTTGTGTCTCCTTCAGTGACCGCGCCCGATAAAAGGAGAGCGAGAAGGGGAGGTCGGGGCCGAAGGCTCGTTGACAGCCTGTATGTGTGTGTGCGTGCGAGTGTGAGAGAGTGAGAGTTTTTTGGAGCCCTATGCTGAAAAGCTATAAATAAAAACCCCTCTTCAATGTAAACAGCCGCCTGCCGTGCTTCTGTGCTCCACCCACACCTGAATCTTGCTACAGTAATGTAATTGTTTTTTGAGTACAGCTTTAAAGGTACACAATATGTAACTTGCCAGGTAAAACATACATGCAACAAACACAAAAGGTGTATACCTATGGGCTACTACCCCAGCAATCAGGATTGTGCAGCTTCGTACCCTTTTTACAAAAAGAAACAAAATATGAAAAGTGTTTTATAACCACAAATCAGAAAAAGTGGATGGTATGAAAATGCAAATAAAAAAATGCAGTGATTTGCAATTTGACTTTGACTTGTATTTCATTGCATACAGTATGAACCCAAGACATTTCATGTTTTGTCTGGTCAACTTCATTTCATTTGTTAATATGCATCCATTCCTGTGTTTCAGGCCTGCAGCACATTCCAATAAAAGTTTGGACTGGGGCAATTTAAGGTTAGTAATGAGGTAAAACAAATAAACAATGTGATTTGAAACAGGCGATATCAACAAGTGATTGTAATCATGATCAGGCATAAAATCAGTATCCAGGAAAGGCCTAATCTTTGAGGACCAGAGATGGGCTGAGGATCTCCAGTTTGTCAACAAATGTGTGAGAAAATAATTGAAATGTAAAAAAAAATGTTCCTCAAAGAAAAATAGGAAGGGATTTAGATATTTCAGCCTCTACACTGCAAAATATCATTAAGGAATATCATTCAAGGAATCTGAAGGAATTTCAGTGCATAATGGGCAAGGGCTCAAGCCTAAGTTGAAACACCCATGATCTCTGATCCCTCAGATGGTACTGCATCAAGAATTGTCATTCATCTATAGCTGATATAATCACATGGGCTCAGGATTACTTTGGCAAACCTTTGGCAAACACTGCAATATAGTTATATCCTCAAATACTAGTTATAACTTTACTGTGCAAAAAGGAAGCCTTATGTTAACTGTGTCCAGAAGTGCCATCAACTTCTCTGGGCTCTGAGGCATTTGGGATGGACCATCACACAGTGGAAATGTGTATTGTGGTCAGATGAATCAGTATTCCAGGTCTTTTTATGTAAGAAATGAACAGTGTGTGCTCTGGACCAAAGATGAAACGGACCACCCAGACTGTTACTAGCAACAAGTCCAAAATCCAGGGTTGTGTCAGTGCCCTTGGCAAAGGTAACTTACACTTCTGTGATAGAGCATTAATGCAGAAATTGAGATTTTGGAGCAACATATGCTGCCTTCAAGACGACATCTTTTCCAGGGAGATTTCAACAAGGCAGTGCAAAACCGCATTCTGCTCACATTACAAAGGCATGGCTGTGGAAGAAGAGGGTGTCTGTCCCCTCTGTCCCCAATAGAGAATGTGTGGTGAAACACTTCATCACTTTGTGTCTTCAGTCCCTAAAAATCTTTTATGTGTTGTGAGAAGGAATGGCAACATTATAAAGTGGTAAAGGCTGTACAGACCCAACTTCTTTTGAAATGTTTTGCAAAAATCAAATGTGAAATAAGTTTTTATTGTGAAAAAAAATCCACGAGGTAAAACATCAAATAATGTGCTGTTGTATTGTTTTGAGTGCAATTTAGATAAAAGATTATTTACACATCATCAATTTCCGTTTTAATTTCAATTTCAACATACTGTCCCAACTTTTTCTGATTTTGGGTTGTAAAAATAAGGACAGAAGGTTATTTATTTATTTATTTATTCTTAGTATACACACAGACACACACACAGTATCATAAAGGGTGGTTGTGGGGATTCTTGATGGTTATACACCTACTGAAAATACCTTCATGTCCAACAAATCCTCAGTGGTGTGACATGAAGACACTTAATAACTTCCTGACATAAGCCTTTTCCACAAACTTCTCAGTGACAGCAATAAAAGCAGACAGCCACTTTAAGATATAAAGTGTACATCGTGAAAATGTTAGACTCAATGTCATAATATACAATGCTCCATAAAATATTAATGCATGTGCTAAAATTATGTTAGTTCCAATATATTAAATTGTCTATAAACTCAGTACATCAGTGTTCATTTACAAGCAGCGGTGGGTAGTCTTCAAAGCTGATAGCAGGTTGTGACTTCGTTTGAAGTTGTGTTTATGAATACTGACTCAGTAACCTCCATAAGTGCCTATAAATCTGTGCAGGAGTGCGGCAAAGTTGATTTTGAGAACATAACTAACAGCATCACTGTCTTGTCTACTCCTAGTAGTTTTAATACACTGTATTTAGGCTGCATGCAGGTTTAAAAATATGACATGTCTGGAGTAAAGAGGGTTTTCAGTGAAATGGTTAAAGTTAGTCAAACTTTAAAGTGCAATATAGTTTACCTTTATGGCAAGTAGGATTTAAATAGGAGTAGCAGGTCAAATCTAAGAAAACATTTGATGTGAGAAAGTAGTCTGTATTATTAATGTCATTATTTCATGTCTATATGCGACGATATAATATAATATAATATAATATAATATAATATAATATAATATAATATAATATAGGGCGGCACGGTGGTGTAGTGGTTAGCGCTGTCGCCTCACAGCAAGAAGGTCCTGGGTTCGAGCCCCGGGGCCGGCGAGGGCCTTTCTGTGCGGAGTTTGCATGTTCTCCCCGTGTCCGCGTGGGTTTCCTCCGGGTGCTCCGGTTTCCCCCACAGTCCAAAGACATGCAGGTTAGGTTAACTGGTGACTCTAAATTGACCGTAGGTGTGAATGTGAGTGTGAATGGTTGTCTGTGTCAGCCCTGTGATGACCTGGCGACTTGTCCAGGGTGTACCCCGCCTTTCGCCCGTAGTCAGCTGGGATAGGCTCCAGCTTGCCTGCGACCCTGTAGAAGGATAAAGCGGCTAGAGATAATGTGATGTGATGTGTGATAATATAATATAATATAATATAATATAATATAATATAATAAAGGGCGGCACGGTGGTGTAGTGGTTAGCGCTGTCGCCTCACAGCAAGAAGGTCCGGGTTCGAGCCCCGTGGCCGGCGAGGGCCTTTCTGTGCGGAGTTTGCATGTTCTCCCCGTGTCCGCGTGGGTTTCCTCCGGGTGCTCCGGTTTCCCCCACAGTCCAAAGACATGCAGGTTAGGTTAACTGGTGACTCTAAATTGACTGTAGGTGTGAATGTGAGTGTGAATGGTTGTCTGTGTCTATGTGTCAGCACTGTGATGACCTGGCGACTTGTCCAGGGTGTACCCCGCCTTTCGCCCGTAGTCAGCTGGGATAGGCTCCAGCTTGCCTGCGACCCTGTAGAACAGGATAAAGCGGCTAGAGATAATGAGATAATATAATATAATATAATATAATATAATATAATATAATATAATATGGGCGGCACGGTGGTGTAGTGGTTAGCGCTGTCGCCTCACAGCAAGAAGGTCCTGGGTTCGAGCCCTGGGGCCGGCGAGGGCCTTTCTGTGCGGAGTTTGCATGTTCTCCCCGTGTCCGCGTGGGCTTCTTCCGGGTGCTCCAGTTTCCCCCACAGTCCAAAGACATGCAGGTTAGGTTAACTGGTGACTCTAAATTGACCGTAGGTGTGAATGTGAGTGTGAATGGTTGTCTGTGTCTATGTGTCAGCCCTGTGATGACCTGGCGACTTGTCCAGGGTGTACCCCGCCTTTCGCCCATAGTCAGCTGGGATAGGCTCCAGCTTGCCTGCGACCCTGTAGAAGGATAAAGCGGCTAGAGATAATGAGATAATATAATATAATATAATATAATATAATATAATATAATATAATATAATATAATATAATATAATATAATAATAAAGGGCGGCACGGTGGTGTAGTGGTTAGCACTGTCGCCTCACAGCAAGAAGGTCCGGGTTCGAGTCCCGTGGCCGGTGAGGGCCTTTCTGTGCGGAGTTTGCATGTTCTCCCCGTGTCCGCGTGGGCT
This sequence comes from Neoarius graeffei, assembly GCF_027579695.1. Classification (NCBI taxonomy): domain Eukaryota; kingdom Metazoa; phylum Chordata; class Actinopteri; order Siluriformes; family Ariidae; genus Neoarius; species Neoarius graeffei. Next base: position 25,608,209 of record NC_083592.1, on the reverse strand, counting down.
TCCTCCGGGTGCTCCGGTTTCCCCCACAGTCCAAAGACATGCAGGTTAGGTTAACTGGTGACTCTAAATTGACCGTAGGTGTGAATGTGAGTGTGAATGGTTGTCTGTGTCTATGTATCAGCCCTGTGATGACCTGGCGACTTGTCCAGGGTGTACCCCGCCTTTTGCCCGTAGTCAGCTGGGATAGGCTCCAGCTTGCCTGCGACCCTGTAGAAGGATAAAGCGGCTAGAGATAATGAGATGAGATGAGATAATATAATAAAATATAATATAACAAGCAAAGACTGGATAAATCAGTATCAGGAACATCTGACAGCTGATCCACTATAAGCTTATAAATGTGCAGTAAATGCACTAGGGCTAAAGCAGTGGTGTTGCCTTCGCTCGGCTGCATCATGCTTTTAACTAGCTGACACTGGAGATCTGTTCACACCATCCGCCTGCAGTGAGAGGTGTTAAAGCACTACTTCAGCATGTGTCACAACACCAACTACAGAGCTTTCTGCTCCTGGACACCAGACCACTGCAAACTCAAACACATATACTCCACTAATTAATGATATTTTCACCACATGTGCAACCGAATTAAAGCAAATAAACCTATTTTATATGTCTGCTTATTAGTTTTTATTGCGATCTTAATAAAGTTAAGGATCTTGTCTAGGATGAAACAATAATTACCTTATTATGAATATGTTCCTCAGACCCACCATTTTTAAAGTGGTGCCCATGGAACCCCAAGAGTCTGGGGTGGGTATGTATGTATGTATGTATGTGTGTGTGTGTGTGTGTCTGTCTGTCTGTCTGTCTGTCTGTCTGTCTGTCTATCTATCTATCTATCTATCTATCTATCTATCTATCTATCTATCTATCTATCTATCTATCTAAAATTTACAATGGAATCACATCTCACCATTATGGAAGTATTTAGATCTAGTATTCTTATAATTATAACCCTGTTTTTACTCTTCAATTAAATTAATTTAATCTAAACCTCAGTAACTCAAAAAGAAGCCAGCTTGTAAATAATGTAATAAAAAAGTGTTAAGTAGAAAATTCATGGATAAAAAAAAAATCTATAACTCCAACTGTTAGACAAAATATATTGTTCACATTTAAATAATATGAGTAATATTAAAAGAGTTGGTTTATGTTCTTAAAATAAATCAGGGAGGATCTGTGACATTTATAATTACTTGTTTGTTTGTTTGTTTGTTTGTTTGTTTGTTTGTTTGTTTGTTTGTTTGTTTGTTGTACAGTTAAAGGGGTCCAAGGCTGTGAAATGTTTATGAACCTCTGCATGTAAGTCATCTTAACCCATCCCACTTTCATGAAATGTTAGAATTTCAGTAGAAAATAACTATCCATGATGTCTTAAAAAGTTGAAGGCACTAATGTTTTCTTAAACATTCTGTTTAAAACTGAGGTAGAAGGAAATTAGCAGGGCTTCTCACATGAAGAGCCGACACTTTCCCCAGTGTTTACACTCATTGTTATCTAGTAATTAGCATGTCGTGCATTAAATGGCTAATCAGACTTCATTACCTGTTTGAAAAAAAGGGTGAAAATATGGCACTCTATGTTTAACTAAATAGGATGGTGAAATTAAAAATAGATTGGACCCAAGTGCAGGAAATGATCACATTACAGTGGTGTTAGAGCCGATTCTGCAATCTGATCCAGCATTGTATTTTTATGTAATATTCTTTACAAAAGGTATATAGTACAAGTTGGAATATGAGCAAATAAAACAAACTCAAGGTCATGGTTTTTAGAAGTAAATATAACAAAAATGAATATGTGATATATATTTCACTGATAATTCTCTTCATGTGTAATGACACTTGAAAGAGGTGTGTGTTGCACCGAGCATCAGCTCATCCGCTGACTTACTCCTCAACTCTGTCTGTCCAACTCATTTAGCTGGAAGGCAGAAGCTGATAAAGAGCAAGAAATTCTTACTGTAAAACCAGGAACAGGCCAAAATCTGATATAATCCAATCTGGCATGTTTTCATGAGCTTTTTATTTTTTTATTTTTGTGGTACTTTTAGACTTCTGTTTCCTTCCTGCACAAAGTAAAAATCCTGGAGCGATACAAATCGTTAATACTTGTATTCTGTACTGACACCAATTCAACCAGCTTTTCTCGACTAAAACTCTTGATAAGCTCCACACACACCTACACACTGACATGTCAGTCAACTCTATAACACTCAGACTAAACAACTGAGAACAAAAGACAGTGGTAGAAATTGTGTTTGCTTGTTTTTATTTATTTAAAAGAAAATATTTTTCTAACCATGACCATGATCAGGATACAGTAGTTATAAGAATGAATGAGCCAACACACACACACACACACACACACACACACACACACACATATATATCTCAGCTCATTATCTCTAGCCGCTTTATCCTGTTCTACAGGGTCGCAGGCAAGCTGGAGCCTATCCCAGCTGACTACGGGCGAAAGGCGGGGTACACCCTGGACAATTTAGAGTCACCAGTTAACTGGACAGTCACTGGACAGTCAATTTAGAGTCACCAGTTAACCTAACCTGCATGTCTTTGGACTGTGGGGGAAACCGGAGCACCCAGAGGAAACCCACACAGACACAGGGAGAACATGCAAACTCCACACAGAAAGGCCCTTGTTGGCTGCTGGGCTCAAACCCAGAACCTTCTTGCTGTGAGGCGACAATGCTAACCACTACACCACTGTGCTCTCTCTCTCTCTCTCTCTCTCTCTCTCTCTCTCTCTATATATATATATATATATATATATATATATATATATATATATATATATATATATAAACACACACAATGTACTTATACAGTGCCTATTTATGATGTTATTATTTACAATTTTGCATGTTTTATGTACTATTTTGACAGTTGTTATGTACGACGGTGTAGTAGGGCCATTGTAGGCTTAAAAATAAATGAAGTTGAGGGACGGGGGGATAGGTATTATTTTACTATTAATTGCTATTCTGAGGGAAAAAAAACACAATTTCTGGGATTAAACTTGGAGATTTATGAGAAAAAAATTTAGATATTCCCTGAAAATATGAAATCATAAATTTGTGAGAAAAAAAATCAGAAATCCCAAGATTAAAATGCCACATGGTAGTTACAAGAAGTAAGAATATTAGTTTTTTTTTCCTTTTAAATCTGTGACTTTTTAATCTTGGAATGTCTATGGTGTTGTTTTTTTCCCCTCAAGATTTCTCTGTGTGTGTGTGTGTGTGTGTGTGTGTGTGTGTGTGTGTGTGTGTGTGTGTTTTCTTGGAATTTCTGTGGGTTTTTTTTTTCCTCTGAACTTCCAACTCAGAAACTTCCAACTCAGAATTTCTGTGATTATTTTCTAGGAATTTCTGAGGTTTTTTCTTGCAAATTTATGACTTTATAATTTCTGAGAATATCAGAGTTTTTTCTCATAAATGTACTACTTTAATCTCAGAAATTGAGTTTTTTTTCTCAGAATATTACTCCCCACCCTGCCTAAGTGCCTTTTTTTTAGCCTACAACAATGGCCCTTACACACTGTCATAGGAATGAACATTTTTAATGAAACAGAAGTGCTGTGTAAGGTGCTCAAAAGACACACACACCCCTCACTCCTCCTTAGACTTTACACCAATAAATATCCTGTTTCCCTGAAAATAACTTTTTAACATCCACCATTTTTACTCTGTCCATATATGCCCACAATATAATGTGTACTCACACACACCCTCACACACACATCATATCTTTTATAAAGGTGAAAGTTCTCAGTCTACTTCCTCACAAGGCTAAGATACATGTTCAATAAATGTACAGATTTTTCTTTTGCAAAAAAATAGAAGCTGACTAATATTTTGCTACATTGTGTTCTACAGAACGTGTGTGCTGAATCGTTAGCATGAAGAGCAACAGCACAATGATTGTCAAAACACACTTGGGCAATAAGCATTTGATCTACAGAGGCTTTCAAGACCTCTTGTAATCTTCCTGCAGTCAAGTCAATGTTACAGTTCTACATGCACACACAAGCATGCCGAAATGCAAACATCGTTCAGTTCACAATAACACAATAACACACCAAACTCAAAAGTGGAGTCAGAAACGAGAGGCTACACTGATATATCGTTCCTCCAGCATGTATACATTCCTTTAGGATGAGCATCACTGCTGTACACAAACACAAGCAGGTTCATGGAGGAATGATGAAAAGCTCTAACACCTATTATGAGGCAAAATAACAAGCTCTTATGAGCAGCTTGATTGTTTAGTGAATCATCGATCTTGGAGGTGTGTAAAGTAGAACTAAGTCTCCATTATGGGCCACCAGCACTGTGGTGCGTTTGATTTTCTGTCAACATTCCTCTTATAAAATCCTAATGCTCTCTGTTTAGAAAATATGCATCAGGCTAAAAATGGATTGAAGCTATCGCTCTTTCATGAGACCTTGAATGTGTGTAAACGGGTTTGAGCCGTTACTCACTTTCAGTTTAATGACTGTTAGTCCTTAGTTTTCCTTTCATGTCATGGTGAGAAAATCATCAGGATCAAAATTGCTGTGCTGACAAAAAGGTTCAGCACGAGTCAGAAATGCAACGTCATGCCAGATGCTGTTTATACACTGAGCTCTGAAGGTAATTGGCATTAATTGAGAAATGTTTAAACATCTAAAACAACAAGATTAATTCATGTAGGTTTGTTATCAGGTCAAATTTGTCATTTATGCCATTAAATATAAAATGTCCTGTTTTGAAAATGATCAGATTTGCTGTTTTAGTTCATATTATTTTGCATCAAACACTGTCAGCATTTCACATCTTGTCTGTCTGAATGTAATCATTTTCAGTGTGTGTTGATAGAAGGACAGAGATGGGCAGAGAGATGTGGCTATGCCCTGGGTTGGCACACGGGCTCAGACTCCTGGGGAGCAAAGAACAGATGGTTATGGAACACTCCACTAGTATAATGGAGCTGAAACTAAGATGCCAACCATTCTCATCAGTCTCAGTCTCTCTCTCTCTCTCTCTCTCTCTCTCTCTCTCTCATCTGCACGTTTGTCCTCCACCTGCCCTGAGTCACAACCCTTCCGTCCTGCCTAAGTACCATAATAAATCCACATGTAATGCTCTTCAATGAGGTCTCGTTGTATCATTGTATCATTTTTCTTCTGCTATATTTATAATCTGCCACTTTAGCCTTGATTAGCAAATGGTACTCAAGACACCTGGGTGAGATTCTTCGTGACGAATGAGGACGAGCAAAGAGTCAGGGAGTCTAAGCAGGCGAGTTGTCCACAAATTACATACAACAGCACAATGTTGGATTACTATAAAGAGGTGAGGATTATTATACAGTGTCATTAAAGACTGCATTGCAGCATCTCAAACCATAATTGTGCAAAAAATAAACAATAATTTCAAGGGGCAAACTGAAGCTACTAATACTGTGTATATGCTGTAAAGTTGAAACTATGAGTGAACTTTAACTAATAGAAGATAGTAACCGTTTTCTCGTCTCCACTTTCTTTTCTCTGTCTCTCTCGTGTGTGATACTTTTACTCCAGCTCACCTCTACTACATGGTGTTCATCACGTGAGGTTAATCTTCCTATTGTTAAATTTATAGTGCATTCTTCTGCATTCCTCATTGTTTTTGGCAAAGCCCCATTTAGCTATTCATTATCTCAACATGCAAACTACTCTATCCAGCTACACTAAGCCTCATTTTATTCCCTTTAATACATTTGAAAACACCTTCATTATAATAATGTACATTATTTTGATTAATGGTGTTTATAGCAGCGCCAGGTCACGTAAACTGCTCACCCATAAATTAAACTAATAAAAGGAACTTGATAAAATATTGTGCAGATGTACAGCATTTCAGTCCCTTTTCAGTATCATCCATCTTAAAGCAAAGCACACACAAAGTATACATCCGTTCTTAAAGAATAAACATGAATCAGTGATGGAACTAAATAACACAGTAACTCCATAGAAAGATTCATTCATGCACTCATCTTCAGTAAGAGCTTTATCCGAGTCAGGGTCGAGGAGGATCTGGAGCCTATCATGGGCGTGAGGTGGGAATATACCCTTGATGGGAAGCCAATGCATTAACACACACACACACACACACACACACACACACACACACACACACACACACACACACACACACACACACACACACACATTTACACCAAGGCGAACTTTAGAGTAGCCGATCCACCTCCTGGCATGCTTTGGAGGAAATTGGAAAACCCTGAGGTTTTCATTCACACACTTAAAACTTCACACAGACAGTAACCCAAGTTTAGGATTGACCCGAGGACTCTGTTAGATAGTAACTCTATCTCTATCCACAGAAAGAAAACAAATCTATAATACATGATCATGTACCTAGTGAGAAGATCTGCAAAACACTCCAAAAGATGAAGTATGCATGAACTAACAACCAAACAAATAATCTCACAGTAGGTGTTTATACAGGTGCTCCTGGTGTGCTCTTATTGCACAAGGTCATAATTACTCTGAATGTTTTTCTTATAATGCAGACCTTCCCATTGTCAACAATCAGTGAGGTTCTATTAATTCTAACTAATTTCCACGAAGACAAATACATCACTTCCTGTAATTATAGACGCATGTACTTGGGACTGTGCACTGATTTGGAATGCGTTCAGAAGGAAATTACATCGATACACACAACAATATAAGCAATGTGCTTTTTAGAGCCATGCAAAAATGATTACGCCATGATTTCATTTGTTCTCTACATGCACTAAAGCAGAACCGTACCACCCCAAAGCATGCTGAGGAAATTAGCCAGAACGACTCTTGGTGAAATGGAAGTTAAATGCTGTGCAGACTTTCGGTGGACTAATTGAACTCTGAAACCAATGAACCTCAACAGTTAAGCAAACAGGTCATGTAAATATGAGCAATAATTCATACCCCCTCAAAAATGCAATACAGCTGTACTGCATGGCTTTTATAAAATGACAGTACTCCATGGTTATATTGTGCACACAGTAGATAACCACTTCTAATTATTTTCAGCACTGAATAAATCCTTCCCAAGGTTTTGTAGTTTTAATGGAATGGATCATGTCTTAATGAAATTACACAGAAACACATTCCTGGTGAATAAAATGAAAAGGAACGATGCTGCTACATGTAGTCTGTTTCTATAATCTATAGTCTGTCTTTTATTCAATTTATTATTTTTCCCTTTTAAATCCCAAGTTTTAGTGTATCATTCAGTTATTAATCTTAAAACATGTTATTCAGTAAGTCCTGTGATTTATTCATTAACGACACTAAAGTGTATAGTGTGTAGTAAATGAGGGAGGAATTTATATGTGGACCCGCCAAAGGGTCCTGCAAGTTTAAGGGTTTAATTTAACAAAACCTTTTCTGTTCTCTCACCACACAATTTATTCTTTAACCACAGAACTATCCCTTACAGAAATATCACGTACATTTCACAAGTGATTTTCTCATATGAATAATTGATTACGTGAATTATATGTGATCATGTGTGAAAATGAAATATTCATTTTTCAGGAGATTCATATGAGGAAAATGAAAAATGAAGGTGCATGCCATACATGTGAAAAATTAACCTGTGAACTGATTTGCTACGATCTGATGTACTACGATACGATTTGATTTGGCAGCCTCCAATCGATATGTGACCAGCTTTATTCAGAATCTGGGGTATGCCAACTGCTAATTTGAGACAATTTTTCATCTCAGAGTTATAATGGAGTCACTTTGTTAGCCTATTTTCCACTTTAAAAACACCAATTTAAAACGTAACATTTAAAAATATCAGTTGTCTGTTCTTTTTTTGATTTATAATGAATTATCATCATTGCCAGTAGATTTATGATTGTTGCCTTGATTAATTTTAATCGTCTCTTTTTAAATCAATGCTTTAATCTAAAACCACCAAATCATTACACTGCTACTACTGTAAGGGTTTAAAATCACAATGAATAATGTGTTTATTATAGTAGTACAAGGCCTTATCTTTGCTATCTTATTTAACACAACATCATACAATGAAAACAGATGTGCAGCTGAGGATTTTCGTCACGTCAGCATGTTATATTGTGGGTTATGACTAAGCAAATATGTGAATAGTTTGAAGTGTAAAATGAGATTTTTCTTTAATTATTTCTTTAAAAACCATGCATAATCTATGACTACCAATCATTTGTACTATTATCTCTCCAGTTACTTATCCAGTTAATGTAAGATGAAAGGCATGCTTTTTTTCATGCAGATTTCTAATTGGTGTCTAAACTGTTGTAGTATCCATGTTAAGACAAAGCCAGCTTACCCCAGCGGTAAATGCTAAAGATAGCTAAAGAAAGAGAAAAACATGGGGTAAAAGCTTTGTTGAGGGAGTCGAACATTTAACATTGTTGTATTTCATCTAAAATCAGTGACAACAAAATTGCCTCGAGCGTGCTTTTCTCCTCTCTCTTCACAAACTTAACTATGACATCTGGCATGGGTTTATGAAAGGCAAGACAACAGACAATTCCTGAAGCTCAGCAAATGTGCATCATGAAAGAGAAAGAGAGCGCTCTTACTGGAGGGTCCAAATCTAAAGAGATCGGTAATTACCATTATTTAAACAGCTTCAAATAACACGTGGATTATGCCTCACTAGCCTATTGTCAGGTAAAAGCGCTTTTTAACTATGATGTAAAGCTTTTTGCAGTGGAAATTCCCAGAGATATAACACACAACAAAGTCGAAATAGGAACAACAACTTGATCAAAAATCCTTCTACCATATAGATAGATGGACACATCCACCAAAATAAAAAAAAAGCAAGTTAATCAAAAGAATTTTAATTTTGAACTGGTTTGCCATTTTGACAACGTGCACCTAGTCAGCGGGAAAACACTGGGAGTGACAACATCAGAGTGAAATATCAGGAATTATGATACATACAAGCCACTTTTTCCATGGAATAAAAACATGTATTCTATTCCCTTCTAGCGGGTTCCATTCATTTGGTTTGAAGGCATGCAATATTGTTAGCATATCACTTATCCTAAGTGTATTACGTCAATCTACCCAATGGAGAATGAGCACTGAATATGGTTTACGATATTGCATGGTTGTCAAGACATGCCATGACATCACACGTTGGAACTGATGCGAATATTCAGTGAGAAAAGTTTCTAGTGCGCATAACAGAAGCATTTCTTAGTTTGCCGGCAGCGCCCACAGTAAACTGTCGCAGTGAATTGAAAATGCCATAAGATACGTTTTACACATAAAACTTCTGCACTAGCGAGCAAATGTGACAAATCTATAATTGTTCCACTGAATGTGCATGTATAATAATTATAATATTGGCTGCCTTTTTTTGTGGTATATCAGATATATTCCATTCAGCTGGCATGATATTGAACTCATCTTCGATTCGGTCAATATCATGCTAGCTGAATGGAATATGTCCAATATAACACAAAAAAAAACAAGCCAATATTATTTAAATATGTTAGTCAGATCTGTTATGTATTTCATATGAAAAATGCGAGTTTTTCAACACGAGAAGATAAACTTCATATCTTCAAGCCAACTTATGATTTTCTTTTTATTATATAGACACATTCACAAACAAATAGTGCCCAAATTATCATTGCTTTCCTCACAAGTGACATATGGAGATTTATGTCACGGTTTTTGTTCTCCACGTCCCAGGTGTAGTTCGTATGAAAAATATGAGTGGTATATTTCCCAGTGAAACACTCATGTCCATATATATATATATATATATATATATATATATATATATATATATATATATATATATATATATAAGGGGATTTTTATAAATATGTATAATTGAAAATTATATTGCAGAACTCTACTAACAATAATACATTAAGTTCATTATGTTATAATGTGGGGAGGCACAGTGGTGTAGTGGTTAGTGCTGTCGCCTCACAGCAAAAAGGTCCTGGGTTCGAGCCCAGCAGCCGGTGAGGGCCTTTCTGTGTGGAGTTTGCATGTTCTCACCGTGTCTGCGTGGGTTTCCTCTGGGTGCTCCGGATTCCCCACAGTCCAAAGACATGCAGGTTAGGCTAATTGGTGGCTCTAAATTGACCGTAGGTGTGAATGGTTGTTTGTCTCTATGTGTCAGCCCTGCAATAACCTGGCAACTTGTCCAGGGTGTACCCCGCCTCTCACCCGTAGCCAGCTGGGATAGGCTCCAGCTTGCCTGAGACCCTGTAGAACAGGATAAGCGGCTACAGATAATGGATGGATATTATAATGTGATGATAAATGAATAAAAGAAAAGGATTTTCTACTCGCCAGTCCGTTGATAACACATCTGTTAATATTTATGAATATTAACTTGCCCACTACTTTAGTCATGCATACATCAGCATGTCCAGTCATACTTTCTTAAATTCATGTAAATGTAGGAATTCTTATGTGCCACGATGTTGCTATATGATAAAACTGATCCATCATTATGTTCAATGCCAGTGGGAGCAGATTCATTGTGCAATGGATGTGTGTATAATAATGATGTAGAGATGATTTTTGGATCTGTATGTTTTTTGTTTGTTTGTTAATTCTCAATATGCATGACTAATGGTATTTCTGTGGTCGTCAGTGTGTGTGTGTGTGTGTGTGTGTGTGCGGTTTTTTGAGTGTATCTGAGATGAACAGGATCTTTATCCTGCACATATTTGTGTTATGATTGTCATGCATCTCCCTCTTGTGGACCAAGGTGGAACTACTGCCTTTTCACATCCTTACCTTTCTCTCTCTCTCTCTGCTTCTGTGAGAAACACAGATCTTGTTGGTCTTCCCCTTCTCCATGCTCCTTCTGCATGTGCAGCTCATGTCTTGCACTCATGCCGCTGAGCTCTTGCTCAAATATTTAGATGTTCGATCGCCAGGCCCTTTAAGGAACTCTTTGGCAACCTTCGCCATAAACAAATCAATGGGCCAAGTTCAAATGGCACACTGAAGACGAGAATGTAAACAGGTTCCATTAGCTAGGACACATCCAACCCAAGTGCTGTGGAGTGAATAGGATGCAAATGTATGCATAGTCATATAGTTTGCATATGCATACAGAGCAGGAGAGAATATAGCCAGAATTCAGCTCCTAAGATTGGAGACAAACATTTGGTGAACATTGCAGGGAAGTAACAGAAAAATAAAGACCCACGGCGGGTGGAGATTATACTGTAGTGGGCTGTTTGGTGTTTAGTGAGCATGAACCTCTGTAATATTTGCAGGCAAGGCATACACATCACGGCATGCATTCACACAAAAGCAGAGATAGCTGGCCACTGATATGCTATGGCTTTTATACAATGGTCACATTGCAATATTTCATAGGACTTGTGATAAAGATTCTGGGTGATAATTGTGCACTACCATGTCATGGAATGTGCCGGAGAGAATGATAAATTCTCTGTGACCCCGCGTCAAGGCCGGGGGAAAAGGACAGCATGCCCTTGCTGTTCCCTTAAGGGATACACATCTCACTGCACCCCCAACCTTGGCCCTCATGTTCATGGTATTAATATCCTCACACCAGAACCTGACAGTAGACCTTTATGTATGGTCCATGGATGGATATATTCTGTGATCCATATCCATATATATATATATATATATATATATATATATATATATATATATATATATATATATATATATACACACACACACACCTCATTCTTTTCCTGACTGTTTGAACAGGAGCCAGGAAAATGACACAAAAGCTGCAGCACTTCTCAATTAATGCCATTTTATTTGTTTGTTTGTTTGTTTGTTCAATCATTATTAGCTATTCTCAGTTGTTTGGTGATGCCTCATGCTGCCATAGACAACCATTTGTGTTTCTATTGCATGTGTGCCTTTTGTCTTAACTTGCAAGCCATAGCTATTACCTGTAATATTCACACTGGCTTGTTCAGCTGCACCTCTAAATGGAAAAAAAGGGAAAAAAAAGAAAGAGAAAAAAACACCTTTAAAATGCTGTAAGAGATTGAGAATGGACAAGTCAACAGCAGGCACGGTCAGCTGAGTCAGAGACATATTACCGTGTCTCTAAACGGAGAGCATGTGTGGTGACACCAGGCCTGTCCACATATCGATTGCTCCACTAGCAACAACACTAATAGTAGTGGAGAGCCATTGAACTTTAAAGCAAATAGTCCTTCTTCCTGCCCAGGGCAGATCAATACATCACAGTCTAGCCATGCAGCATGTCTGGTAATGCCTCTGTCTGTCTCGACTAATGATCTGAACACTAGTTACTGAGAAACATAAAAAAGTCCTCCTCCACCTGACTAGAAAAACAATAAAAACTATGCACTTACAGAAAATTTAAATAGTTATTCTGCTAAATAAAAATAGTGAAGAATATATATTTCTATCAGGGCAGCATGGTGGTGTAGTGGTTAGCGCTGTCGCCTCACAGCAGGAAGGTCCGGGTTCGAGCCCCGTGGCTGGCGAGGGCCTTTCTGTGCGGAGTTTGCATGTTCTCCCCGTGTCTGGGTGGGTTTCCTCCGGGTGCTCCGGTTTCCCCCACAGTCCAAAGACATGCAGGTTAGGTTAACTGGTGACTCTAAATTGACCGTAGGTGTGAATGTGAGTGTGAATGGTTGTCTGTGTCTATGTGTCAGCCCTGTGATGACCTGGCGACTTGTCCAGGGTGTACCCCACCTTTCACCCGTAGTCAGCTGGGATAGGCTCCAGCTTGCCTGCGACCCTGTAGAACAGGATAAAGCGGCTAGAGATAATGAGATGAGATGAGATGAGATGAGATGAGATGAGGTGAGTAAGAATTTCAGAAATTTCCCACTAATGAGCAGTGTCTACTCATTTTATCTTAAAAATGAACAAAAAGAGCAAGAGAATGATATTTTTAAATACTTTTATACAAATTATATCACTCCATAATGAATAGGGATGAAACCGAATACAAATTCAAATACTTTATTTGAAAAGAACAGATAATGTGTTCTAAATAGGAGGCTCACTATTTTATTTATTTTTTTTTTTACTTATTATTATTTTTTAAAGAAAGCTTACATCATGACTGGGATCTTACGGGACACAAAAATCATGCAAGGTTTCCAGTTTTGTCCGGACGAGAGCAGGACAAACAAAGACCACATTCATTATAATGATTTTTTTTTTCAAAGTAGGCCATGCCCACTTCAGAGTTACATCCAAATACAGATGCACAGACATACTGTATAGTGGCATCGTGTTTCACCTCTGTTACTGGCCAAGTATGTAATTTTGGACCAAATATTTTTGTCTTTGAATGGCATGGAATAATTAAAAAAAGAACACAAGAGCAAGGCTTTCTATCCTGAGGAAAAAGTTCCCTTCTCTTTACTGTATGAAAGTACCATGCCTTAGACTGGACTCAGACCAGAAACTGGCCAAAATTTCTCTCTGTTGTTCCATTTAAGGGCATTCTGACAAAACAGCTGCAGAAAGGTTCAAACCTCAGACAAAATCTCTTTTCAACTAGAAAGATTTGATCCCTGTCCCATGTTCATCTCCCTCAGAAAGTAAGTGGAACACAGGAAGAAAGAAGAAACCAAGTATGCAGAAAAGTGGAAAGTAGAGCAAGCAAACAAAATGGCTGATGTCAGAGAAGGGGAGTAAAGGGCTTGGAGGGCTGTGTGGAGAGAATGTGAGGCTGAGAGTCTTTTCCCCACCTGATCCCTACCAAATCTGATCTGAGCCCTGTACTGCTGACCGACGGGGAATTATTGCCATCCTCATGGCACAGTTATGCAGTGGAAGTGTTGGACAGCTGCAGTGCTGATGCATATTTCACACTCCATACACAAGCTCTCCAGAGAGCAACACAGAATGATCGAAATCTTTCACCACTGATACTTTCAGCAGACCATTACATATTCTTCTGAACTGAATTCCCAGACTCAACTAGCCAGAACTCTGTATGCCCTGTGTCTGTAATAGACAAAATGCAGTGATAGAAAATGGCCCAAATGAGTAATTCCATCACACTGAGAATGAGGAGAATATTCTGAATTCAATTTGAGTGTCTGATGGGTCCGGCCTCCTCATTTCTTAATGTCACTTTAACGTTGCGCGTGTTAATGAAGAGACAGGAGGTTAGGCCTAACTCAGAGCCATTATCCACTTATTAGAAGCATTGACCCTAATGCTCCCCACTCCATTAAACTGTATGAGGACGTGTCCCCTGCCACGAGCCAGAATGAGATAGGCATGTGTGGAGATGAGAACCATCAAGCGTTCAGCTTGACTGGGCTGAGCTGAAGTGTGAATGCAACGCCGCCCCTGTCTATTCTGACACCGTTGGAGCAGGACACCCCAAATTCAGCGCCCACCAAGCGCACACACACTGGCACGCTCGCAACAGAACTACTGACATGGGTCACTAGCTCCTCTCATCCTCCCACTTATCTCCTGACAGGATGTATCTGTCAGGTTGCGGGCGAGGCAGGGTGGTCGTAATAGACAATTTGAAAGTGTGACGAGCGTTGGGTGGATATGAGCGGCTGTTAGAAATGGGACTGGTTTCAATTGTATGTAAGACCGCTATCCATAGAAAAACCCACACAAAACATGCCATTGCTTCAGTGAATGCTTTGCATTTTGTGAACAAACCAAAAAAAAATGTGAATTGAAAGCTTTTAGAGCTATACACTGTATTAATATTTATTGAATATCTAACATCTAATACAAGCTCTATCCATCATCCTACAAACTGACAATGTCAGTTTTTTCAAAGGCCAGAGGAATTATGTGATTTCTTGCACTTGAAGGTTATTTTTATGTTTGGAGTTTTTGTGTTGTAATTTGCATTATGATAAGAGCTACTCTAATTAATAAACTAATTACCCTGAAGAAAAAGGAAAGAGTTTGCCACTGTAAGGACAGCATTAGCTTATAATACTGTCTTGGATCTGCATAATCACACAGCACTGCCACTGTCCCGTACCTGAACACAAACTCTGCTCATCACAAATCATTTGGAAATTAATAAATAATGAATAAATAACCCCATGGATTGGATGTGTAGGCCAACAGTGTGCAGAGCTCAGGTCTGGAACACTCAATACAGAGTTACTGTTTATTAATACTGCTGCCCCTCAGTCATAATAATGTCTCTTATCACTTGCAAAAAAACAACAAACCAGCTAGATGACTATAGGGTTCAACATGTCGACATTTGAAAAGACAGGTTTTATGTTTTGGCTACACTTGCATTTGCAGTCTGTTTTCCAAAAGTTTCCCATTCACAATGAAAAAAAAAAAAATGATGGAACATCCTGGGCATGTACATTGGGTGTCTGACCTGTGACCTTTACATCCCTTTTCCACCATTTTTGTTTGTTCTGATAACATAAAACTCGACCAATGTACAATGCAGTTCCTTAATTAATACTTGCTTAATGCAGGAGGTAATCAAGTCTTCCTCCATAATTACTACTCACTGTAATAATCTACTATGCTATTGCATTGAGCATTGATGAATGAAATACTGATAATTAATTAATGTTACCCGACAAGGAAAGCAATAAATAAATGCCCTTACACTTACTATTGAATCATGAGTGACCAGTATCTAAAAATGGGTAAGAAATCATTACAGTGTTGTCAGCATATTAGTGATCTCATCTCATTATCTGTAGCCACTTTATCTTGTTCTACAGGGTGGCAGGCAAGCTGGAGCCTATCCCAGCTGACTACGGGCGAAAGGCGGGGTACACCCTGGACAAGTTGCCAGGTCATCACAGGGCTGACACATAGACACAGACAACCATTCACACTCACATTCACACCTACGGTCAATTTAGAGTCACCAGTTAACCTAACCTGCATGTCTTTGGACTGTGGGGGAAACCGGAGCACCCGGAGGAAACCCACGCGGACACGGGGAGAACATGCAAACTCCACACAGAAAGGCCCTCGCCGGCCACGGGGCTCGAACCCGGACCTTCTTGCTGTGAAGCGACAGTGCTAACCACTACACCACCATGCCGCCCTCATATTAGTGATGAGTAGGCCAATTTATTTAGGTACCACAATCCTGACCATTTTGTCAGCATGGTAATTTGATATTAGTGAGTAAATCATTACACCTTAGTCAGCATAATAGTTTATTTTGGTGATTAGTAATTATTGAGAAACTATTAAGCATTTATTAAGGAACCATGTCGTTGCCCGCAAATGTAAAAGACAGTCAAACATGACATGACAATAAATATAAAAACTAGTATCACTCTGCTATCTTGGAATATTGTGTGAATTCACAGGACAGTCTATCAGAGGAGCTCGCATTATTTTACCTAGACTATATCAGGGACGGGGGCTTGTATTATTTCAGCTTGCATCAATTCTCCGGAAACACATTTCTAGTTAATGTATGAGATTAAAAATCTTATAAAACTAAAATTAGAAGGATGAAAGTATTTTGCATCAGACATGTGACTATGAATTGTACTGAATGCTCCTGCTTTCTATTTATTTCCAATAAGTCATATATGCTCTACCCACATTCACTGTGTATAATGGATATGATATATTCTACTGCTAGGATATTAGCTCATATACTGTGAGTAGAGAAAAAACAAAATGGCGGCTTTGTTATCAAGTATTTAAAAGAAACAGAAATAGCTAAAAGAATATAGCCCCCCCCCCCCCCCCCCCCCCCCCCCATTCTGTTCCACGCTCCAGCCCAGTCAGTGGCAGTAATGCACCTTTCAATTAGTTTGCCAACCACCAAAAAACCCTAAAGAAGAAGGATAACAAAATGGTGGCGCATGTTGCTGAACCAACTGAGGATGAAATAAACACTCTACTTAAAAACAACAAATGACAGCAAAATATGGAATAAAAGTATTTGATGGTAAGAACATATCTTTTTTTTAAGTTTTCAAGAATTATTATTATAGCATTTTTCACAAATTGCTACTGTCATTTCGCTGGTTTGTTTACATTCTAAGCAGAAATGATTTTGTCAGATGTTTTGTATAAAGTTTTTATTTATCGAATTTCCAAAAAATAAGAATAAAAATGCTCTGTTTCTCAAAATACAGTGAATGTGTGTGTGTGTATATATATATATATATATATATATATATATATATATATATATATATATATGGGGGAGAGAGAGGAAGAGATTGCAAATAATAAAAAAATTTAATTTATAGCTACACTTTTTCTCGTCATCTGAATTAGTTGATATGCACAGCATGAGTATATTGGTTTGCTACCTCTCTCCATCTGTCTCTAACTCAAAAGATAGATAGATAGATAGATAGATAGATAGATAGATAGATAGATAGATAGATAGATAGATAGATAGATAGAGTGTGGATGGAAGGGAAAGAAGAAAATATTTGTTTTCAAATTTAACTGCATCAGTATATAGCGGTGCTTGAAAGTTTGTGAACCCTTTAGAATTTTCTATATTTCTACATAATATGACCTAAAACATCATCAGGTTTTCACACAAGTCCTAAAAGTAGATAAAGAGAACCCAGTTAAACAAATGAGACAAAAGTATTATACTTGGTCATTTATTTATGGAGGAAAGTGATCCAAAATTACATATCTGTGAGTGGCAAAAGTATGTGAACCTTTGCTTTCAGTATCTGGTGTGACCCCCTTGTGCAGCAATAACTGCAAATAAACATTTCTGGTAACTGTTGATCAGTCCTGTGCACTGGCTTGGAGGAATTTTAGCCCATTCCTCCGTGCAGAACAGCTTCAACTCTGGGATGTTGGTGGGTTTCCTCACATGAATTGCTCACTTCAGGTCCTTCCACAACATTTTGATTGGATTAAGGTCAGGATTTTGACTTGGCCATTCCAAAACATTAACATTATTCTTCTTTAACCATTCTTTGGTAGAATGACTTGTGTGCTTAGAGCCGTTGTCTTGCTGCATGACCCACCTTCTCTTGAGATTCAGTTCATGGACAGATGTCCTGACATTTTACTTTAGAATTCGCTGGTATAATTCAGAATTCATTGTTCTATCAATGATGGCAAGCTGTCCTGGCCCAAATGCAGCAAAACAGGCCCAAACCATGATACTACCACCACCATGTTTCACAGATGGGATGAGGTTCTTATGCTGGAATGCAGTGTTTTCCTTTCTCCAAACATAATGCTCCTCATTTCAACCAAAATGTTCTATTTTGGTCTCATCCATCCACAAAACATTTTTCCAATAGAGATCTTGCAGTCACGTGACCTGGGATGTAGTGGTGCATAAACGCACATAAACGCCGTTTACCCACCTCCAGATTTTAGGAAATAGCGTTTATGAACCTCTAAATATAGTTTACGCACGTCCAAGCATAGTTTACCCACCTCTAAATACAGTTTACGCACATATGTCTCTTGTTTTATACAGATATTAAAACAGCTTTTCCGTTATTTTTCAATTGCCTACACCTAGTAGATCCTGCACAAGTTCTTGTGGGTTTTATCAACACTGCATAGCCTACGCGTAGTAATTGTCTGTCTACCGCTCGCCCTCTTGCGGGAGCCAGCAGACTGCGAGATTCATTAGTCACTGATTACGTGTGTGAAGAAATGGTGAAGAAATGGATATTAGGCGATTTCTGAAGCGTCGGAGCATCACCCTTCCAGCTGATACCAGCAAAACGTCTCGACACAGTGAGTCCAAAAAGAATCCTGAACTTCACGTTTTTAGGATAAACTCCCCATCGTTTTGGTTTGTGAACCATGCCACTAACTAACGTTAGGTTGTTAACTTGTGCCAACAAATTAGCCTACCTTTCTGGCAGACAAATGACGTTGTTAGTGCAGTCTAAAGTTTTTGGTAATTATTATATCAACATAAATTCAGTATTTGTAGCGCATTGTAAGACAAATAGTTGTCATTTCATGTTAATCTCGAAGTCATGATGACAGCATGCTAGCTTCATGTCACGGACATAATATAGAGAACTTAACCTAAAGTAATGTTAGGCAAGTCACTCCTCCCCGCCCTTCTCGGTGTGTGGGTGTGTGTGTTTATTTTTTAAAGAAGGCTATAGCATTCAGATTGGGCAGAAATACTTGTCCACATGATTGGTGTACTTAGCCGTTTTAATTTAATTTTACAGATAGTGGTGGAGAGACAGACAGTGTTGCGGGGCCAGGAGAAACAGCAGGAGGAGAGACTGAAGGAGGAGAGAGTGAGAGGAGGAAAATAGGGCAAAGAGAGGATGAAACAGGATCAACTACAAGAGGAGAAAAGGGAGGAAAAGAGAGAAGGCAAATGGATGGAGAATCAGATAGGCCTTTAAGAGAAACTTTGATAGAGGAAACTGAGGGAGAAACAGAGAGAGGAGAAAATGAGGGAAGAAAAACAGAAATAGATGGAACAGAAGGAAGAGAAAATGAGGGAGGAGAATCAGACAGAGAAGATGCAGAGACAGACGAAATGGAGGCAGAGGAAACTGAGACAGTATCAGAAAGCATCAGATGCCATCCACACATCTGGACTGAAAGTATGTGTAATTTGCCATTCTTACACACAGTCTTTATTTTTCTCTCTTTATTGATTATTTAGATTTCATAAACACCACTCTACTTGGTGTCACACACACACACACACACACACACACACACACACACACACACACACAAATGCTTGGACTCACTCACACATGCACACAAGTAAACACACATGCACATTCACACTCACACACACACACACACACACACACACAAACACACACACACAAACACTTTCATACACACACATACAAAAGTTAACATTCTTCTAGTGCAAGGTCTACTGCTGTGATATATCTGTCAGCTTATGGATTTCATATGGCCTACTGTTGGTATGTGTAATTTGCCATTCTTTCACACTGACATTATATTTCTCTTTATTAAGATTTAATAAACCTCAAACATACTTATTGTGTATCTTGTTTTATGAATGATATAGAGACCTCAGGGAACCCTTGTCACACACATACATACATGCACTCACACACACAAGTACACACACATGCACATTCACAAACACTCTGTCATATACACACACACACACACACACACACATGCACTGTCATGCACACACACACACACACACACACACACACACACACACACTCCTATGTGTCAGAAAAGTTGTTTCATACAATACGCATCGTAGCATCCTTGCGTCATGCTTGCGTCGACTATGAATTGGCCCTTACAACGTCGTGGTCCCCCGATCCCAAAATTTATAGTTTACCCACCTCTTTTTTTACCACTACACCCCTGCACGTGACCGGAAAGTACACAACCCCCATCTTGTCGGTCAAAAACACCGCTGAATACTGCTGCACTCGTGTACAGAATGGATCAATTTCAACCGACGGACTACACGGCTCATTTTTCTAATGAACAGATAACTAGATATATGTCTAAAATAAACGATCTACAGATTTGTGACCCTTATGGCTTTCCAGACGGAGTTTTCACGACCGGATTTTGAACTGCGGGACGTGTATGATTACCTCATCAACTTTCCCTCGCTGTTCAGTGGTGAAGCACTGCGTGCTTATAAATCTCTGCACAGTTATCTTTACAGAAATTCAGGATTTGTCAGCGACTCAGATGTGGCATCTTGTAAACAAGAAAATAACTATCCTCATTGGATGGGTAAGTCACTTAAGTATTGAGTATAGCACTGACCAGCCGATTATAGAATAGAATAAGGTAATTCCAAATCGTCCGTCTTGTTTACATGGATCTGGCGTTGGAGAGGTAGAGGCTTGGCAGTGGAGGTTTGAGTAGCTGTTTTCTGAGCTTAGTCAACAGGCCGGCTCTGCCTGTAGCCTCGCTTTTGCTTCTGCTCCCGGTGCTGCCTCCTTCGCTTTGCTTCCAATAACAATCCACGGAGACCTCGCTGTCTCGTCCGGAATGTTTTTTTTTTTTTTCTCGTCCAGAATGTTGTGCATGCGATGGAAATCGCTACAAACCGTCATTTTCTGCTGGAAACCAATGTCCAGTAAGTCCATACGGTTGTAGTGGATATTGAAGTCCGGTACAGACGAACAACACGCAAAAATACACACAAAAAACATAAAAAACGTGCACAGGTAGGGAGAGCTTGTAGCCGCAGCCGTTGTAGTAGAATTGTATATAGTAGGGTTTTCCAGAAGAAAAGGTAGAAGTAAAAGCAGAAGTAGAAGTAGAAGGCGGAATATGGCGTTTGACCGACACGATGGCGTCTGTCACAATCTGGATCGGCTGTGACGTCACATGCAAGTGCTCCATAGCCTTCTGGCTTGTCTTTAGCAAACTGCAGACGAGCAGCAATGTTCTTTTTGGAGAGCAGTGGCTTTCTCCTTGCAACCCTGCCATGCACACCATTGTTGTTCAGTGTTCTCCTGATGGTGGACTCATGAACATTAATATTAGCCAATGTGAGAGAGGCCTTTAGTTGCTTCGAAGTTACCCTGGGGTCTTTTGTGACCTCACTGACTATTACACGCCTTGCTCTTGGAATGATCTTTGTTGGTCAACCACTCCTGGGGAGGGTAACAATGGTCTTGAATTTCCTCCATTTGTACACAATCTGTCTGACTGTGGATTGGTGGAGTCCAAACTCTTTAGAGATGGTTTTGTAACCTTTTCCAGCCTGATGAGCATCAGCAATGCTTTTTCTGAGGTCCTCAGAAATCTCCTTTGTTCATGCCATGATACACTTCCACAAACGTGTTGTGAAGCTCAGACTTTGATAGATCCCTGTTCTTTAAATAAAACAGGGTGCCCACTCACACCTGATTGTCATCCCATTGATTGAAAACACCTGACTCTAATTTCACCTTCAAATTAACTGCTAATCCTAGATGTTCACAAACTTTTGCCACTCACAGATATGTAATACTGGATCATTTTTCTCAATAAATAAATTACCAAGTACAATATGTTTTATCTCATTTGTTTAACTGGGTTCCCATTATCTACTTTTACAACCCCGATTCCAAAAAAGTTGGGACAAAGTACAAATTGTAAATAAAAACGGAATGCAACAATTTACAAATCTCAAAAACTGATATTGTATTCACAATAGAACATAGACAACATATCAAATGTCGAAAGTGAGACATTTTGAAATTTCATGCCAAATATTGGCTCATTTAAAATTTCATGACAGCAACACATCTCAAAAAAGTTGGGACAGGGGCAATAAGAGGCTGGAAAAGTTAAAGGTACAAAAAAGGAACAGCTGGAGGACCAAATTGCAACTCATTAGGTCAATTGGCAATAAGTCATTAACATGACTGGGTATAAAAAGAGCATCTTGGAGTGGCAGTGGCTCTCAGAAGTAAAGATGGGAAGAGGATCACCAATCCCCCTAATTCTGCGCTGACAAATAGTGGAGCAATATCAGAAAGGAGTTCGACAGTGTAAAATTGCAAAGAGTTTGAACATATCATCATCTACAGTGCATAATATCATCAAAAGATTCAGAGAATCTGGAAGAATCTCTGTGCGTAAGGGTCAAGGCCGGAAAACCATACTGGGTGCCCGTGATCTTCAGGCGCTTAGATGGCACTGCATCACATACAGGCATGCTTCTGTATTGGAAATCACAAAATGGGCTCAGGAATATTTCCAGAGAACATTATCTGTGAACACAATTCACCGTGCCATCCGCCGTTGCCAGCTAAAACTCTATAGTTCAAAGAAGATGCCGTATCTAAACATGATCCAGAAGCACAGACGTCTTCTCTGGACCAAGGCTCATTTAAAATGGACTGTGGCAAAGTGGAAAACTGTTCTGTGGTCAGACGAATCAAAATTTGAAGTTCTTTATGGAAATCAGGGACGCCGTGTCATTCGGACTAAAGAGGAGAAGGACGACCCGAGTTGTTATCAGCACTCAGTTCAGGAGCCTGTGTCTCTGATGGTATGGGGTTGCATTAGTGTATGTGGCATGGGCAGCTTACACACCTAGAAAGACACCATCAATGCTGAAAGGTATATCCAGGTTCTAGAGCAACATATGCTCCCATCCAGACGACGTCTCTTTCAGGGAAGACCTTGCATTTTCCAACATGACAATGCCAAACCACAAACTGCATCAATTACAGCATCATGGATGCGTAGAAGAAGGGTCCGGGTACTGAACTGGCCAGCCTGCAGCCCAGATCTTTCACCCATAGAAAACGTTTGGCGCATCATAAAATGGAAGATACGACAAAAAAGACCTAAGACAGTTGAACAACTAGAATCCTACATTAGACAAGAATGGGTTAACATTCCTATCCCTAAACTTGAGCAACTTGTCTCCTCAGTCCCCAGACGTTTACAGACTGTTGTAAAGAGAAAAGGGGATGTCTCACATGGCCTTGTCCCAACTTTTTTGAGATGTGTTGTTGTCATGAAATTTAAAATCACCTAATTTGTCTCTTTAAATGATACATTTTCTCAGTTTAAACATTTGATATGTCATCTATGTTCTATTCTGAATAAAAAATATGGAATTTTGAAACTTCCACATCATTGCATTCCGTTTTTATTTACAATTTGTACTTTGTCCCAACTTTTTTGGAATTGGGGTTGTAGGACTTGTGTGAAAATCTGATGATGTTTTAGGTCATATTCATGCAGAAATATAGAAAATTCTAAAGAGTTCACAAACTTTCAAGCACCACTGTACCTGTATCTGTACTATCTCTCCAGAAACAAAGACTGCCAATAATCATGTGATTTCTGCAACACCCTGAAGAATAAAACATAAAATCTGGTGTGACTGCTGTATTATTGTGATCCAAACTGGACCTACATGTTTACTACAGTACTTGCTGACTTTAATGCCTTGTAACAGTATTTTAGTTTTGCTCTTTATTGTGCCAATGAGAGCTGAAAATGACTACTGTGTTGGTCTGTATGTGGGGAGCAGGGAATTTGGGATTTCCCAGGAGGTGAACCTGTCCTCTGGCTTGATGGAGCATGTGCAGCTCTACATCACAGCAATCAGTGGTGCTACAGCTGCTACACAAACAAGCAGTTAACCCACAGCCTGTCCTTTTACGTGTCGGGATTGAATTAGCAAACTGATACACTTTTCAGCTGTCTGCTGTTACTGTTCACTTTATATAACACACTAACATGATTCTGAAGCAAAGAAAAAAGAGAGAGAGAAAGAAAAGGGCATGACAGCCAAGACAATAAGAGATTATAGTGAAAGGTGGCGATACAAGCAGAGTTGTCGGTGCTAGTGCTTTTCCAGCCTCTGGTTATAGGAGAGCTGGAGAGGCAAGATCTATCTGTAGCTCTTAGCAGGGATTACAGAGGCCACTTGTTCAGCAGAGCCCACTTCTCATTACCCCAGCCTGGCTCAGACACAAGCATGCCAGCAAAATCTGTCACCAGAGTCCAGCACAAGTGGCAATCCAAATTGAAAAAAGTCTGCCATGAGTGGAGGAAAGGAGAGAGAGAGAGAGAGGAAAAATGTGGTCGGTCATCAATTGTTGGCAGTAGATCGCAGGCGAGGATTATTGGAAGGCAACACTGGAGCAGATGTCTGATGAGTGTCTATTAACCTGCTTCCTAAACGCGCACACATGTACATGCAGGCGTGCACACACACACACACACACACACACACGCACTAGCTCGTACTTCCTGATTCTAGCTCATCATGATGTCAGACTGCAAAGACTTGGCCATTCTTATGGAGGGGCACTTAATCCCTGAGAAAGAAAATGAGACCAGGTTTGCAGCACTGTTGATTTGTTGGACTTATTTCATTGGCAGCTGACTCAAGCTGAGGCATGTCACTAAAGCCAGTAGTCCTTCAGAGAATCCCTGTCTTCTGTCAGAACTGAGCTCACAGCAGACTAGGAAAGGTTACCTCTGTGTCAGCCATCTTGGAGCACTTCCCAAGTGTACACACTACCCTGATATATTTGGAACAGATTTGTGTCTAATTGATAAGTGCTTACAACATTCAGCTCAACATAAGAGATTTGGTGTGCTTAGTGAACTCACAGAGGCCCAAGAGGCTTGGCTTTAGTTCTGTCTCAGCTTTGGCCGAGCAGTTGCCATATGGAATGTACTATAGCCCAATCCCACAGCAGAGATCTCCTGTCCAGATCCCTCAGGACAAACATTCAGACTAAAATGAATATAACAGATTCAGAATCCCAGGATTCCCTTAAATAGCTCTGGAATGGCCAATGGGGCTTTGGAACAAAAGTCAAGCATCGCTTTCCAGACAATCCAGCTTATCAACATATTGTGATGCAACGTCTTAAACTGAAGCTCTCATGGAACCATTGTTTTATTTTCAATCTTGCTTCCATGTCAGTCTTGTCACATTTCAGTTTTAACTCAGGTTGCAACTGTGAATGCAACTGTCAAGACTGAGTAACACTGATGACTGAGGTATGAAAATTTACAGTTGCGTACAATAGTATGCAAAAGTGTGAAAGTGAAAAGTGCCCCCTAAATCTCATTACTTTAGTAGTGGACCAGACTGCCAGAAAGACTGCCAAATTATAGTGATACCATTCTTAAATGATAGCATTTAAAATAACTGTAGCAATAGTTACAGTGCCCTCCAGAATTATTGGCTCCCTTCGTAAAAATAAGCAAAAAATGTTTGTATAAAATAAACAATGGATATAATACAAATGTTTAACAGTAGGAGAAACTATTTGTCTTTGTTGCTGCCTTTAATCATGTCCTGTTTACTGGGGTATGATTATGATGTTGTAAACATGTAAAATCAAATTTTCCTTCATTACCATGGGAAAAACCAAATAACTTTTACCACCATATAGTACAATAAGGCAGCATGGTGGTGTAGTGGTTAGCGCTGTTGCCTCACAGCAAGAAGGTCCGGGTTTGAGCCCCGTGGCCAGCGAGGGCCTTTCTGTGCGGCGTTTGCATGTTCTCCCCATGTCCGCATGGGTTTCCTCCAGGTGCTCCGTTTCCCCCACAGTCCAAAGACATGCAGGTTAGGTTAACTGGTGACTCTAAATTGACCGTAGGTGTGAATGTGAGTGTGAATGGTTGTCTGTGTCTATGTGTCAGCCCTGTGATGACCTGGCGACTTGTCCAGGGTGTACCCCGCCTTTCGCCCATAGTCAGCTGGGATAGGCTCCAGCTTGCCTGCGACCCTGTAGATCAGGATAAAACGGCTAGAGATAATGAGATGAGATAGTACAATAATTCTGAAAGGCACTAAATAACTTAAATTCTGGATTCTGGAAATTCTGGCAGAAGTAAGTTATTTATAATCACAGTATTTGTAATCTATAATCTATAATCACCCAAACGAGGATGGGTTCCCTTTTGAGCCTGGTTTCTCTCAAGGTTTCTTCCTCACATAGTCCCAGGGAGTATTTCCTTGCCACCAACAACTCAAGCTTGCTCATTAGGGATAAATGTATTAATTCATCTATTTAAAATTAATATTTTCTATCAAGCTGCTTTGCAACGATGCCTATTATTAAAAGTGCTATGCAGATAAATTGACATGAATTCTAGAAAACTGTTTTTTTTTAATGCATCTATCATAATGGCATTCAATGTCATTTCCCTACACACACACACACACACACACACACACACACACATTTGCAGACCATGGACAGAGACCATCTGAAATACAAATCATCTCCACCCAATCATCAGAGCCTGGCCAGTTTTCTTCCATTAAATTTATTTTTACAAGCACGCAATAAGCATGACCTGGACTGATACGGCTGGCCCGGAGCAATATGGTGAGTGGGGTTGGCTGGGGTGGGGTGGGGTGTGGGGATGAGGAGAAACTGAAAAAGAAGAGAAGAAAGGCTAGAGAGGAGAGTCTAACCCTTTCCACATCTGGCGCTGTATTAAAGTCATATGGACTGGCCCAGTGCGGCAGCCCAATCAGGCTTGATCGGGGTGATGTCATGGCCCCCATTGTTGCCTCTGACCCCCACCTCACTCACTCACTCACTCACTCTCACACACACACACACACACACACACACACACAAAGTTCTGCAGATCAGCACTGTCAGAGCGCCAGTGAGCTGTCATCAACAGAGCCCGAGCGAGGGATGAGGAACGAAGGAGAGGGATAAAGGGATAGAGGAAGATAGGGATAGGCAAATGTAAGGAACAGCTTGGGATATTTCATCCTGGCAGACAAAAGACAAGCAAGAGACAGAGGGACATAAGAGAGAAAGAAGAAAAAGAAAGAGCTAGAGACAGAGAAACTGCTTTAGTCCCCCCCCATGTGTTTCCATGCTTTAGTATTTTTATGATGATTATTTCTGTAACCATCCTGTATCATGTAAATAGCACATGTATTTTAGCTACATGGCATTTGCTTTATTTTTTTTAAGCTATCAAACAAGCATTTAGTACATTCAGCATGTTTCTAGTCATTGCCAGATGACTTGAAAAGCCTGGACCAAACCAGTAATTCTACTGAATATTGTATAACATGACATCCTTCAGGTGCATGTTATATAAATCTTTAGGGTTTAGCAGGAAAAAAGGGGTAAATCTAAGATCATGGCTTTTATTTATTTATTTATTTATTTATTTATTTTATTTTTTAGAATTTGAATTGCAGCAAGTCAAACATGTTTAAATTCAATTTAATCATAAGGCTTTAGAAAGAAACTGAACAATATGCTTAGGGAACAGGTATATGGGCAGCATGCTGTGTAACAGGCAGCATGGGAGGTCTGGAGAAATGCACTATGGGCTCTTTCAGATGAACACCGCTTTAGCCGCTGAGAAGTGACCCCCATGGAGCATGTCATTTGGATGTAATGAGGTCAGATTACAGGTTGGGTGGCAGGTTATCCCTCGTTCGTTAAAGCCCCCACTTTGGGATGGAAAAAGGGCATCTGTGTGTGTGTGTGTGTGTGTGTGTGTGTGTGTGTGTGTGTGTGTGTGTGTGTGTGTGTGTGTGTGTGTGATGGAACTCAATAACACTTGATTCAATATAAAAAGAGCCTTGGCGCCACCCAGATGCACACAGGCCGGATGTTGGAGAAGGCCAAGAGCAGCAGGAGTTCAGTGTCCAAGCCGCCGAACAAGCCGTGCCTTGTTCCCCACTTTAAAGAGCAAAGCAGATAAATCCAGAGCAATGCAAGCTCAGTGACTAGGAAAACCTGAGCACAGGAACACCTGGGGATCAATAGGGCTTAAAGAACTACAAGAAAGAAGCTGGCTAAAGGACAGGATGTCTGGCCTTATTTTAAAGTTCTACCTATACACTCTTTCATTCATTCATCTTCAGTAACCGCTTGATCCTGGTTAGGGTTGCAATGGATTTGAAGTTTATCTTGGGAATACTGGGTGTGAGGCAGGAATACAGCCCGGCTGGGAGAGCAGTCCATCACACAGCTCTATGTACACACACATTGAGACACTCATTCACACCTGGGGCAATTTAGTGTAGCTAATCCATCTATCGGCATATTTTTGGGAGGTGAAAAGAAACCAGAGAACCTGGAGTAAACCCATATGGCCTGAAGAAACTCTGTATAGACAGTAACCCAAATTTATGACTGAACCAGGGACCCTAGGGCTGAGGGGGACTGTAGCACCCTAATCTGTACACAAATCTGTACACTTCATAATGAAAATATTTAGCAAAATATAATTTAGAGTTAATTAAGGCCTACTCATATAAAAAGTTTATATATTTACTGAAAAAAGTATATAACATTCATCATCTTCAGTTACCGCTTTATCCTGGTCAGGATCCCAGTGCTCCCAATCTGGAGTCTACCCCAGAAACACTGGGAGCAAGCCAGGAATACACCCTGGATATGACATCAGTCTACTGCAGGATACCGTGCATGCATACACATTCACACACTCTTGGGCAAATCTAGAGTAGCCAAATGAAACATGGGAGATTAAACTAGAGATCCCAGAAGAAACCATAGATATACTGAGAAAATGCAAAATTCACAGACAGTATGTAATAGTGAAGTCCTATCTAAACATTGACACATTATGGATTCACACTATTCCAAACAGAATATCTCCCTTCTTAATCAAGTGGCATGATGAGTCTATCTTTCCCAATTTCCACACTAAACAGATCACTTTCTAAGCCCAGGCCAGCATCTGTGCTGAATGATGTTTATAGAGCTCAAGTGGAATCACCGGGGTTACCTTCGCAATTATGGCCCCAAAACTCCATTATCAGCCACCATCATCATATACAGTTTTCCACACTTAAAGTCTCAGCCGCCTCGAATGCCAGAGTGCCTTTTAAGTTAATCCCTTAAGAGGCCTAGGCTGTATAAGAGTTAATGAAAATGAACATGCTGAGAAAGCCACACGAGCCACTGCATAAATCAGAGCCCAGGCCTCTAAACTCTCACTTTCCATCCTGCGTCAATGCTGTAATGCTCCTTCTGATATTATGTAGGCTGTAAATAACAATGAGGCATGATGTTTCTTAATGCAGCTTTATAGCTCCACATAGACTGGGCTAATGGCAAGCTATATACTATGTCTATTATGTGTGGTGCTAATGCATATTATACTTAAGCTGTACATGAACATGTAGTAATGTAATTCACTTACAGCTACAAATGATTATTTCACTGTTGAATCATTAAAAACAGGGATGAAAATTAAATTGATAACTATACAGATTCTTAAACACGTTGGTGGCTTTGTGATAATGTGTTTAGAGAACCACAGCACTGGATATAGGAATAACTTGGCTAATGAAGACAGTTCTGCTTCGTCCCTGCCCCCACCGCTTTTTCCTCCTTATTAGAGAAGCAGAGCTGAGGCGCAGTGGGTGCAGTTGATATGATCAGCCCTCTGACCTCCGCAGCTGTTGAACGTGAATCTCCCAGGGCGGAGCTGCAGCCAGGTTCATCTGACCTGGGCAGGCTCGGGTGACTGATACAGCCTAAGCTAATAACAAGGACAGCGGGCTGACCTGGTGGGGGAGAAGTGCTGTCTGGGGCAAATATATTCCAGACATCCAACAACACAGTGTGTAACTGGCTTTCTCTTCTATGTTTGAGGAATTCAAATGTGTGAAAGCCATAGGCACTGTGAATTCCTTGTTATGCTTTAGAAAAGGTTTCGATGTGGTCAACAACAACAACAATGTTAACTCAAATCATGTCCTTTTAAACAATGCTGTTGAAATCCAGAATCTGATTTGTCAGAAGGTGTTGAATAATTTCCTGTAACATCATGGCTCTACATTTTTTAAATTAATATACTAATATTTATTATGTTGGGCGGCACGGTGGTGTAGTGGTTAGTGCTGTCACCTCACAGCAAGAAGGTCCGGGTTTGAGCCCCGTGGCCGGCGAGGGCCTTTCTGTGCGGAGTTTGCATGTTCTCCCCGTGTCCACGTGGGTTTCCTCTGGGTGCTCCGGTTTCCCCCACAGTCCAAAGGCATGCAGGTTAGGTTAACTGGTGACTCTAAATTGACCGTAGGTGTGAATGTGAGTGTGAATGGTTGTCTGTGTCTATGTGTCAGCCCTGCGATGACCTGGCAACTTGTCCAGGGTGTACCCCGCCTTTTGCCCGTAGTCAGCTGGGATAGGCTCCAGCTTGCCCGCGACCCTGTAGAACAGGATAAAGCAGCTAGAGATAATGAAATGAGATGAGATTTATTATGTTATGGTTTCTATAGTAACAGCCCATTCACACCACTAAAACCAATGCCTAATAGTAAAAGGTTAAAAAAAGTTATTTAATAAGAAAAACGTACATCCTTGATACAGTGAAGCTTTCACTAAATAAGTTTATTTAACATTTATAGAAGGAGGATTTCAAGGATCCAAGGCTTTATTATCGCATACACATCAACACTGCGAGGCAACTCAGTGAAATTCTTAACCTTCTCATTCCCCTATGAATATAATAAGACAAACTAGGAATAAGAATAAAATATGAATAAGAATATATAAATACATGGTCTCAAAAAGAATGAAACCTCAAATGTGGGTAAGGAGAATAATAAGGTGCAAAGTGATAAAGTGCATGATTTGTGAACCAAGCTTAATGTCCAGTCTGATACCCTAACTAATGACAGAGTTCAGTATCCTGATGGCTTGGGGATAAAAACAGTCTCTGAGCCTGCTGGTTCTGGACTGGATACCCTGTACCTCCTGCTGGATGGTAGTCAGATAAAGAATTTGTGACCAGGGTGGCTGAGATCCCTGATGATCCTTAGGTTCTTCCTGCTGCTGCTACTCGTAGTGTAGAGTTCCTCTGTGGTTGGCAGTTGGGACCCAGTGATGCAGCTGTGTAGCTCTGACCACTCTCTTGTGGTCCTGCTCAGAGCTGCTCCCATACCAGGACTTGATGTCTCTAGCCAGGATGCTCTCGATGCTGCACTCCACCATCAATGATCTATAATCATCAGTAAGTTTTCCGATTTCTTAATAACAAGACAAGGTTTTTTTTTTTGGTTGATGTTTTTTTTTAAACGTGTGTGTGTGTGTGTGTGTGTGTGTGTGTGTGTGTGTGTGTGTGTGTGTGTGAGACTAACTTCAAGAGAGAGAAAAAGAGAAGCTGGTAAAGGAATGACTGTTTAGAACTGCCATAATGTGATAACTTACATTAGGGGAAAGCGGGGAGACTTGGGAGAAGTTTTTAGCTTCCGTAAATTGTGTAAAATTCTTTGCAGGTAGCATCATATTCATATTGCATAAGAGACTATACCCTCTTACCACAACATTAGTTTCTCAGCTGGTCACATATTCTGGCCTTCAGGCTTCACTTTTTCTGTCATTAGTTTTTTGAGGGGAGACATGGGACATTACGTTGGGAGACTTAGGACATACTGGGGATACATGGGACAAAAATAAAATACCTAGGCTGACATGTTTAATTTTTATTTATCATCAAAACTGGTAACACATGAACTGTATGAACACACAGTGCTGGTACAGTGATAGAAAAATGTAATTTTACCCAAAACCTGACTAGACAAAACAGTTCCATTCTCAAGAAGGAATGAAATAAGGTTAATCCTCCTACAGGTACACTCCGACATTTTTAACAAACATTTTTTAAACAATTTTATATTTGTAAACCACAAGAAAAAATCCTGTAACATGAACCGTTCCAACTCTCCCCATCTGGCCATCACATGACCCGTCCGTGTATACTCCGCCATATTGGACGGCTTCAGGATTGTTTACCTTGCGCGAGCATAATGGATCCAGGGAGTAATCCCCAAGAAAATTCGGAAAATACCCCATCTACATTGCGCGATAACTTGTCTAAGTTTGTTCAGCATCTTGAAGGTGACGTGAGGCAGCGTTACGTGGAAAAGTGTTCCAGGTTGGGGATTGCAGATCCGTACAACTTGCCACAATCCTTGTTCAGGGAAATTCGGAGCTGCGGTGCCGGCGATTTGCCCGATCTGGCCTACCACGACATTTATAATTTTCTTGTTAATCGTGAATCGTGTTACACTGGCAAAGCCCTCAAAGCTTACAAGAGCCTGGAAGCTTATAAATATTTTGTTGCGGGATGGGTATCCCAACTATACCTCTGGAAGGTTCCGAAGAAGAATGTCTACTTGATAACCTCACGGGTAAGTGGCATTAAGACGTTTATCATAAAGAGACTATGCAGGACATCTTATCGTAAGAATGTTCGAAATCTAAACTCAGTTCCAGATATGAGAAGAAAACAGTAAATCAGAAAGCTGCGCACATTTGCGCAGCTTCTGCGAAAACGTGCGCAGCTTTCTGATTTACTGTTTTCTTCTCATACTTCCTATGCTTCATGGACTGTAACGGCATTTGCTTATTTAGTAATTTTAATACAGAATTTACTCTGATGAAATTATTCAGACACTCCAACGCTCCCCCTAAAAAAAAATCGGATCTGCACGATTCAGCCGTGAGAAAGGCGGCATCCGCGAAAAGGCGCGCCGTTTGCATCCCTGTTTAAACTCCTAGGTTAACCGACTTTAACCGGCTAATGAGGCTCGGTGGTCGGTCAAGATTTTTTTTAGTTTTTGCCATCCCTACTATGGATTGGCCTTTCAAAGGCATATATGAGCCAAAAAGATAAAACATTGTCATAGACTAGGCCAGGGTAGTAGGGCTAGGCATAGCCATTTTAAACGTCAGAGATCAAGCGGACTGACGGCCACAAACACTGTTCTGTCTAGTTTCTAAGTATGCAGTTATCATTCAATCCGAAAATCAACTTAACAGATGTACTAGGAGTATTGAATTAGAAGATTACACCTACCTGATATGAAGTGTTCACTACAAATTCAGCTGGTAGAACTGGGGTACCAGTTTTCTCTTCGCACAGTGGACACCCATTTTGCACGTCTCTCCTCGTCTGCGGGGAATCTATAAAATGACAGGCCCTCCTTTTGGCCCTGTCTATTGGTACAACCAAATGCTGAACAAGATATAACCATTCTCGAAAGATCTACTCCCACACACTTGATAATTAGAACGGGTTTGTCTAAGTTCTATGCACGGCCATGCCGTCCAAGATGGCAGATAAACAAATATCACGTGACCTTGTGACGTCACGTGCACGCTCTCTATACAGCCGAATGCACCATTCTCACTGCAGCCTATTGACCACAGCAATAAGCCATTCTATAAGGGGTATTAAAGTCATTTTCCACATACTACCTCAGCATCACTCATTGTTCATGCAAGCTCCTGCTCACCATGGGGTAGAGAGCAAGAAAGAAAGAAAGAGAGGAAAAAAGAAAGACAGAGAGAGAGAGAGATGGCAGAAGGCAGTGAGAGAATTGTGGGAGAAAAAACCTTGTGCACTCTCAACTAAATTGCAACACTTTACACTGTTACACCAGTTAAAAGCACTCCCTCTGACGGAATTGTTTTTCATTCCTTTCTTTTTTCCCCATTCAGTTTCTGTCGCTTTCAGCTGTGAAAGGCACGGTGATTATCATGGTCACTCGAGGGGCAATTTTAGCGCTGTCAGAAGCGAGGCTGGAAACAGCTCGCAACCCTTTAGAATATATGCTGACTGCACTAGAGTGCCTGCGCACTTTAGCAGCGGATGCTGTTCTGTAGAGGCCACGCTAATGTGAAATAAAGGGGGGGTCTCGTCAACACACTGATCTTGTGTAACGTTTTCTGAGGCTCATCTGCGTACTTCAGATACTCTCAGTGTCAAAGGTGCTGGTGGAGACGTGAGGAATGTATCCAAAGCCACTTTAGTGAAATCTGCTCTGCAGTGAGCCTGTGTGACAAATGATTCCAATCTAGGCTGCGCGTGCCCTTGACTTGACCCTGACCACCGCTCACAACCGAGCAAGTGCAGTCACCGGAAAAGATGTTGTGCTCTAATAAAGCTCCGGTCCAGGTGGTGGACGAATGGAGAAGTGAGTGAATGAGGGATGGGGAAGGGGGTTGGACATCTCAGGTGCAGGTGGATAATGAGATCGCTTGTTTGCTCACTGAAAATTACCTTACAAGACCTTGCACTGCAGTGAGGCCATCACACCCACCTTATGAATTGGGCTAATTCCACAAGGTGTGTGTTGTGTCAAGGACTGCAATCTCTTTTTACACAGCAGCTGTATAGTGCAAACATGGAAATGGGCTCTGGTGGTGCTCTCTTTCTTGCCAATTCCCTTTACAAAGCGTTACCCTCACCTGAATCATAAAGTTAACGTGCCAAGCTCAGTGGTGGCAATACACATCTCTCCGGAAAAGTCCGGATGGCATGCTGGGTATGCAAATGAAAATTCTCTTTCCCTTATTTTCACCTCATACCACCCTGCTGGCAAAGCAATCCCTCACTTCTAATCCTTCACTACTCTCACTCTTACTCACAGAATCACACCACACAGCGAGTGTCTGACAAAAACATGCCAATTCAGGGGCTAATGTTAAAAATGGAGCCGATTCAAGCTGAACACACACTAATGCACTGAAGTATGAATAAAAAAGCAAAACATGAGGGCTCTCTTTCTTCTCTGTCAGACATTTTGTTTTGAATTATCACAAAGGCGATCTGAATAAAACATCAATTTGCATAATGTCTGCTTTTCTAAAAACAACAACAACAATACATAAAATGATGACGAATTGTTGAAGATTGTGACTTGCGGCCCTGGCTGACTCTGCCTGTATAGCAATGAAAGGTGTTCAAGATACTGTAACATCTATCCACATAAGAGCAACGTGTTGAGTTGCAGCAGTAAAGAGAGCAAGGTCAGGAGACACCACAAATTCAGCAGGCGTGTACAATGCGATCTGAGAGCTCAAGATGAAATCCCATTAAGTTCTATCTGGTCAACAGCTTTAACAGAAGCGACATTAGCATTGTGTTGACACACCACAGATCCTGCTCAGGAGCTGGAATGAACCGACAAGGCGCAGGAGCAGCGAGACAGTGTGTTCTTGAGAGCAGGCGAGATTGAAAAACATGTCACATGCTGCAGGGAAAGCAGGCCGTGCGTGACATCAACAGTAGACGGGGACACGCTTTGCTTTGAAAGCTGCACTTCAGAGCTTGGGAATATGTAGGCGTGCAAATGCACACAATACGTGACAAATAGGGGTCATATTAATAACAAAAACAAACCAACAAACAAACCATAGACAAGTACACAGTTTTATTCCTCACAAATTATTTCTGATCATCACATGGAGCAACCTAAATAGAACTGACCCAAAGGTGAAAACATGCCTGAATGTAATTACATCAAGACTAATCAACCTAAATGCATGCACTGACTGTAGTTCCAGTTGTAATGCACATAAGAGGTTTATGTTAATGGACTCATTATTTCTATAGTAACCACTTACTCTACATAGGGACATGTATGATGGAAGTTCTACATAGATTTAAAAAAAAGCAGCCATTGTTTTGTAAGCGGAGATGGTCATTTAGCATTTTCAGAAGGAGTCTCTAGTGTAAGCACTTTGTAACAGTCAGAGCTAAAGCTGTTACTTTAAGTTTCCCAACAATGGAAAGTCTTCAGGATGGAGAGCTTTGTGGTTTCTTGGTAACATGACATGCTGTTTTATTCAGTTCAAGAGAGAGAAGAGAGAGGTCAGTGAGGGAATGACTTTATGTATATCTGTTCCAGTGGAACTGATGACAGGAACTAATTTGTTTTGCAGACATTGCACAAGATTAAATTGAACTATAAGCAGATAAAATGTGTTGTTAGTTAATAAATAAAATTGTTGGCGTCTGCAAATTTGTGGTGTAAGAAGAATAAAACACATGCTGATATTGGAAAAATAATCAACTTCACATGGTAACAGTAACTCTGCATCATGTCAGGCCATATCACATCATATGTAACAGCATGCCCTGTCATGTTTTATTCCTTAATTAATGAAGCATATAACAGATAAACTAGGCGAGAATTGAATGCCTCTTCTGATGCATATGCAACTAGACAGCACATATTGTTTAGACTACAGTGCATGAAGTCCAGCCAAACTCATACCGTCTAAAACAGAAATCAGACTTTCTGAAGAAACATTTTTGACTAAAACAGATGTCAGTCACTTTGTTGCAATTGTAATTGTTAGTGTAAGACTTTTTTTTTGGGGGGGGGGGGGGCAGTATCTACTCTGAGCTGTATCACTGTCTAAATATCTCTTGTAATCATAAGGTTTTGTCCTGAACTTCAAAGTAAATACACACAAGACACAAAAGTCTGATATTTGAGAGCAAATAAAATATATAAACATGACATTTTATAAAGTAAGTGACTGTATGAATAATTCACACTCCTCCCAAAAGCATGCATTGTTTTTGTCCCTAATGTAATGATGTTTAAATAGTGTGTGTGTGTGTGTGTATTATATTATATTATATTATATTATATTATATTATATTATATTATATTATATTATATTATATTATATTATATTATATTAGATTAGATTAGATTAAACTTTGTCATTGCACATGTCACAGGTACAAGGCAACAAAATGCAGATTGCATCTAACCAGAAGTGCATAGCAAGAAATAACATAAGTGTAATATACATAAATATAAATATAAATGTACAGGAATTACAGGGGGCGGCACGGTGGTGTAGTGGTTAGCGCTGTCGCCTCACAATAAGAAGGTCCAGGATCGAGCCCCGTGGCTGGCGAGGGCCTTTCTGTGTGGAGTTTGCATGTTCTCCCCGTGTCCGCGTGGGTTTCCTCCGGGTGCTCCGGTTTCCCCCACAGTCCAAAGACATGCAGGTTAGGTTAACTGGTGACTCTAAATTGACCATAGGTGTGAATGTGAGTGTGAATGGTTGTCTGTGTCTATGTGTCAGCCCTGTGATGACCTGGCAACTTGTCCAGGGTGTACCCCGCCTTTCACCCGTAGTCAGCTGGGATAGGCTCCAGCTTGCCTGCGACCCTGTAGAACAGGATAAAGTGGCTAGAGATAATGAGATGAGATGAGGAATTACAGGGGGCGGCATGGTGGTGTAGTGGTTAGCGCTGTCGCCTCACAGCAAGAAGGTTCTGGGTTCGAGCCCCGTGGCCGATAAGGGCCTTTCTGTGCTGAGTTTGCATGTTCTCCCCATGTCTGCATGGGTTTCCTCCAGGTGCTCCGGTTTCCCCCACAGTCCAAAGACATGTAGGTTAGGTTAACTGGTGACTCTAAATTGACCGTAGGTGTGAATGTGAGTGTGAATGGTTGTCTGTGTCTATGTGTCAGCCCTGTGATGACCTGGAGACTTGTCCAGGGTGTACCCCGCCTTTCGCCTATAGTCAGCTGGGATAGGCTCCAGCTTGCCTGCGACCCTGTAGAACAGGATAAAGCATAATGAGATGAGATGAGGAGGAATTACAGGGTATGGAATGGTATAATGATATGATAGATATTTACAGTATGTTCAAAATGTGCAATATGAATGAACTGTAGTGCAATGGTATGATACATAGATATTTGCAGTATATACAAAACACGATATGAATAAATAGTAGTGCAAATGGTGATAGTGCAATGAAGTCAGTTCAAGTCAATTCAGTTTGTTGGGGGGAGGGGGTTGTTGATGTGTGTGTGTGGGGGGGGGGAGTTCAGCAGTGAGACAGCTGAAGGAAAAAAAACTGTTCCTGAACCTGGTGGTTTTGGTCCGAAGGCTCCTGTAACGCCTTCCAGTAGGCAGGAGAGTGAACAGTTTGTGTGCTGGATGGCAGGAGTCTTTGATGATGTCTATGGCTCTCCTGAGACATCGCTTCCTGTAGACATCCTCAACAGGAGGAAGCGAGGCTCCCACAACATGTTGGGTGATCTTCACCACCCTCTGCAGTGCCTTCCGGTCCCAGACAGAGCAGTTCCCATACCACACTGTAATACAGTTGGTTAGGATCCTCTTGATGGTACAACGGTAGAAGTTCACCAGGATGTCTGAAGAGAGGTGGTTTTTCTTCAGAGTCCTCAAGAAAAAGAGACTGGTGAGCTTTCTTGACAAGTTGGAGCAGTTGGTTGTCCAGGTGAGGTCCTGCGAGATGTGGATCTCCAGGAATTTGAAGCTGGTCACATGCTCCACTGATGCACTGTTGATGTGGATGGGTGTGTGTGTGTGTCAGCATTCCTCCTGAAGTCCACAGTGTACAAGCCTACAGTACAGCCAGAGCTGACCTGAAGCATGGTATCAAGAAGGCCAAGCACTGCTACATGAGGAGCATTTCTCCAACTCCAACCCCCAATGTATGTGGCAAGGCATTCACACATACACACACACACATACACATATATATATATATATATATATATATATATATATATATATATATATATATATATATAATTTTTTTTTCTCATTGCGATATTACAACCCCAAATCAGAAAAAAAGTTGGGACTTAATGGAAAATGAAGCAGTGATTTGTAAATTGACTTTGACTTGTATTTCATTGCAGACAGTATGAAACCAAGATATTTCATGTTTTGTCTGGTCAACTTCATTCCATTTGTTAATATACATCCATTCCTGTGTTTCAGGCCTGCAACACGTTCCCAAAAAAAAATCAAAATAAAAAAAAAGTTGGGACAGTAATGGGTAGTAATGAGGTAAAACAATTAAATAATGATGTGATTTGAAACAGGTGATGTCAAGAGGTGATTGTAATCATGATTTGGTATAATATCAGTATCCAGGAAAGGCCTAGTCTTTGAGGACCAGAGATGGGCTGAGGATTAGATTAGATTAGATTAGATTAGATTAGATTAGATTCAACTTTGTCATTGCACGTCACAGGTATAAGACAACGAAATGCAGATTGCGTCTAACCAGAAGTGCATAGCAGTAAATAACATAAGTGTAATATACAAATATAAATGTACAGAAATTACAGGGTATGGAATGGTATAATATGATATAGATATTTACAGTATGTACAAATGTGCAATATGACTGTACTATAGTGCAATGGTATGATATAGATATTTGCAGTATATACAAAACACGGTATGAATAAACAGTAGTGCAAATGGTGATAGTGCAGTGATAGTGCGGTGAAGTCAGTTCAAGTCAATTCAGTCTGGTCCGGGGGGTGGGGGTTGGTGAGTGTGTGTTTGTGGAGGGGGGGACCGTGGGGGGGGGGCAGAGTTCAGCAGTGAGACAGTTGAAGGAAAAAAACTGTTCCTGAACCTGGTGGTTTTGGACCGAAGGCTCCTGTAGTGCCTTCCAGAGGGCAGGAGAGTGAACAGTTTGTGTGCTGGGTGGCAGGAGTCTTTGTTGATGTTTATGGCTTTCCTGAGATATCGCTTCCTGTAGATGTCCTCAATAGCAGGAAATGAAGCTCCCATGACACGCTGGGCGATTTTCACCACCTTCTGCAGTGCCTTCCAGTCTGAAACAGAGCAGTTCCCATACCAGATTGTAATACAGTTGGTTAGAATGCTCTCGATGGTATAGCGGTAGAAGTTCACCAGGATGTCTGAAGAGAGATGGTTTTTCTTCAGAGTCCTCAAGAAAAAGAGACACTGGTGAGCCTTCTTGACTAGGTTGGAGCAGTTGGTTGTCCAGGTGAGGTCCTGCGAGATGTGGATCCCCAGGAATTTGAAGCTGGTCACATGCTCCAGTTTGAGCTCCAGTTTGTCAACAAATGCATGAGAATATTTTGGAAATGTTTAAAAACAATTTTCCTCAAAGAAAGATATGAAGGGATTTGGATATTTCACCCTCTATGGTGCATAATATAATTAAATGATTCAAGGGATCTGGAGGAATTTCAGTGTGTAAAGGGCAAGGGTGCAAGCCTAAGCTGAACACCTGTGATCTCCAATCCCTCAGACAGCACTGCATCAAGAGCCATCATTCATCTATTGCTCATATAACTACATGGGTTCAGGATTACTTTGGTAAACCTTTGTCAAGCATTACAGTACGGAGTTATATCCACAAATGGCAGTTAAAACTTTACTGTACAAAGGCCTTTTGTGAACTGTGTCCAGAAGCACTCACTACGTTTACATGCACATAGAGAGAATCGAATTTCTGCCGTTGCTCGACTGAAATCGAAGTTCAAAATGCCATGTATACACCTTAATTCGGCTGAAATTGAACCGAACTTGATTTCTCGGAATCGAGCTACACGACCTAGATTATGCAATTTCTGCCGAGCTACTTTGTGCATGTATACCCTATCGAGCTAGTTGTCGAGCTACTTCCGGAAGTGACGAGTGACGAGACCACAAGCGGGAAACACAACAGCCTCGGTCGGCATGACAACGAATCATGACAACGGCATGAATCTTTTCTTTTTGTGGCATTGTTTGCACTGTTAAAATTTAGCTCACTTACTGTATCACCAAATACATCTGTACAGCTGTTGCATAGCTGTGAATTGTGTATATAAACAAGTCATTGTATTTGTGTGTGTGTATAGATGTCCAACATCTGAAGAATGTCAATAAAAACAAAACAACTGAACTTTTTGTGTGTTTATTAAGACATAAGTTAAATTGTAAGCAAAAAAAAATATTTTTTTGTAAGCAAAAAATGGACTTTAGAAAAATATTATTGTGCAAAATAAGTTTTCTTACAAAACAGTGGTCTGCGCCGGACAGTTTGTAGCCATAGTCTGTTAGAGCAAGCCGAACAGCTTGAACACGGAACTGCTAGTGTTGCCAGATTGGGGGTTTTAAGTGCATTTTAGCGGATTTGAACATGTTTTGGGCTGGAAAACGTCAGCAGCATCTGGCAACACTATAGCTCTTCTTCATGACGACAACCGGAAGTGTACCAACACGATGGGGCGTGTAGCGCCACGTGTGGCTCGGGTGCACAATGCACCTTGCACAATAGCCCGATTTCACTTGTGCATGTAGGATTGGATCTCTCTGGCACCCCTGCTGGGACCCTTTGCTCGATTACCAACAGCAGCTCGATTTGGACGTGCATGTAAACGTAGTCACTGTCAACTTCTCTGGGCTCGAAGGCATCTGGGATGGGCCAACTAATAGTAGGGTCATTCCATGCCAAATCAACAAATATCTGACAAATTTATGCTCGACCATCTCAGATTTCAATGAAATTTGGAGGGCTCAGAGATACTATTAAAAGAAGTTAATCCCCCAAAATTGAGCTTCCTATCTCCAACGGTTTCAGAAATACAGGCATTTGAATTTTTTTTTTATTTTTTTGCATTTTGCTCAAAACATACATATTTCAAAGTGTAATATAATCTTTATTATGCAAGATAGAAACCTAAAATTTTGCACAGAGAGACTCAATGTCTTGTACTACAAGCTTCAACTTAGAATTTCAATGGTCATTGTATATTAGATGGTGATTTTAACAAGGAAATTAAAAAGACAAATTTGCATATTTTGCATTTTTAACTCATTCTGGAAGCTTGCCTGTGGCAGTAATGCTTAAACTAAGAATGTTATTCAAATCTACACAGAAATATCTACCAATTTCAGTTTTACCAAGTCTCCACTATTCCTAGTTTGTCTGTAATAGGGTTTTGAAATTCGCCGATTTCTAAAACATGCCATTTTCAGTAGCAAGAAATCCAATGTGGGATAGCAGTTAGGAACTTGTAAATTTTTTTCAGTAATCCCCAAGACCCATATTTTATATTTCCACATTTTTGTTCTGTGTCTTTCAAGTATTTTTAAACTACAGGGGTTTAAAAAATCCATTTTCACCAAATTCGAATTTTTGATATATTTTCATATAACTGATATTTGAGGGTTAATAAATGCTTCAATAAGGCTCAAGTAGGTTAGGAGACATGTTTCTTCCTCAATTTTAAATAAAATTTCAATTAATGCTCAGTATTAATTATTTGTAAATTGATTTTAATCTAAGACTGTGTAACATTAGCAATCAATGACCAGCTATTGTGTACCAGTCAACAGCCAGCCTTATCAATATCAGCACAGCACAATAGGTGACCTTTGATACCAGAACAGGTGGCTCATATCTTATAGTTTTAGAGTCTGTAAACTGCATACTTGTTCAGATAACATTATATTGCTTGGATTATATTAAATACATTGTAATACAGAGCACTGA
Source organism: Neoarius graeffei (assembly GCF_027579695.1). Classification (NCBI taxonomy): domain Eukaryota; kingdom Metazoa; phylum Chordata; class Actinopteri; order Siluriformes; family Ariidae; genus Neoarius; species Neoarius graeffei. The sequence goes on along the minus strand of NC_083592.1, from coordinate 25,565,705 downwards.
GAAAATTTACCAATGTTATTAACTGAATGTGTTTCTTTGCAAGGATTGGATATTTTGAATAGTTGACTAGGGAATTTAATTGTAGTTGCTTTCAATTTGAGATCAGTATAAATGAGTTTGTTCTTAGACATCTAGAAATGGCTGAACTTCCTCCCTGTTCTATAGGAATTGAACTAAAGAAAGATTCTGACTGCCATAAAGTAACATACAACAGAAATTGTAAGTTAAATACACTCTCTCAGTATAGTTTGGATCTGCCAATATCCCTTCGTCAAATCCAGCATCGAATAAAAGCGAGCAGTGCCGAGTCGATCGAGCAACTCATCAATATGAGGCATTGGGTACGCGTCGAATTTAGACACCGCATTGACTTTTCTATAGTCCACACAGAACTGGACCGACCCGTCAGCCTTGGGTACCAAGAACACTGGGCTGCTCCAGTCACTGTGGGACTCCTCGACGATGCCCATTTCAAGCATGGTCTGAAGTTCTTCCCGAACCACCTTTTTTTTGTGTTCAGGTAGCCTGTAAGGGCGGCTACACACTACCACCCCTGGGGGCGTCTCTATGTGGTGCTCTATGAGGTTAGTGCGACTGGGCAGGGGCGAGAACACATCCGAAAACTCGGTCTGCAACTGGGCGACCTCCGTGAGTTGGGTCGGGGAGAGGTGGTCTCCACAGGGGACTGGAGAGGTATGTGATGCCAATGTCCCTTTTTGAACCTCCGGCCCCAGCTCCGCCTTCTCCGGAACCACCGACACCAACGCCACGGGGACCTCCTTGTTCCAGAGTTTAAGCAGATTGAGGTGGTAAATCTGTAGCGCCCCACCCCTGTCCGTTCGCCTCACCTCATAGTCGATGTCCCCTACTCGCCGTGTGACCTCAAAGGGTCCTTGCCACTTGGCGATCAATTTGGAGCTCGACGTGGGCAACAGTACGAGTACCTTATCTCCCGGTGTGAACTCTCTAAGGCGCGTACCCTTGTTGTACAGGCGGGCTTGCCGTTCTTGGGCCTGCCGCAAATTCTCCCGAGTTAGGTGGATGAGCGTGTGGAGTTTTGCGCGCAGGTCCATAATGTACTGAATTTTGTTCTTGCTTTGTGAAGGTCCCTCCTCCCAATTTTCCCGCGGCACGTCCAGGATGTCGCGCGGCTTACGCCCATATAATAATTCGAACGGGGAGAACCCCGTGGAGGCTTGGGCGACCTCTCGCACTGAGAACAACAAGGGTTCGAGCCACTTATCCCAATTACATGCGTCCTCACTTATGAATTTTTTAATAATATTTTTGAGGGTGCGGTTGAACCGTTCCACTAAACCGTCCGTTTGTGGGTGATACACGCTGGTGCGGATCAGCTTAATCCCCAATAACCCATACAGTTGCCTCAGGAGTGGGTCCAGTGCCACCGCCTGGCGTCGCTGGATCAGGCAGTCGAGCTGGCGGAGGACCATTTGGTGGAGGACCATTTGGCGGCTGTCCCGGCGGCAGGACAACAGATGGCATCTTAGACGGCTTTGTGACAGCTCTGTGATGGCTCTGTGATGGCTCTGTGACAGCTGCTCCCGCCAAAGCGACACCGGGACCTCCCCCTGTCAAATGGCAGGACCCACTCTTTACTAGGCGTGTCATTAAACCCTGAAATCCCGGCCAATCAGTCCCCAAAATTAAAGAGTGGGTAAGGCGAGGATTAACTGCCGCCTTCACTATAAATTTTTCCCCTCTGAAAATAATGTGGACCGACACCAAAGGGTAGCGGTGAACATCCCCGTGCACACACAACACCTTCACCCCTTGTGCTCCCCCCAATGCCTCGTTTTGAACCAGGCTTTGGCGAATTGAGGTCTGATTACAACCAGAATCCACCAACGCCTGATATGTAGCTCCTTGGATACTCACCGGTATGCGATACGCTCCAGCCCGATCGAGGGCGGCCTCTGGCGCGTCGGGAATCCGAACCACCGCACCCACTTCCATTGCCGTGCACTGCTGTTGAAGGTGGCCCAGCTCCCCGCAGCGCCAGCAAACCGGCCCGGGCTTTCCCTCTGCACCGGTGATCTGGGGCTCACTCACCTGAGGTGGGGGAGAGACAGACACAGAAGGGAGAACCGGGAGGGCACCGTGGGTGCAGTGGGCCGGCTGGGGTGGTGCCGGCCCCCGCCTCCGCAGTGGGGGAATGGGGCGAGGACGGGACACAGGAGGAGGGAGAGAGAGAGAGAAGAGGAGAGAAGATGCCATCTGCTGTCCTGCCACCGGGACAGCCGCCAAATGGTCCTCCGCCAGCTCGACTGCCTGATCCAGCGACGCCGGGCGGTGGCACTGGACCCACTCCGCGGTTCCGGCTGGCAAGCGCGCGATGAACTGCTCCAGCACCACCTGATCGACGATCTCCTCGGCGTCGTGGTTGTCGGCCCTCAACCACCACCAGCAGGCGTCCCAGAGTTGCTGGCCAAACGTGAACGGCCGGCCGACTTCCTCCAAGCACAACGCGCGGAAGCGCTGGCGCTGCTGTTCTGGTGTGTGCCCCACGCACTGGAGGATGGCCCGGCGGAGGTCCTCGTAGGCCAGCCGGTGGTCGGCAGGGAGCTGTAGCGCGGCCAGCTGTGCCTCTCCCATTAGCAGGGGGAGGAGGCGCGCTGCGCGCTGCTCCATCGGCCACCCCGAGGCTTCGGCGACTTGCTCGAAGAGCGTGATGAATGCCTCGGGGTCATCCTGCGGGCCCATCTTGGTGACGGTGAGGGGAGATGGGCCCGCAGTAGGAGCACTGGTGGACCCTGCCGACACGAGGAGGTGCCGAAACGCCTCTCGATCTTCTTGTTGAGCCAGCACCAGGGCCTCGAATCGCTGTTCTTGCTCCTTTCGGAGGGTGAGTAGCGCCTAGTGCTGGCTTTGCTGGGCCGTGGCGAGGGCGTGGACCAGTTCAGCAAACGGGGAGGACTCCATGGGGCTGTTCGGCTGCTGTGCTCCAGATCCCAGGTTTTGGCACCACTGTAACGTTTCTGTGTAGGTGGGTGGAGCACAGAGGACGGCAGGACAGAGATAAGGTTTGACAGACCGTTTTATTTTCACTTTTCAGTGCAAATGTTTTCTACTCTCAGCCACACACGCACACACATTCCAGTCATCTGGTTGTGGAGAGAGCCCCTTCCGCTCTCGCTCTCCCTCCTGATATAGGGCGCGGTCACTGGGAAGACACACAAACACAGGTTAATTGCTCTCAGGTGTAGTGATTCTGCCACTTACCTTCCCTGACTCCACCCTCCTGTCACAGACCGGCGCTTGACCACGCCCCCGCTGCCACAGTCACCTATTGTGCTGTGTTGATATTGATAAGGCTGGCTGTTGACTGGTACACAATAGCTGGTCATTGATTGCTAATGTTACACAGTCTTAGATTAAAATCAATTTACAAATAATTAATACTGAGCATTAATTGAAATTTTATTTAAAATTGAGGAAGAAACATGTCTCCTAACCTACTTGAGCCTTATTGAAGCATTTATTAACCCTCAAATATCAGTTATATGAAAATATATCAAAAATTCGAATTTGGTGAAAATGGATTTTTTAAACCCCTGTAGTTTAAAAATACTTGAGAGACACAGAACAAAAATTTGGAAATATAAAATATGGGTCTTGGGGATTACTGAAAAAAATTTACAAGTTCCTAACTGCTATCCCACATTGGATTTCTTGCTACTGAAAATGGCATGTTTTAGAAATCGGCGAATTTCAAAACCCTATTACAGACAAACTAGGAATAGTGGAGACTTGGTAAAACTGAAATTGGTAGATATTTCTGTGTAGATTTGAATAACATTCTTAGTTTAAGCATTACTGTCACAGGCAAGCTTCCAGAATGAATTAAAAATGCAAAAAATGCAAATTTGTCTTTTTAATTTCCTTGTTAAAATCACCATCTAATATACAATGACCACTGAAATTCTAAGTTGAAGCTTGTAGTACAAGACATTGAGTCTCCCTGTGCAAAATTTTAGGTTTCTATCTTGCATAATAAAGATTATATTGCACTTTGAAATATGTATGTTTTGAGCAAAAAACAAAAAAATCGAAAAATTCAAATGCCTATATCTCTGAAACTATAGACCCTTCCCACTGACGTCACCGGAAACCGGAAGTAAACAGACCCTGCGCCATATTGGAAGACCAACAAACTCGTGATCAGGGGGAAATAACGGCAGCGCGCGGAATTTAAACCCACGAGGCACTTGATTCATCATAAACCTACAATGGTAAACTTTTGTGCTGTGTTAGGGTGTTCCAACAAAGCTGATGGGAAAGGTGAAAAGAAGTCGTTCTTCAGAATACCAGCTGTGATTGAGACACAAGGGGAGCAAACTAAGGAGCTTTCTGCCAGGAGACAGAGAATAAGTGCATTACTGAGTGTCTGTGAGCAAAGGAGAGCCTGAACGTTGCAACCTACCTATTGGCTGTTTATTGGCTGTTTGTAAAAATGTATCAATTGTTGCCCTTCATCGCGGACTCGAGAGACGAGACCTGACGAGTTAGTTCATTGGTAGCAGAACAAAATGTCTGGACACAAATTGGGTTTTCAGAAAAGGAAAGAAAATAAACGCAGGGTCAAAAATACAAAAAAGGAGGCAGAAAATGCAAAACGAGTTTTAAGGTAGGACAAATGGTTACTTTTCTGAGGCAGCCCACCGTGGCTGCAGGCTTTCAGTTGTGTCATTGAATGGTTACTTTTCTGAGGCAGCCCACCATGGCTGCCTGCAGGCTTATTTATTATAGCCCATTTAGTTAAAATAGTTGATCTAAAATGTTTATAGTTATAGTTATGTGATGGTTGTCCTCAGTGTTCGAACTATGCCGATATTTTCGGGGGGTCCCTTTTTTTCCCTGGGGGGTGCTTGCGCTTGTCTCGGAGCGCGGATCTCCAAACACATGAGAAGCCTATCTTACGCACATATCACGCGTACTCCACACCTTCACACACGCATCGCATCTGAAGTCATAACTCATCAGGGGAAATCGTGTCCGCATTGGCATGTTCAAAAAACAACCTCGCGTCAACAATGATACCACACGCAAGAAAAAAAACAGTCAGGCTACTCAACAACCAACCTGGCAGCAGCAGTTGTTGTCATATCGGTTTATTTTATCTTTGATGTAAACACAACACTTCGGATATGCAAATGCTTCCCATTACACACGATTGCTATGTCAATAAACATCATTTTGCCAATATTTTAGAGACCCCCCAACATTTCCCAAATCATGTTTTCAAGGGATCTCATGTCTGTTTCAGGGGATCTCGGATCCCCCAAGTAGCCCCGTAGTTCGAACACTGGTTGTCCTGATTTAGACTGGTGTGTTGTTTTTTTTTTTTTTTTGGGGGGGGGGGGGGGGGGGGGGGGGTTGCGCGATGTTGCACCCGGGTCCAGATTAGGGCAGAACCGGCCCTGGCTACATTTCAGGTGTAGTTTGTTTTAGGTATGTATGTACTTGCATAGATGTGTACTTGGTCTTCCAATATGGCGACTACCGAAATCTCGCGGCGCGGTGACGTCATGCGGGATCCCTCTATTGGTGATAGAAAGCTCAAGTTTTGGGGATTAACTTCTTTTAATACTTTTTTTAATATCTCTGAGCCCTCCAAAAGGGGAGTCCCATATACGATTCGTACATTGGGGGAGTGCCTGTTAGAGAGCGCACTTGTCCTGGGCCATCGGCATAGTGAGGTAGGGTGGCCAGTTCCTTTCCTCGCCACCTTTAACTTCCCCAGTGTTTCCACCAGGTCCCCATTCACTGCTGGGTGGACAGGGAGCGAGCCCCAGATCCCCGTCGAGCCGAGGCTCGAACCAGGGACCGTTCGCTTAGCGGTCAAGCGCTCTAACCACTTGGCCACCTGCGCTCCCTGAGCCCTCCAAATTTCATTGAAATCTGAGATGGTCGAGCATAACCTCTTGTTGATTTGGCATGGAATGACCCAGTACATCTACATCTTGACACCATGTAGGCCAATTGGTCTGTCAGTTGCCAGCCTCTTACAAGGCTGTCTGTGTCTATTGAGAGCACACTTTAACTACTGCTGGCTTGCTAGGCCTGTCGCAGCTTCCCACACAAACAGCCATTTACACACACATTCATACACATTGGCAATTTAGAGTAGCCAGTTAACTTAACTGCATGTCTTTGGACTGTGGGGGAAACCAAAGCACCCAGAGGAAATCCACACAGACATGAGAACATACAAACTCCACACAGCATGGCCCCCATTGGCTGTGATGTTTGAAGCCAAAGCCTTCTTGCTGTGAGGCAACTGCGCTAACCACTGCACCACTGTGCTGCCTGATGGACCATCACACATTGGAAATGTGTATTGTGGTCAGACGAATCAGTATTCAGGGCTTTTTTGGAAGAAATGGATGCTATGTGCTCTGGACCAAAGATGAAAAGGACCAACCAGACTGTTACCAGCAACAAGTCCAAAAGCCAGGGTCTGTCATGGTATGGGGTTGTTTCAGTGAACTTGGCAAAGGTAACTTACACTTCTGTGATGTCAAAAATATGACAACAATGACCCTATACTGTTGCACACCTTAAGACCTGTTTGCAGGAAGATTGGGACAAAGTAATACCTGAAAAAATTCATCACTTGGTGTTGTCGGTCCCTAAACATCTTTTAAGTGTTGTGAGAAGGAATGGCAACATTACAAAGTAGTAAATGCTTTATAGTCCCAGCCATATTTAAAATGTGTTTCAAGAATCAAAATTGAAATTAGTGATTATGTTGAAAAAAAAATTATGAGGTAAAACATCAAATAAGGTACTCTTGTATTGTTTTGAGTGCAATACAGGTCAAAGATTATTTACAAATCATTATTTTCAGTTTTAATTTCAACTATTTCTGATTCAGGGTTGTACAATTCTGCTTTATCAGTCTGCATCTTCTATCCATTTTTTTCAGGCTTAAAAGCAAGTGCTATTGAAATTCTCCTTTTCTAATACCTTTACATAAGAAAAAAAATCCCTGAGAAACTACTGATGTATCTTTTAAACTTAGTTCACCAACTCTAACAAAGGCCCACAGTTAGAAAACACACACATACACAAACAAACAAACAAACAAACAAACAAACAAACAAACAAACAAACAAACAAACAAACAAACACTATAATGTGAGCTATGAGAGATGGTGATGTACTATTAAACAGAGCAAGTTTGAAGAATCATCATCTGATAAATCACTTAAATTGGTCGAAACCAAAAACACATAACAAAAAGAAAAAAAAAAACACCACCAACAACAAAAAAACCCAAACCCAACAACAAAAACTCTTTGCTCACTCTGTCAGTGTCATAGCAGAATGCAAGAGATGCAATTTCAGAGAACAACGGAGATGGTGTGTGTGCATGTGTGTGTGCGTGTGTGCGTGTGTGCATTTTTTTGCCAATGCAGAGGATTACATCAAAGAGGTTTCTTTTGCCCTCTTAAGATGATGAAAATAAGGTGGACTTTAAAAAACCTGACCCTTGCGGAACAGTGAACCTGCAGGTGGGAAGAGTAATTCCGGCACAAAGTCAGCACTCAGACTTATGCGTATCAATGGCTTTTCAATTCACTTATGCTTTATAACAGGCAAGGTCAAAAAGCAATTTGTGTAACATGAGAAATAAATAAAATATGCTGGGACTAAATGAACTGAAATTGAGCAAATTTCGAACTGAGAGGACAAGAAAGGAGGAAAGATGGGTGAGGCACAAATATAAAAAAATTTCAGCTAATTTAGAGAGCATCAAGATTTTTTTTCATTTGCTTAATATGAATTGACTAACAAGTTGATGCCATTAGCATGGACTTTGTTTTGTATGTTTTTTTTCTCTCTCTACATCTCTACACATGCATTCTTCCAGTCACAGTCCTACTGCTAATAATCTAATTCATATTTTCTAAAGCCTTGCGTATTACTGTATTATCATTTTTACCTGTTTAATTTTACTATGGTCACACTGTTTATTTTATATTTTGGATAAAGATTATGCATCTGTTGTAATTCTGCCATTGTTTCACTGTATACTGCAGTCAAGTCATAATTGCTTACATTAAATTACAGGCATTTAGCAGACGCTTTCATCCAGAGTGACGTACAACATACCCAGAGCAGCCTGTGGGAGCAGTTGGAGGTTAGGTGCCTTGCTCAAGGGCACTTCAGCCATTCCTGCTGGTCCAGGGAATCAAACTGATGACCTTTTGGTCCCAAAGCTGCTTCTTTAACATTTAGGCCATGACTTACATGATTTATTTCACTTAAAGAAGCTTTATGGTATGTGGGATGTTATGTTTTCCAGATATAAAACAATCTGCAGAGCAAACTTTATGACATTTTCCCAAAGTAACTTCCTAAAACTTAATATTTTATTTCCTAATCAATGGTAAATGAGCTGACGATAAACCAATACTAAGTGACCTCCTCACCTGTAGCCCAGACTGGCTTTCACTGGATTCCTCAGCAGTCTTCATGCCCCTTTACATTGTTGAAAAGAGTCACATATTGTACATACCCTGCCTCCATATTCCACCATTATATGCATATATAAAACCAGAATAAGCAGTGTGGCATGTGGATTCAGAGTGTATCAAGCAGCCTGCAGCAGGACTCAGTCTGGAGTGTTATATAAATCTAGGAGTGGAAGTGTGTCAGGGATGATCCCCTTTTCCTCCCTGCATGAGTCTTGGTGTGAGTCAGAGGCTCAGGATGAATGGGGGAGATTTTTTTTTTTTGATGGGCTGTTGAGTGCATAGAGCAAGTCATGATTCATGTAATCTACTCTAAACTGTTGCCAGCCATTCACTTTTTTTTCCTCCTGTCATGTGTATAGCAAAATTTACTTTTTCTTTTTCTTCCATTTAAAATGATCTACATAGCAGGGAGCACATTAGGAAGCAATTAATAAATTCCATAGTTGTTTTGTTTGCAATAAATATACTCAGAATTATTAAAAATAGTTTGCCACACTTGCTGGATTGTTTGTTTATATATATATATATATATATATATATATATATATATATATATATATATATATATATATATATATATATTGTGTGTGTGTGTGTGTGTGTGTGTGTGTGTGTGTGTGTGCTAGAATAGGAAAGAAAAACCCACCCCTATATAAACTATCCCGAAATAGTCTGACAAGGATGAAAACATTACATCCTTCACAGGCATCAAATCACAACCATTGGCACACTGATGAGAGATTTTGTAGTGGTGAGTTTTACACTGTTCTTCAGAATCATCATCAAAATGCTGATCAGGTGAAAGGGGAACTGAAGTCATTTTTAAACTTGCTTTATTTCTTAATTAACATGTTATTCAATTACGTTTTTTGTTTTATTAACCTTATGTCGTGACTCGTATTGGCATATTATATTACAGTTATCAGCCTTTTCGTTTTTTAACCATGTTGAATATAATTCGTATGGTCCACAGCAGGCGTCACTTATTGCGCGATCTTCACAAGACTTGTGTGAGACTTCAAACGTGAAGTGTCAGCACCATCATTTTGAAAACTGTTTACACAGCAGCCAGATCACCATATCATTCCAATTTAGATTAATTCTGAGATTTGCCAGCTTCATCAGTGATGGCGTGTCACTCCTACACGCTGTGGTGTGTGCACCTGAAGACGCGCCTTGGCCTGCATGCATGCCGAGTGGACTCCAGCACGCGCACCGTGAGCAAGGCGCACCTGAGCTCAATTAAGGAACTACCGGTATGTGTTTGCCTATTTAAGGACTGTGCTGATGCATATGCATCGCAAAAATATTACGATACGCATGTACACATTACCGAGCCTTTCTACCCGTTGTCTTGATTTCCATGATGCTTGTGCCTGTTTCTTGTTCTTGTCCTCGCTTAGCCTTTGATGTACTGTTTGCGCCTCCACTGACCCTTTTGTCTATATTCTCGTTTTTGATCTAGCCTGCCGTTTTGGATTGTTTGCCTGTGTATATAATCTCTCACTGTATATATATATTCTGCACTTTATTAAACTGTATACTTCTGCACATACATCCGGCTCCCTCGCGTACGTGACATGGAGATTATTCCATACAACTTCGAACCAACTGAGAAGAGTTGGTAAGATGACAGGATAAGGACTAGTCCGTCGCGCTGGTATTTGTCATTACTGTTGCACAATTAAAACATGCCAGATCAGGCAGCTGGTGTGTTTTCAAAATAATAAATACATGCATGTATTTTTGTGATAAATGCATATTATACTGAGCGTATTTCTCACATAATCTTCACTAAGGTTTCGGACAGCACTACAAAATGGCATCCCCACTATATAGTGCCCTATATAGTGAGTAGGGAGCGATTTCGGACACAGGGAAAACTTCCGGCTTGATTACATCAGCATTCGAAGGAGGGCACGCGCGTCTTTTGACAACGTTGGCAGATGTTGATCACTTTGATTTCCGCTGTATGTTTTACTTCCATCCTATGAAGTAGGGCTGCGTACCGGTATTGGACTGTATCGTGAAAATCGATTCGGTACAGGTCCAAAATACCGGATCATGAAGTACTGGTACTGTTCCGATATAAATTTACACCAAGTATATGTTCATTTTGTGACTGAAGATGCGTAAATCCTACCACAAAGACGAAAATTTAGCACTGGAAAAGACATAAAATGCCGCGCTGAAACTTGAAATCAGAACCATCTTTGATTTGAGATCCTCTCGCCACAGTCTCACGAGACATTGCGAGAGCTTGGCTGATCCAGCATTCTGATTGGTCAAAAAGACTCAAAAGCAGGTCAGCCATTTTTCCTTTGCTGGCATTGGTGGCCTTTGTTGCTTTGTGTAATTTTGCCGCGTAAGTTAAAGGCTGCGGACTGCGCGGAGTGAATTTGTTTGTCATGCCACGTGGGAAGACCAGTAAGGTCTGGGATCACATAACAAAGCTTTCAGGGGGCCAGAATGCAAGTTGTCTTGCTGTGAGACAACTTATGACTTTTTGTCCCAAGTTAACGAAGTGTGAGACTGAGAGGGTGACTGAGAAGTGAGGTAGGAAACCTAGTTATGTTCGGTTTTCTTTGAATAAAGATACTGACAAGTTGTCAACAGTTTATTAATGTTTCTGTCATTATTGAAGAAGTTCAGAAGAACACATGTTAATTTGTCAAATTGTTCGGGTACAGGTCCGGATCTGTACCGGTACCTGATGTTATGTTAAGGTACGCAGCCCTACTATGAAGTCTTGCACAGGTCTCAACGAATCTCGTTTACGGCCATTGCTTTGACATATGGACTGATATATTACATACAGTAGCATATTTCAAACACTCATAACTTGCTATAGCAGTGACAAAATAGCTGTCAGAAATGCATTCCTATATTTTATAAAATGAGAAATAGAATTTTGATAATAAAAAATTGCCTTCAGTTACCCTTTAATATTCTTTGGAAGAAAGGGGTTCACCTGTCCAGTACAACTGTAGAGACTTGAGAAGGCGCAGTGAAACTGTACTCAAGGCTCATGGTGGCTCAAACATCTTACTAAGACTTTATATGTTGGTTTTGCCATAGTACGTATAGTATATGTACAGTGGGGCAAAAAAGTATTTAGTCAGTCACCAATTGTGCAAGTTCTCCCACTTAAAAAGATGAGAGAGGCCTGTAATTTTCATCATAGGTATACCTCAACTATGAGAGACAAAATGAGAAAAAAAATCCAGAAAATCACATTGTCTGTCTGATTTTTAAAGAATTTATTTGCAAATTATGGTGGAAAATAAGTATTTGGTCAATAACAAAAGTTCATCTCAGTACTTTGTTATATACCCTTTGTTGGCAATGACAGAGGTCAAACATTTTCTGTAAGTCTTCACAAGGTTTTCACACACTGTTGCTGGTATTTTGGCCCATTCCTCCATGCAGATCTCCTCTAGAGCAGTGATGTTTTGGGGCTGTCGCTGAGCAACACGGACTTTCAACTCCCTCCAAAGATTTTCTATGGGGTTGAGCTCTGGAGACTGGCTAGGCCATTCCAGGACCTTGAAATGCTTCTTACGAAGTCACTCCTTCGTTGCCCGGGCGGTGTGTTTGGGATCATTGTCATGCTGAAAGACCCAGCCACGTTTCATCTTCAATGCCCTTGCTGATGGAAGGAGGTTTTCATTCAAAATCTCACGATACATGGCCCCATTCATTCTTTCCTTTACACGGATCAGTCGTCCTGGTCCCTTTGCAGAAAAACAGCCCCAAAGCATGATGTTTCCACCCCCATGCTTCACAGTAGGTATGGTGTTCTTTGGATGCAACTCAGCATTCTTTCTCCTCCAAACACGACAAGTTGAGTTTTTACCAAAAAGTTCTATTTTGGTTTCATATGACATTCTCCCAATCCTCTTCTGGATCATCCAAATGCTCTCTAGCAAACTTCAGACGGGCCTGGACATGTACCGGCTTAAGCAGGGGGACATGTCTGGCACTGCAGGATTTGAGTCCCTGGTGGTGTAGTGTGTTACTGATGGTAGCCTTTGTTACTTTGGTCCCAGCTCTCTGCAGGTCATTCACTAGGTCCCCCCGTGTGGTTCTGCGATTTTTGCTCACCGTTCTTGTGATCATTTTGACCCCATGGGGTGAGATCTTGCGTGGAGCCCCAGATCGAGAGAGATTATCAGTGGTCTTGTATGTCTTCCATTTTCTAACAATTGCTCCCACAGTTGATTTCTTCACACCAAGCTGCTTACCTATTGCAGATTCAGTCTTCCCAGGCTGGTGCAGGTCTACAATTTTGTTTCTGGTGTCCTTTGACAGCTTTTTCATCTTGGCCATAGTGGAGTTTGGAGTGTGACTGTTTGAGGTTGTGGACAGGTGTCTTTTATACTGATAACGAGTTCAAACAGGTGCCATTAATACAGGTAACGAGTGGAGGACAGAGGAGCCTCTTAAAGAAGAAGTTACAGGTCTGTGAGAGCCAGAAATCTTGCTTGTTTGTAGGTGACCAAATACTTATTTTACTGAGGAATTTATCAATTAATTCATTAAAAATCCTACAATGTGATTTCCTGGATTCTTTCCCCCCATTCTGTCTCTCATAGTTGAAGTGTACCTATGATGAAAATTACAGGCCTCTCTCATCTTTTTAAGTGGGAGAACTTGCACAATTGGTGGCTGACTAAATACTTTTTTGCCCCACTGTATATACACACTCACTGATGGGTTGTTTGAGTATTTCAGAAACTGCTGATGTCCTTGGAATGTCTGGATAGTGGACAGTGGAAGATTACAAAAACTTTCCCTGGTCTTTTTGTGCCCTCTATAGCAGCAGATTGCTGTTCTTGGCTAATAGGAGTGGATCCTGATGTGGTCTTCTGCTGTTGTAGCTTATCTGCCTCAAGCTTGAACACGTCTTGCATTCTGAGATGCTTCTCTGTTTATCATGATCATAAAGAGTGGTTAATTAAGTTATCATAGCCTTCCTGTCAGCTTGAACCAGTTTGGTCATTCCCCTCTGATCTCTCTCATCAGCAAGGTGTTTCTGCTTGCAAACCAGCCTGTCTGGCATCATCAACCATACCACAGCCAAAGTCACTGTTATCACATAATGAGAACATAGGCTCTGGTCCTGTATCTGTATGGTTTTATATGCATTGTGTTACTGTGTACAATCATTTCTAACAAAGTGGATGGTCAGTGTGGGGGTGAGTAAAATGAAAACCTTAAAAGTGTGACATAAATTAGAGACACAGTACATTAAATTAATAGCTGCAAAAGTTAAAATGTACTGCAGGTCCATTGTTTCCAATAGCCCTGCCTACTGCTATCTTAAAATTGTTACACTTCTGTAACAATTTCTGCTCACCAACACCAGCAAATAACATGGCACTCCAAATCATCATAGACTGCAGAAACTTCACACTGAACTTCAAATACTGTGTCAGATTCTGTGTCTCTCCATTCTTCCTTCAAACTCTAGGACCTTGATTTCCAAATTAAATGCAAAATTTACTTTCATCTGAAAAGAGGACTTTGGACCACTGAGCAACAGTCCAGTTCTTTCTCTCCTTAGCCCAGATAAGACATTGTCTCTGGTTCAGGAGAGGTTTGATATGAGGAATGCAACAGTTGTAGCCCCTTTCCTGAAGACGTGTGTGTGTGGTGGCTCTTGATGCACGGACACCAGCTTCAGTCCACTCCTTGTGAAGCTCTCCCAACTTCTTGAATTGACTTTTCTTGACAATCCTCTCAAGGCTGCGGTCATCCCTGTTGCTTGTGCACCTTTTTCAGCCAGCCTTTTCAGCAATGACCTTCTGTGGCTTACTCAGGTGGCATGGTGGTGTAGTGGTTAGCACTGTCACCTCACAGCAATAAGGTTCTGGGTTTGAGCTCAGTGGCTGACTGGGGCCTTTCTGTGTTGAGTCTGTATATTCTCCCCATGTCTGTGCGGGTTTCCTATGGGTGCTCCGGTTTCCCCCACAGTTCAAAGATATGCAGTTAGGTTACCATGGGGCAGCCATGGCTTGAGGTTGGGCTGAAGTGCCCTTGAGCAATGGCACCTAACCCACAACTGCTCCCCGGGCACTGTAGCATAGCTGCCCACTGCTCTGGGTATGTGTGTGTGCTCAGTGCTTAATTGTGTGCGCATGTGTGTGTTCACTGCTTCAGACGAGTGAAATGCAGAGGTTAAATTTCACTGTGTGCTTAAGTCTTTGCTTGAGTGTATGTGTGACAAGTAAAGGCTTCCTGGCTTCTTCTCCTTGTAGAGGGTATTGATGATCATCTTCTGGACAACTGTCAAGTCAGCAGTCTTCCCCATGATTGTGGTTGTGTGTACTGAACTAGACTGAGAGATACACAGTATTTATACTGTTTTACTCAAACTTGAAATGAAATTCTAATATATATATATATATATATATATATATATATATATATATATATATATATATATATATACACCCTGTTGAGTTCATCTGCCACATTGCACCAAAAATCAAGGTAATCAGTAGATAAATGAAGAATCTAAAATATGAAACATACTAGTGCATCTCAAACAATTAAAATATCATGAAAAAAGTTCAATATTTTCCATCAGTCATTGAAGAAAGTGAAAATTTAATATATTCTAGACTCATTACACGTAAACTAAAATGTTTCAAGCATTCTTCTATTTTAATTTTGATAATTATGGCCTACAGCGCAATATATATATATATATATATATATATATATATATAGGGCGGCACGGTGGTGTAGTGGTTAGCGCTGTCGCCTCACAGCAAGAAGGTCCTGGGTTCGAGCCCCGGGGCCGGCGAGGGCCTTTCTGTGTGGAGTTTGCATGTTCTCCCCGTGTCCGCGTGGGTTTCCTCCGGGTGCTCCGGTTTCCCCCACAGTCCAAAGACATGCAGGTTAGGTTAACTGGTGACTCTAAATTGACCGTAGGTGTGAATGTGAGTGTGAATGGTTGTCTGTGTCTATGTGTCAGCCCTGTGATGACCTGGCGACTTGTCCAGGGTGTACCCCGCCTTTCGCCCGTAGTCAGCTGGGATAGGCTCCTGCGACCCTGTAGAAGGATAAAGCGGCTAGAGATAATGAGATGAGATGAGATATATATATATATATATATATATTGCCATATATATATATGGGATGGCCATAATTATCAAAATTAAAATAGAAAAATGCTTGAAACATTTTAGTTTACGTGTAATGAGTCTAGAATATATTAAATTTTCACTTTCTTCAATAACTGATGGAAAATATTGAACTTTTTTCATGATATTTTAATTGTTTGAGATGCACTAGTATGTTTCATATTTTAGATTCTTCATTTATCTACTGATTACCTTGATTTTTGGTGCAATGTGGCAGATGAACTCAACAGGGTCAATGGCATACCACCTGATGGCATGTGGAAGAGCCACTCAAATGGCCAATGGATGGCATCACTCAGCAAGTTAGTTGTCACTACAGGGCAACTTCCATACCCATAAGGTCTGTGGCATGTTTGTGCACCACTTGGCATCAGGTCTGGCGGTCCAGAGAGACAACACAATGGGGGCATGACATCGTTTGTCTTACCTTACTGCACAAGGCACTTCATTAGGAAAGGAGAAAGAAAGCCCTGTGGCAATGGAGTAAATGCGACAGCAGCAGGTCTGAGAAGCTGGAAGTTGCTAGTGGGAACTTCTCACACAGGCGACTCACATTTGATGGTTGCAGCCTCACTGAAGATCTGGGTAACAGCGGGCTGAGGCAGCATTGCGGGTGTTCAGGCAGCCCTATTTAGGGTGAGCACTGCCTGTCCTGGAAAGGGAAGCCCCTAGAAAAGGAGGGGTAAAGAACACTTACCCAGTCCTTACAGTGCTGGCTCACCACAGCCAGCAGGTCTCCATAATAATGGTAGAAAGACAAAGAATATGAAATTGATAGTTGGGACTTGGAATGTCTGCACCATGTTGGACAATGATAAGAGACCTGAGCATAGAACAGCTCTGATCACGAAGGAACTAGATCGCTACAGCATAGACATTGCTGCACTCCAAGAGACAAGGGTTGAAGGCCAAGGACAAGTGCAAGAGAATGAATACACCTTCTTCTGTTGTGGGAATATGGACAGAAGAAAAAATGCAGGAGTTGCTTTTGCCATTTCGAATAAGATAGCTAGCAAACTACCTTCACTACCAGTGGGAATATCTGAGTGAATCATAAGTTTACATGTACCCACAGGGAATGATCGTTACCTAAACCTGATCAATGTGTATGCACCTACCATGACCTATCCTGATGAAGAAAAATAAGTCTTCTGTCACCAATTAGCTGACGTGGTAGACAGGGTACCTCAAGTAGAGAAGCTTTTGCTACTGGGAGATTTCAATGCAAGAGTAAGGAATGATCACATAACATACAAAGGCACTATTAGGAAATTTGGCAAGGGAAATAGGAATGCAAATGGTGAACTCATGCTCAACTTTTGTACTCAATGTGAACTATGCATCACAAATACCTACTTTTGCAAACCAGACAAAAATTACTTCACCTGGTGCCACCCAAGATCTAAACACTTACATCTCCTTGATTATGTCATGACTCGCAGATCCAACACAAAAGAGATTCTGTCAACAAAGGTAACGCAAGGAGCTGAATGCTCAACAGATCACTATATGGTCCAATCAAAGCTGAGACTCAGACTTGTATTTCCTAGATGCAAGAGAGCAGCCTCCACAACAAATAAGAAACTAGACATAGAGAAGTTGAAAAATGGTGACACAGCACAAACTCAAAATAGCTATTACAATTGCTCTACAGGAAAACGCCCCAATAGAGAAGACACAGAAAATGTTGACATGTTACAGCAGCTGAAAGATATTGTGTACACAACTGCAAGTGATATACGTACTTGGACAGCAGAAGAAAAGTACACCAGACTGGTTTCAAGAACAGGCTGATTCTATCCAAGCTTTGTTAGAAGAAAAATGCAAAATTTACAACCTACATCTAAAAGAGAGCTCCGATAAAAGCATGAAAGCTTTCTAAGATATTAAAGTGAAAGTTCAATGAGAAATCAGAGCTATGAAAGAATGATGGTGGTGCAAGAAAGCTGAGGAAGTACAGGAGCTGGCAGACAGAAAGGACTACCATGGATTATTTGCTGGACTGAAGACTCTCTATGGACCAAGAAGCAATGTAGTGGCACCAGTGAAAGGTGCTGATGGAAGTATACTCCACACAAAATTGGAAGACATAAAAAGAAGGTGGAAGGAGCATTTTTCCAATCTCCTAAACCAGCGAGGGTCAGCCGTTCCTGAGGCATGTCGCTGGCTTGAGAGGAGATGAACAAGAGAAGATCTGTGTGTACCCATTACATCAAAGGATACTAGATGTGGCAAGGCACCCGGCCAAGATGGCATCCCAGCTGATGTGCTGAAGCAAGGTGGCCTCAGCCTAACAGCTGCACTCTTAAAACTGTACAATGCATGTTGGGAGAACATGTGTCTTCTCCAAGACTTCAAAAATACACTAATTGTGACCATCTACAAAAAGAAAGGAGAAAGGAGCAAATGTGGAAACCACCATGGCATATCTCTGCTTTCTATTGCAGGCAAGATTCTAGCCAAGATATTTCTAAACCAAATTAAAAAATATCTCAGAAGGTGTACTTCCAAAAAGTCAGTAGGGTTTCAGCACTGGCAGATCTACCTCAGATATGATCTTCACTCTGAGACAACTCCAAGAGAAAGCCAGTGAGCAACGTCAACCTCTGTACATGGTTTTTATAGACTTCTCAAAAGCCTTTGACACCATTGCCCAAGAGACACTTTGGAAGATACTAGAAGTGTACGGATGCCCAGAAAGACTGATACGGCTCATTAAGCTCTTCCATGAGAACATGTCTGGGAAGGTATCGATCGGAGAAGACATTAGTGAAAGTTTTCCTGTCAATCATGGTGTCAAGCAGGGATGCATTCTTGCCCTGACATTATTTATACTCTACCTTACAGCAGTCCTAGAGACTATGGGCACTCACCTAGATAAAGAAGTCTACATCAGAATTCGATCGGAAGGCAAACTCTTCAATCTTGCTAGAATCAAGTCCTCAACCAAAACTTGGCAGATTTGCATGTGAGAACTGCGGCACGCAGATGACTCTACATTTGTAGCAACAGATTTGGATGACATGCAGGAAATCGTTGATTGCTTTGCCACAGCTGCAACCCTCTTTGGATTGAAAATCAATACCATGAAAACAGAACTCCTGTACCATCCCTCACCTGAGCCACAGGCAAGGTCAAACAACTTTGTTTTGGTCAATGGAATGCCTCTTAGGAGTTCTGAGAGTTTCATCTGCTTAGGCAGTGCAGTTACCAACACAAACTCATCAGACTTGGAGGTAGACTGTCGGACTCAAGCTGCCACCAAAGCCTTTGGTGCATTACAAAAGCAACTATGGTCTTACCATGACATCAAGAGAACCACCAAGTTGAAAGTATACAATGGCGCAGTCTTACTATCTCTGCTTTACACCACCAAATGCATGATGCTCTACTGTAAATATTTCAAGAAACTGACCAGGCTACAACTCTGACACCTGTGTCAAATCCTCAAAACAAGATGGAAGGACAAGGTCCCCGATGTAGAAGTCCTCAGGCGAGCCAATACAGTCAGCGTGGAAGCCCTGATCACAGCCTCCCAACTTTGTTGGGCTGGATACATCTGGCACACGCCTGACACGCGACTACCCAAAGCCGTTTTCTACAGAGAACTGAGCCTTGGAAATAGGATACAAGGAGGACAGAAACTGAGGTACAAAGACGTCCTGAAGAGGAACATGAAGAATGTTGGAATTATCGATCAGATGTGGGAAAGGGATGCCTCGGATAGACCAACATGGCGAAGCACAGTTAAAAGCTCAGTGTCTACAATTGAAGACAAGCGTCAAAGGGAGTATACAGGGGCTCATGAAGCCAGACATTCCATGGCAGCTCAGCCAGGCTGTTCGTGCCACTGCTGCGGATGACTCTGTCACTCTGGTGGGGGCCTCGTGGCCCATCTGGGTTTCTGTGCATCCTAATGAAACAGTCATCATCGCTAGCGATGGACAGCCGATGTCAACGATGATGACCTTCATGACAGCTTTGCACACTATTGGCATCAAACAGTAAATAATAAATAATAAATAATAAAAATACAGTAAATAGCCCTATTCGATAACTGTAATAATCCATATTATGTCAAGAACCACTCAAATAAGTAAAGAGAAATGACATCCATCATTATTTTAAGACCTGAAGTGTCTTTTAATTCATAGAAATAAATAAAACATTGAATTAGAAGGTGTGTCCAAACTTTTCACTGGTACTGTGTATGGTGAAGCCTTATAATTCAGTGCAATAGCTGGCCCACCTACATCAACAGAGAATTCTTCAAGATTAGTGTGCTCTCCCCATTGCACACACCACGGGACATGTTTATTTTGCCCCAAGCTTCAGGAGGAGGGACTCCTCAGCTCATCCTGGGACACCTGCACTTTTATTAAGCATCACCTCCATGACATTTGTGCTTCCAGAGCAGAAAGTTGTTTTCTAGGATGACTTTCCACACTATATTTTTAACTGCAGTATTTTCCAGCAAGGAAAAAAAAGGGGGGGAAGTAGTTTATTATTGTTTAGCAGCATCCTTCTGTAGAGGAGGAGAGTAATGAAACGCTGTGGGGTCAATATTTTACACAGGGATGCATTTTTTTTAACACACCTCTACAGGGTATCTGAGAAACAATGGGTGTTATAACCGAAAAAGCTGTGTGTTATTAATCTCTCCCTGCTCCCTAATCAATCTGTTTCCCGCACCGCAACACTGTAGTGCATTACGGCATTAAACGAAAGTCCATTTTTCATCGGTGCACAAAAGCGTGGCGCAGGAGGTGATGTCTTCCTCACACAAAGCAGCCATGCATTACAACTAAACAGCTTCCCCAATGTTGTTATATACATTACCAAGCAATTTCGGTCTAAGGGAGAAGTACAAACACTGTAATTTATGTCAATTTATTTCCATTGGCTGACATGCTGAATAAAATAGGCAATACCGTAGCAGGTGTAGTAGAAATCACAGTTTAATAATAGCAGTTGTATTTATTGTAGGACTCTGAACATGATATCATTTGTTTCATTTGAAATAAAAGCACATTTGGAACTCTTATTCATGAAGCATGGACTATGTCACTATACACTTCAATAGTAAATAGTATGACAATCATAGCACTTATTATTTTGACGTACTATTTAGTATGGTAGTATGAATTTATGGATGTTGCGATGCATTTGCCTTTTTGTCGTTATATGGTGAACATCATATTTTCTCAGATGAGGACAAAATATTCAGAAAAAAAAACCCAAAACAAAACTGCAAAGCACATGAGAAGCACTTTCTCAGGTCTCCTAATGAGGAAACGTGATGGGTAATGGACTGATTAGCTTCACTGTACATGTCTAAAAATCCAATTCAGGTACATCCTTCAAATACATTTCAGATATTTCAGCCATTTTCCCCAGACATTTTTTTTTAGAAAGTAAGCAGATTTTTCCCTCAATCATTTGATGATAAACAAGCAAAACACCAGTGAGCTTGCCATTATAGAAGCTGCCAAAGACAGATCAGGCAGTGAAGTGGAGCCAGGTACTCTCCAATTAACGTTTTGCGTAAGTTAATGCAAACTGCTGGCAAGCGGGAAGCTGCGTCCAAGCGCTTGTCACCACAGTTACACACATCCGCCCTGAAATCTACTAAAGCATCCTGATTTGTTTTGCCTTCCTGAGCTAGCGTGAAAGTTGAAATGAGACATCTAGGCACATACGCAGGCCCTGTTGGCACTGCCGGCTAAACAGCTTGGCTTCAGCACTGATGAAAACGCTGTGGTGGCTGGCTGACACTCGATGGCTAGCAAGCCTAAAACAACATTTGAAATCATCGTTTTGTAAGGTACATCAATTTGCAGAAGATCTCTGTATAGCAGGGCTCATCTTGTGCATTTTTCTCAGAGAAATAACCACAAAGTGTTTACACTTCAGGGATGCGCTGTGCCAAATGTCAATTTACACAGTGTATTGGTTTTGCTCTGCATCTTTAAATCAGAATGTTAGAGAGTCCAACCAAATTGGATACAGAGATATTTTATAACACATAAAGATACATTTCTAGTCATTTATTTTTTCCCTGTCTTCCTGTATAATGTTTGCATGTTGATTTACATCAGTTTTTCTAATTTAAAGTTTCCAAGCTTCACATATAATTAACAAGACAAGACTTAGAGATCTGTTTAAGCTTTTCCAAGTAACATTTTTTTCTCTCCGTAAGGAATATCAACATAAATACAAATCTTGGATGAGAGTAACATCATATTTAAACCATTATTTTGTCTCTGATTCTTCCTTTTCGCCTTTTTTTCTAAAATTGAGAGCAGACATTTCTGAGAATCTCCACAGGATGCGGTGTCTGGCACAGACTGCATAATTGGGATTTGGTGGTGGCACAAAAGGAGACAAAAGAGGGGGAGCATGTGAGGCTTCCTCCTCTATCCTCAGTGAGTGATTTTCAGGCCTGCTGCCCAAATTTTAAACTTTATTAGAGCAGTCAGCTCACAGTAGAAATCCAACACAATGTGTTCTCCTGATCATCATCATCATCATCATCATCATCATCCCTCCTTCTCTCTCTCTCCATCTATCTGCCTTGTTCTCTCTGGCCTTCACCCTCTCATTTTCTGTAGACACTGTGCATGACAAAGAACATAAAACTGTGACATGTGTACTGAATTAGTTCGAGACATTTTCCATGCATGATGAATGGCGTAATTGTTTCCACTCGTGCCATTTGGTGAAGTGGAGATGAGAGAATATGAAGCAGTAGGAGTGCAAGTTTGCTTATGCAGTAATAATAATGACAATAAACATGCACAGACCCACCGCTGATGGACCATGTGGAAAGCATTCCATTCTCACACACTAATATCGATGATGTATATTAGCCACAGTAACTAGCACCTTAATCGCGGTTAGTCCACCCTATAAGCTTTAGCACCAAATAAACTATATGTTCAATCAGCACAGTAAATTTCAGGCCTTCTCCCAGATGAATGTTTTCATGTAAAGGTTTGTTTGTGTGCTGTTCCCCCTCCACCTTTAGTCCAGACATTCCATTAAATGCCAATTAGCCTTTGGTTGTATTAACAGTGGTTGTGGCTTGGAACAGGTCTGTGGGAAGGCGCTTATTGGTCCCAAGGCTCCAGTGATGGGGTTGTGGAAGGTTTGGAGCACATACTGACCATGTCCCTGTTCCATACAGTATCAGTAGGGAGTCTAGTCTTCCTGCTTTCACTGTTGTTAAGGCTGTGAGCTTATGTTCTTATGAAAAAACAACAACAACCTTGCAGTGATAATAGTGATGGTTGTTGAATTCTTTACTTTTATTAAGTCAGAAAGTGCTGATTCATTCCTGACAAGTAGTGTCGGTTCCACGGTAAATCAGCTACTTCAACTAATTCAAACACACTGCATTATTTAATGTGGCCTAACAAGCTGAAACAAGATAAAAGCATAATCAGTGATGAGTCAGAATTTATGTAAGGAAAATGTTTATTTAAAGCTTATAGAAGAAAACTTCCAGCTGAGCACTGTATAAGAGTTAAATCCTGTTTGTTTAAGTTTTCTATCATAGGGAAAGTTAAGAGAAAGAGGAAAAAACAGAGGTGAGAGATTCACCATACAAGCTGCTATGATATAAGTGAGAGTAGGTTCTAACTTCCATAACTATAACTTTAACTATAAATGGGTAGAAATCATAATGTATTAACTAAAAAAAAACCTGCCAATTGTCACAGAGGTATAAGAAACATAAAGTATCCCATTACATGCATTTAAAAGATTTTAATATTATTTAATATTACATAGTAGAGATCACACAAAGTTTTACAGCTCAGGACCAGGGGTCCATGAAACTTAAACAGAGGATGTGTGATTTTTACATTTTGTTTCAGTGGTTGAAATGCAGCACTGTCGCCTCACAGCAAGAAGGTCCTGGGTTCAAGCCCAACAGCCGACGGGGGCCTTTCTGTGCGGAGTTTGCATGTTCTCCCCGTGTCAGTGTGGGTTTCCTCCGGGTGCTCCGGTTTCCCCCACAGTCCAAAGACATGCAGGTTAAGTTAACTGGTGGCTCTAAATTGACCGTAGGTGTGAATGTGAGTGTGAATGGTTGTGTGTCTCTGTGTGTCAGGCCTGCGATGATCTGGTGACTTGTCCAGGGTGTACCCCGCCTTTCGCCCGTAGTCAGCTGGGATAGGCTCCAGCTTGCCTGCGACCCTGTAGGACAGGATAAGCAGCTAGAGATAATGGATGGATGGATGGATGGATGGATGGATGGATGGATGGTTGAAATGCACCATTATCAAATTGATTTTAGGTTATTACCATTTTATTAGAGTTTTATTTTTAATATATTTGTTAGCCAGGTCACTTGGACTGAGTGGGTTTAATCCAAATCTCAATAAAGGAAAAAATGAAAAGGAAAAAAAGGCATAGAAATAAAGTCAGCTTGAGTCAAATTACAATTTTAATCAAAACAGACATATTGTGCCTGTGGAAAGTTCTATAGAGATCTTGCAGTCACGTGACCGGAAAGTACACAACCGCCATCTTGTCGGTCAAAAACACCGCTGAATACTGCTGCACTCTTGTACAGAATGGATCAATTTCAACCGACGGACTACACGGCTCATTTTTCTAATGAACAGATAACTAGATATATGTCTAAAATAAACGATCTACAGATTTGTGACCCTTATGGCTTACCGGACGGAGTTTTCACGACCGGATTTTGAACTGTCAGCGGAATACCCGGACGTGTATAATTACCTCATTAACTTTCCCTCGCTGTTCAGTGGTGAAGCACTGCGTGCTTATAAACCTCTGCACAGTTATCTTTACAGAAATTCAGGATTTGTCAGCGACTCAGATGTGGCATCTTGTAAACAAGAATCCTCATTGGATGGGTAAGTCACTTAAGTATTGAGTATAGCACTGACCAGCCAATTATAGAATAGAATAAGGTAATTCCAAATCGTCCGTCTTGTTTACATGGATCTGGCGTTGGAGAGGTAGAGGCTTAGCAGTGGAGATTGAGTGGCTGTTTTCTGAGCTTAGTCAACAGGCCGGCTCTGCAGCCTCGCTTTTGCTTCCGCTCCCGGCACCGCCTCCTTCGCTTTGCTTCCGATAACAATCCACGGAGACCCCGCTGGTCTCGCTATCTTGTCCAGAATGTTTTTTTTTTTTCTCTCGTCCGGAATGTTGTGCATGCGATGGAAATCGCTACAAACCGTCATTTTCTGCTGGAAACCAATGTCCAGTAAGTCCATACGGTTGTAGTGGATATTGAAGTCCGGTACAGACGAACAACACGCAAAAATACACACAAAAAACATAAAAAACGTGCACAGGTAGGGAGAGCTTGTAGCCGCAGCCGTTGTAGTAGAATTGTATATAGTAGGGTTTTCCAGAAGAAAAGGTAGAAGTAAAAGCAGAAGTAGAACCAGAAGTAGAAGTAGAAGGCGGAATATGGCGTTTGACCGACAAGATGGCGTCTGTCACAATCTGGATCGGCTGTGACATCACATGCAAGTGCTCCATTGTGCCAATAAACAGCCAGAATGCTATTGTACACATTTAAATAATGACCCTAATATTTAACTAGTTTGATTATGTTGATAAAATGAATCTATAATGAAGGGGTGTGTGAAATTTACTTTCACAGTTTAACAATTTTGGGAACCCCGATATAAATATATTTTAAAAAAAATTATTTTTTTAAAAATATTTCTCGTCAGTCATGCTAGGCAAGTATTACATCTCCAGTTTACTTTATAAATTCTGTGAGTTGCTTCATCTCACTATTTGCTCGATGTATAAAGTGAAGCCTTATTTTTTCAAAAGATTAAAAGTTTAATAGTTGAGAGCCACTCTGACATTCACTAAAACTCCTACCGTGAGCTCTGTAGCTGTAAGTGCTGGGATGTAAAGAGCGGCATCATTAGCAGACAACGTTACTCCAGCACCACAGGCACTTGCAAAAATAGAAAAAAAGTAATGGTCCAGGACAACTCCCTTGTGTGACACCATAATGTACATGTCTATTATTAAAATATCTGCCAATCAAGTACACTAAATTGGACCACATTTGGTTACTGAAGAGTTCTACAAGAAAGTCTATCAATAGCAAAACATGATGTGACTCATTAAAAGCTACTCTAAGGTCCAATAATATAACTCTCCTAATATTATCCATTAGCCATAAATCTGTAATTTGTACTTTTTCCAGCAGCATGCTGAAAAATCCTCATGTATGGCTGTAGGAAAAATACGTTTACAGTTAAATGACACTTGCTTTCAGTCAGTTTTATTAAAACTTGCAATAAACTGGCTGAACAATAATTGACTGGGTCTTATGTCTTTAGTTTTGATTCCTTTTACACAGCATTTAGTATCTGTATATTGGAGTAAGACTAAGCACAGTCTATAATATCTTCCTTATATCGTCATCATATACACTTCAGAAATAAGAATTTATATGTTAAAGTGTCTAGTTTTATAGAAGAGAAAGATATAGAAGATATGAAGTTTATCTTCGAGTGGTGAATAAATAAATAAATAAATAAATAAATAAAATCTCATTATCTGTAGCCGCTTTATCCTGTTCTACAGGTTCACAGGCAAGCTGGAGCCTATACCAGCTGACTACGGGCGAAAGGCGGGGTACACCCTGGACAAGTCGCCAGGTCATCACAGGGCCGACACATAGACACAGACAACCATTCACACTCAGTTTAGAGTCACCAGTTAACCTAACCTGCATGTCTTTGGACTGTGGGGGAAACCGGAACACCCGGAGGAAACCCACGCAGACATGGGGAGAACATGCAAACTCTGCACAGAAAGGCCCTCGTCAACCACGGGGCTCGAACCCAGACCTTCTTGCTGTGAGGCGACAGCGCTAACCACTACACCACCATGCCGCCCATATATATACCGTATATAAAATGAGTGAGCAAAGCGAACGAATGAAAATATTTTTCAACATGAGAAGATAAACTTCATATATTTGCGCCACCATGCGTTCTTTTTAATTTTTATTTTTTTAAATAAATTAAAAAATGCATGTAAATCAAAAGAATTTTAATTTTGAACTGGTTAGCCATTTTGACAATGTGCATCCAGTCAGTGGGAAAACACCGGGAGTGATGTCATCAGAGTGAAATAAAGAGAAATATTTCACTCAGATCTGCCATGTATTTCATCTGAAAAATGCGAGTTTTTCAATACAAGAAGATAAACTTCATGTCTTCAAGCCAACATGTTCTTTTTATTATATAGACACATTCACAAACAAAAAGTACCCAAATTTAACAACAGAAACAATTCATTGATTTGCTCACGAGTGACATGTAGAGATTTATGTCACGGTTTTGGTTCTCCGTGTCCTGGATGTAGTTTGTATGAAAAATACAAGTGGTGTATTTCCCAGTGAAACACTCATGTCCATATGTGTGTGTGTGTGTGTGTGTGTGTGTATTTTTTTTTTACAATTTCATATCAAAAGATACAGTAAATGCCATGATCACTTAGTAGTCAAAGGCTTTTAAATTATAGAAATTATTTTTATTTATGCTTGTTTCTATAAGGATGTGATATTTCTGCTACAAAGTGTTTTATATTTAAATAATATTGGCTGGCTTTGAGTGGTATATCAGATATATTCCATTCAGCTAGCATGATACTGAAGGAGTTGAAGACGAGTTCAATATCATGCTAGCTAAATGGAATATATCTGATAGACCACAAAAAAGCCAGCCAATATGATTATTATTATACATACACACACTCTTCATATCAGCATTGTCAAAGGCCAATGCTATCTTAGCCATGACTAGGTGCTGTTAGCGTGGCAGTCCAGTTACCTTCTAGCTGGTGTACTGTTAGCACAGGCCAATGCTAGCGTAATCAAGCCAAATATTATTATTATTGTTATTTTCCCTGTGTAATTTACTTAGTTACTTTTAGATTCAACATCAACAGCTACACACAACGGAGTGACCTGGCAGCCAAAATTCACTCAAAATCTTCTGCTTTTAACAAAGCAAACCTCGTGGCCATGTTTGTCTGCAAACTGTCACAGTCACTCACTAGCGCAGAAGTTTTACATCTCTGATGTGTCTCTTTTCCAGTTTTTGATGTCTGTTGGTATGTTTTTCTCTTGTAAATATGCGGGAAAAACATATAATGAAGTTTTGGTAGCCTTTCGGGTGTTCAGCGTGTCTTCAGCCTCAGTTTTTAGTTTATTTCTTTAGTGCATAAACGTAGCACTGGATTAGCCTCATCTTTTCTCTTTCCCAGCCAAAAAAGAAATGATTCTGTGCATGTGCAGCAGAAAAATTTTATCACTGGATCTTCACATGAGCTCCAACGTGTGATGTCGTGTTGTCTTGACAATGTGCAATATTGTAACAATATTGCACACCATCAATAAACCCACTAGAAGGGAAAAGAATACATGTTTTTATTCCATGGAAAAAGTGGTCTGTATGTATAATAATATACAGTATTGTCTAATATATATTTAATTGTATATTCATTAGTTTTACAAGTTTTGTCTGTGTTCTCTTCAACATACAAAACATCTTAATTCATGCATTTGTTTTTCATGCAACTGTTTGTTTGTTTGTTTGTTTGTTTGTTTGTTTGTTTGTTTGTTTTAAACTAACCCAAAGTGGCCATGGCCTAAAACAGATTTTTTTTCCTATGCAAAAACAGAGGGGAGTGTGAGCATTGTTAACATTTAAATTCTAGCTCTGATAGTTCGTCAGCTTCAGCTACATCATAATTGTTCACAATTAGAGATGCATGGGACTTTTTTTTCACCTGGAGTTATTATTTTTGTCTATAGCTGCCTGCAATATTTTCTAATAAATTTAGTTGGTTTTATTTTCCAAAAATTAAAGAGACTAGCAGCCTGATTTAAACTACTGAAAATCTGAACAGGCAGTTACTAAGGATGCAGTATGTGCTTTTGGTTCGTCCCATGAACTTCATGTCTGACCACTCACTCATGCCTGCATGAAAGTAAAAACCTTGTGCTTGCACAACTTTTTAGTTGCATCCTGTGGGATTTAATCCAGAAGCACATTTCTACTTTCAATCAGATGCCCTTAAGAGTTTAACTCTTTACCCCTTAATGACAACATATGATGGCCCCGTGTATATCCCATAATGACGACATATGATGACCCCGTGTATATCCCATAATGACGACATATGACGCCTTGTCTAAAGCCTTGTCAAAACCTTGTCTTTAGACTATTTTTCTTGTAAATATGTTCTAAGGGTGAACAGTATATACATATACAAGGGTGGCTGTAGCAACTGCTTTAAGGGTAAAGAGTTAAAGCACATAAACTGTTCAATCCAAATAATATTATTGCATTCGATGATGCCCCTATTTTACATGCATTCTTTTCAGTTTCCTGACTTCAAACAGACTGATGAATGAAAGAATCATCTGAGAAAGGTTTAACAGCTAGGGCCCAGATCTAAGTCAACATCTCACTCTGCACTCTCTGTCAAATCAATATCTGCAAATAATAAATAAATTCCCAAAGGACCACTCCAAACCCCACAACACACCCCAGGCAAGTCCACTGTTGGTCCACTCCATTGCAGATAAGCTTCAACTACATAGAAAATCCTTAGCACTCTATCCTAGAAAATTAATGATGCTCAAATCAGGATAAGGATAAGGATAAGGGCACCCTGAGGGTTACTTAATAAGCCTTGTTATAACTGCAGTGTAGGTCATGTAATCTTAATATATGGCTTGCAAAGCTATACAAAGGTTATTACTTACACAGGAAAACAAGAAAGAATGTTGTATAATGCCAGCAAAACACCAATAAAAATCTAAATGAATTAATTACAGGCAAGATAACAGTACAGTGATGCACTGAGACACTGCTGAAACTCTAAGATCTATAAACTCCATCTGTGGGATATGGACAGTTCTTATAAATAGCACAACAGATTGTGGAGCTAAAAAGTGACAAAATTCAACCAGATCATGTCTTTTTACACTCCTCCTCTGACTGGTAATGAAACACAACACTGATTTCCTACTGCTCTCGCTGGTCTGTCTGTTTTAAAAGACAGGTGTGTGTCTGTCAGTGTGTTTATGTGAGCATATTCCTCCCCTCGTGTGGTGCTGACTAATCAAGCATGAGCTAAATCTGAAAGTGTGTCTGAACACAGTGTCACACTTACCCACAAACAGCAGCCCTCCCATCCTCCAAAACACTGTGCCGATCGCCACAGGCCACTTAACCCACTCTCTGAGATAGAAGACTCTGGAACAAATATGGCCTCAGCAAAAAAAGGAACAAAGTTTGGATTTCAAGCAGCAGTATCCATCAATCCATTGATTTCTTTGTTCTCCGCATGACAAAATTTCCACAAAAATATTCATGTAGAAAGGATGAAAAACCTAGAGGAAGAAGAGGAAAAAGGAAAGACCAAGGGGAATAAAGAGAAGGAAGAAAAAGTCTGAAAATCAACTGCAGACATGGAACTGTGTAGATCCATGGTTTGGAGTTCATCTATGGGTACGCACGTCTTTCCCGGAGACCTCTGTAAAATGAAAGAAAGCAAGAAGTACCAGCGGGTTCCTCATCATGCGCTTGTTAGCTTGTCCAATCTATGGCAATCAGCACCATCCCTGGAGTTTGAAAGGAACGAGACGTAGGCAAACAGGGGAAGCAAAAGCTGAAGAAAGATCAATACAGCACTGTGAAACAAGAAGTGCAGGCTATTTACTTTTCATTGATCCGATGATGCAGGAGAAACACCTCAGACTGCTGTTAAATTGAAGGAATAAGTCTTCTGGGTTGGCAGGGTTTCACCGCCTCCCATGGCTGCTAGGGTCAGAAGAGCTTAACGCAAACAAGAAACAGAACAAAAACAGTACTGCAGTATAGGTAATAGAAATTTATTATTATAAATTAAGGCAAGTTTATATAAGACATGGTTGATGAATTGAATATTTGTACAAGTATCCCAAGCTACCGTATAATGCAGGGAAGGAGACAGGGATTTATAGACATTTACATGAACACATCTATTTAATAGATGTACAACTAGTGCTGTATTAATGGAAATCCCTCTCTAATATTAACATCAGCAATTTTTTAAAATAGTGGGTAAAATTGTTCATTTATACAAAACTGATTTACAAACAGTATAATTGTGCAGATAAAAATGGTCTATTATAGCAATATGTACAGTGATGCATTTGCCATGCAACTCACAAAATACAACCACATTTTGAGGCACTTGCTTGCCTTATTAGCTAATCACAACGCTAAAACATTCTCCTGATTGCTTGTGGTTTTCCAGATGAAGTCTTTGATTACCAATAACCTCTTCATGACCAGCTGAAGCCACCAGGTTCAATAATCTATGAATATACTAACATATCTAAAAGTCTTTTTGTTAGATCAAAATGCTTAGACAAAAGGACTACAGTCATGGGAAGTACAGTAAGCCATGAATAAGCCATGAATCTTGAATAGGTCATCAAGGATGATAAAAATGAACAAATATTTCTTTGCTATAAGTGATTTACTACCCCACCCCACCCCTCTCAGTAGTCACATTTTAGAATTGTCAGAACAGCATGAGGGAATTAGTCATATATACAAAAGGGAAAAAGTGTTTATTTACTTGAATGCCATAGACTACCTTCTGTGATTGCTGACGTGAGAACCGTTCAGATTCAATAATAATAATAATAATAATAATAATAATCTCATCTCATTATCTGTAGCCGCTTTATCCTGTTCTACAGGGTCGTAGGCAAGCTGGAGCCTATCCCAGCTGACTGTGGGCGAAAGGCGGGGTACACCCTGGACAAGTCGCCAGGTCATCACAGGGCCGACACATAGACACAGACAACCATTCACACTCACATTCACACCTACAGTCAATTTAGAGTCACCAGTTAACCTAACCTGCATGTCTTTGGACTGTGGGGGAAACCGGAGCACCCGGAGGAAACCCACGCGGACAGGGGGAGAACATGCAAACTCTGCACAGAAAGGCCCTCACCGGCCACGGGGCTCGAACCCGGACCTTCTTGCTGTGAGGCGACAGCGCTAACCACTACACCACCGTGCCACCCCCATAATAATAATAATAATAATAATAATACAATATTTCCCAATTTAAATATCCACACAACACACATTTTCACTTAACCCTGTATACCGCAAATATAGGGAAAAAATTAGCACTTTTTTTCACCTTTCAGGTGTTGTTGTAGGAGAGTTTTAATTTTTTTTAAATGTTTTAATACGTTTTTAGGAAAATGTTGTAATATTGCAAGATGATGAACTGCAGAGGTGCAAAAAGGTGGTGTGCAACAGTATAAAGGCGCTATGCCAGTTAAAATAGGTACATGCTATATTATAGACATATTGTATGGACAAGACAGGGTACTTATTCATTACGGCTGAGGTCCAATGACTGCAGTAATCATGAGTTAACTATAAAAAGATAAAATATGACATCCATCCATCCATTATCCGTAACTGCTTATCCTGTGCAGGTTTGCGGGCAAGCTGGAGCCAATCCCAGCTGACTATGGGCAAGAGGCAGGGTACACCCTGGACAAGTCACCAGGTCATCGCAGGGCTGACACATAGAGACAAACAACCATTCACACCTACGGTCAATTTAGAGTCACCAGTTAACCTAACCTGCATGTCTTTGGACTGTGGGGGAAACCGGAGCACCCGGAGGAAACCCACTCGGACACGGGTAGAACATGCAAACTCCACACAGAAAGGCCCGCGTTGGCCACTGGGCTCAAACCCAGAACCTTCTTGCTTTGAGGCAACAGTGCTAACCACTACACCACCGTGCCGCCCCATAATAATAATAATAATAATAATAATACAATATTTCCCAATTTAAAAATCCATATCCACTACACCACCGTGCCACTCATGAATGAAAATTTTGTGATAAAAGATTTGAGAGTATGAGGCTTTGTGGCCCCCTGTGATCGAAGTCCTAAACTTGTCATGACAGAGAGAAGGAGTTGTGATTGAGAAAGCTCACAAGAAACTGTCATGAGCACAGGACAGGAAAAGAAATAGTGAAAAGGAGAAAGAGTGTGAAAGAATGAGAGAAAAATTGTCTATGTGGATAAAAGACTGAAGGTAGGATATGAAGTAGCACATCAGTGAAAATCTTGAGAGGGAAGCTGGAAGTTTGAAGTTGACATTTTCTAGTTAGTTTAACTAGACAGCTAATGTTAGCTAACATTAACAAAGGTTAACTTAGGTTAATGTAAGGTTAATGTAGTTTTATGAAAAATGGGAAAAGGCTAGATAGCCTACAGCTCTGTATTGCCTCAGCATGTTGAAAATGAATGATGTTGGTTACCTGAATATTTTGGTTGAATCCAATGGTTAAATCCCAGTATTTTATTAGGACAGGTGCAGTTTGATAAAAACAAACTGGAAAACGTGGCCAACTGTTTTCTTAGTTTTCCTGCCTTCATCTATAGCTACATTAAGTTATTCCACTGTACCAGCTTTCCTCAAATGTGAAGTTGGTGATCAGCCTCTCTCATTCAGTACTCTAAATAACATGGGCTAGACAGGTTTTCTTGTGTTTATACCAATCCGTTGCTAATTTATGGTACTAATGTGCTGTTATAGACAATCAACCAACATTAACTTGTTCCATATTGTTAACATTACTATTTAACTGTAGATTCATAGTTCTCCTTATAGGAATACCAAGATAAACTTCCTAAACAAACTCACACAAACACACACCAGACACAATATTATAGTAGATGACTTTTTTTTTCTTTTTTTTTTTTCATTGTTTCACTGGGTGAATGAAATCAACTCTTTTCTGTTTATGGCTAAAATGAAGATGTAGTTGGAGGATAATATTTCTTTCAAATTAGGTGATGGTTCATCATCTTCCTAAGCCTGAGGCTGCCTTTTGATGGCCAAATGAGGTGTCTTGAGCATTGATGTTACAGTGGTGCTTGAAAG
Source organism: Neoarius graeffei (assembly GCF_027579695.1). Classification (NCBI taxonomy): domain Eukaryota; kingdom Metazoa; phylum Chordata; class Actinopteri; order Siluriformes; family Ariidae; genus Neoarius; species Neoarius graeffei. The sequence goes on along the minus strand of NC_083592.1, from coordinate 25,532,048 downwards.
TTTGTGAATCCTTTAGAATTTTCTATATTTCTGCATAAATATGACCTAAAACATCATCAGATTTTCACACAAGTCCTAAAAGTAGATAAAGAGAACCCAGTTAAACAAATGAGACAAAATATTACACTTGGTCATTTATTTATTGAGAAAATGATCCAATATTACATACCTGTGAGTGGCAAAAGTATGTGAACCTTTGCTTTCAGTATCTTGTGTGACCCCCTTGTTGCAGCAATAACTGCAACTAAACATTTCCAGTAACTGTTGATCAGTCCGGCACACCGGCTTGGAGGAATTTTAGCCCATTCTTCCATAGAGAACAGCTTCAACTCTGGGATGCTGGTGGGTTTCCTCACATGAACTGCTCGCTTCAAGTCCTTCCACAACATTTCCATTGGATTAAGGTCAGGACTTTGACTTGGCCATTCCAAAACATTAACTTTATTCTTCTTTAACCATTCTTTGGTAGAACGACTTGTGTGCTTAGGGTTGTGGTCTTGCTGCATGACCCACCTTCTCTTGAGATTCAGTTCATGGACAGATGTCCTGATATTTTCCTTTAGAATTCACTGGTAGAATTCAGAATTTATTGTTCCATAAATGATGGCAAGCCGTCCTGGCCCAGATGCAGCAAAACAGGCCCAAACTATGATACTATCACCACCATGTTTCACAGATGGAATAAGGTTCTTATGCTGGAATGCAGTGTTTTCCTTTCTCCAAACAGAACGCTTCTCATTTAAACCAAAAAGTTCTATTTTGGTCTCATCCATCCACAAAACATTTTTCCAATAGCCTTCTGGCTTGTCCACGTGATTTAGCAAACTGCAGACGAGCAGCAATGTACTTTTTGAAGAACAGTGGCTTTCTCCTTGCAACCCTGCCATGCACACCATTGCTGTTCAGTGTTCTCCTGATGGTGGACTCGTGAACATTAACATTAGTCAATGTGAGAGAGGCCTTCAGTTGCTTAGAAGTTACCCTGGGGTCCTTTGTGACCTCGCTGACTATTACACGCCTTGTTCTTGGAGTGATCTTTGTTGATCTACCACTTCTGGGGAGGGTAACAATGGTCTTGAATTTCCTCCATTTGTACACAATCTGTCTGACTGTGGATTGGTGGAGTCCAAACTCTTTAGAGATGGCTTTGTTACCTTTTCCAGCCTGATGAGCATCAACAACGCTTTTTCTGAGGTTCTCAGAAATCTCCTTTGTTCGTGTCATGATACACTTCCACAAACGTGTTGAGAAGATCAGACTTTGATAGATCCCTGTTCTTTAAATAAAACAGGGTGCCCACTCACACCTGATTGTCATCCCATTGATTGAAAACACCTGACTCTGATTTCACCTTCAAATTAACTGCTAATCCTACAGGTTCAAATACTTTTGCCACTCACAGATATGTAATATTGGATCATTTTCCTCAATAAATGAATTACCAAGTATAATATTTTTTGTCTCATTTGTTTAACTGGGTTATCTTTATCTACTTTCAGGACATGTGAAAATCTTATGATGTTCTAGTTCATATTTATGCAGAAATATCGAAAATTCTAAAAGGTTCACAATTTTTCAAGCACCACTGTGTGTATACACACACACACACACACACTGTGTGTGTGTGTTTACTTTACACAAATCAGGTACTATGTTCAGATTTGACAGAGATACAGGTAAGCAACTGAGTATAAACACTATTGAAAACTGGTACCAGCTGAACCTAATAACCAGATGAGATTGAAATGTAAAGGCAACCCAAAGTAAAGACCAAATAGTGTAAGTCAGAAGCCAAAATGCTTAAAACCTTGTTTTTTCATTTATAATCTGCGTGCAGAAAGGTGTGGGTTTTTTTTTTTCCAATGAGTCTCACCATATTCTGAGTTGGGCTAAATATGTAAAGTCAAGTCAAAACCCCTCCCATGCCAGGATCTGGTCTTCCCAGTAAGTCTCCTGTTCCAGTAATAATGAGCTCTTGAGGTGCGGCACCGAGCTCCATTTTAGCAGCCCTCAGCTTCTCACCTAGATAGCTAAGGTTATAGCGGGGGGCTAGTCCTCTGGGAACCATGATAGTTTGACTCCCCACTCACATCTATATTGCAGCGTGCCTTACCAGAAGGTAGTAGGTACCATTTTTATGATGGTCTTTCATATGTACCGACCACGAGTAGAACTCACGATCTCCAGGTTGAGAGGTGGACATGCTAACCACTATGCCAGCTCATGGTACAGGCTAATCATGTAGTGATACCAAAATTGTGAATATCAGTATTCAGATAAGAGGTTTCAACTCATTGTCAAATTGAAATGTCAGCTAAACACAATTTATTACATTATTGTATAAAATAAATAAACACAATGTAAATAAATCTCATTGTGTCCCCATGGCCAATTATTGTGGGTGAAATCCAATGACTGAATGAACTTTATAGTCAGGAATAGGAAGATTTATATCTTTCAGCCTCAATATGGTCATTATATATCTATATACACACATATACAGTGTGTGTGTATATATATATATATATATATATATATATATATGTATATATATATATATATATATACAGTGCTCAGCATAAATGAGTACACCCCCTTTGAAAAGTAACATTTTAAACAATATCTCAATGAACACAAACAATTTCCAAAAATGTTGACAAGACAAAGTTTAATATAACATCTGTCTAACTTATAACGTGAAAGTAAGGTTAATAATATAACTTAGATTACACATTTTTTCAGTTTTACTCAAATTAGGGTGGTGCATAAATGAGTACACCCCACAACAAAAATTACTACATCTAGTACTTTGTATGGCCTCCATGATTTTTAATGACAGCACCAAGTCTTCTAGGCATGGAATGAACAAGTTAGCGACATTTTGCCACATCAATCTTTTTCCATTCTTCAACAATGACCTCTTTTAGTGACTGGATGCTGGATGGAGAGTGATGCTCAACTTGTCTCTTCAGAATTCCCCAAAGAAAATAATTTCTTTACACCTCAAAGGTGAAGGCTACAAGAAGATCAGCAAAGCTTTACTTATCAGTCAGAATACTGTAGCAAAAGTGGTACAAAAATTGAAGAAAGATGGAACTGCAACCATCTCACAGAGATGTCCAGGTCGTTCACAGAAGTTAACACCTCGACAGGAGTGTCTTCTGATGAGAAGGATTGAAGGAAATCGGCTTGCAAGTTCACTGCAGTTATCTAAAGAAGTAGAAAGCCAAACTGGGGTGACTATTTCCCGTGACACAATACGGCGTACGCTGCAGAGGAATGGCATGCATGGATGCTGTCCACGAAAGAAGCCTCTCCTAAAGCCCAGGCACAAAAAAAGCCCACCTACAGTTTGCCAGGACTCATGCTGACAAAGATGAAGACTACTGGGACTCTATACTCTGGAGTGATGAGAACAAGATAAATGTTTTTGGAACTGATGGCTTCAAAACTGTATGGCGTCGCAAAGGTGAGGAATGCAAAGAAAAATGCATGGTGCCTACAGTGAAACATGGTGGTGGCAGTGTCCTTATGTGGGGCTGCATGGGTTCTGCTGGTGTCGAGAAGCTGCATTTCACTGATGGCATCATGAATTCACAGATGTATTGCTCTATACTGAAAGAGAAGATGCTACCATCACTCCATGCCCTTGGTCATCGTGCACTTTTCCAACATGACTAAACACACATCCAAGGCCACTGTTGGATTTCTGAAGAACAGAGTGAAAGTGATTCAGTGGCCAAGTATGTCTCCTGATCTGAACCCAATCGAACACCTATGGGGAATTCTGAAGAGACAAGTTGAGCATCACTCTCCATCCAGCATCCAGTCACTAAAAGAGGTCATTGTCGAAGAATGGAAAAAGATTGATGTGGCAAAATGTCGCTAACTTGTTCATTCCATGCCTAGAAGACTTGGTGCTGTCATTAACAATCATGGAGGCCATACAAAGTACTACATGTAGTAGTTTTTGTTGTGGCGTGTACTCATTTTTGCACCACCCTAATTTGAGTAAAACTGAAAAAATGTGTAATCTAAGTTATATTATTAACCTTACTTTCACGTTATAAGTTAAACAGATGTTATATTAAACTTGTGTATATACACATTCACAATTGTGTGTGTGTGTGTGTGTGTGTGTGTGTGTGTATATATATATATATATATATATATATATATATATATATATATATATATATATATATATTTATTTATATATATATATATATATATATATATATATATATATATATATATATATATATATACACACACACACACACATACACATTCACAATTACTTTCCCTCATGTACCATAACTACTGCAGCTACACCAACACTAAAGCTTTCCAATGACTCCAAAAAGGCCTTTCTGTCCCTCACTCTAACATTCCCTCATTTTCTCTCTCTCTCTCATCTCCTAATGAACCCTCTCTAATCGCTTAGATTACATTAGCTTTGAGCTGCCTTACACCCTCTGCCGGACTCACACATGTCAAACAATGAAGTCTGCCTTGCTTTACAAATCCCCCCTTCAGCCAGACACAATTATGAATTCAAACAGGCCTTATTCAAACTCTCTCATCCAGCACACCTCCTCTCCCATGACAAACAGCCATAATGAGGAACCGAAGCGGGACCACACAACAAGAGGGTCGACTACACGGCTCATGGGCCATTCACAAAGCCAACAGTTCAATTTAGGTGTTGAAGTGGCCAGGCTACTGGGGCTGACGATAACACTATCTTAACACTTCAATTAGCTTCCCCAATGGAATTTTAATTACTTCAGGCTTCAAGGAAAGCGTTAGGGAATTTTTTATTATTATTTTTAGTTCAAATTAAATCAAACTTTATGATTGATTTGTTTTATGTTAGTATGTTTAGTATTTCAGTATATTTTTATAATGAATATTTTTTTTTTTTACTTTTAGGAAAATGCTTGCACTGATTTGATGTGTTCGGTCACAAACTAAAATGCAACAGTTTTACTCGTTTATCTCAAACACTTGACCACCGGACAATGAAATTTGTATCTTTATTTACACAAGATAGATGGCTTTTTATCCAGTGCTTATTATTAATTTTCTTTTAAAAGATAACGTGGGATTATTTACTAACACATTTTACAGAAACCATTCAAGACAATTTCATATAAAACTAGTTAAAACAGTTTCATTAGTCCACTAGTTTGTTGAACAGTTGACAGTTTCTGTCATGTATGGGCGGTAGACGGATGTAAGTGCAGGAAGAGTTTTATTGAAAACACGCTCACAAATAGATCCAAAATGATGACAAAGGCTGAGTCAAAAAACAGGCGGTCGTTGAGTGAGGCACAGACAGGATATCAGAGGTAATACAATGCTCAAAGTCCAAAAAAAAAAAAACGGGGCCAAAACCAGAAAAGTGATACAAAATGCAAGGCTTTCGCAAATTCTGTGTGTTTGAGGCCAAGTTTACATTAGACCATATCTGTCTCGTTTTCTTCGCGGATGCACTGTCCGTTTACATTAAAACGCCTGGAAACGCCGGGAAACGGGAATCCGCCAGGGTCCACGTATTCAATCCAGATCGTGTCTGGTCCGGTGCTGTGTAAACATTGAGGATACGCGGATACGCTGTGCTGAGCTCTAGCTGGCGTCGTCATTGGACAACATCACTGTGACATCCACCTTCCTGATTCGCTGGCATTGGTCATGTGACGCGACTGCTGAAAAACGGCGCGGACTTCCGCCTTGTATCACCTTTCATTAAAGAGTATAAAAGTATGAAAATACTGCAAATACTGATGCAAATACTGCCCATTGTGTAGTTATGATTGTCTTTAGGCTTGCCATCCTTCCACTTGCAAGTGGTAAGTGACGCGCATGCCCGACATGCACTGAGATCACACACACAGCGGCTCAGTCCCAAATCACTGCTTGTGCACTTCACTCGCGCGCTCTGTGAGCTGCGCAGGGCCGGAGTGCGCACCCTCCAGAGGGCACTCGCTGTTCAGGGCGGAGTGATTTGGAGCGCAGGATGCCTGCGGAGCCGAGCGTATCCGTGTATTGGTGTTGCTGTGTGCCCGCGAATCGTGTATTGGTGTTGCTGTGTGCACACTAATCGTTTTAAAAACGTTAATCTGATGATCCGCTGATACGGTCTAATGTAAACCTCACCTGAGAGTCCTTATATGTACACGCTGTGACTGAGCTCTAATCAGGAACAGGTGTATGCAAATTAGTCCTAGTGGTGTGCATGTGCTTTACAGTCTGCGGCTGCGCACTGAGCTCCAACGTGCGTGGACATGAGAGATGTAACCAGAAAACTGTTTGACATATCAAGTTTGATATTTGCTCATAACTATACAGTAATGATGTAAAGTGAAAGCGCTGGTTCACTGCTGTCCACCAGGCACCCAGCAGAGTCACACCATTATAAATGTTGTGGTATTTTTTTGGCGCCTGGTATGTGGTGTCAAAAAAAGCAATAAACATGTATTAATAACTTTGATGTGTATCTCATTATTGATATCACTGTCACAAGACAATGCAGCAATCTACTGATGTGAAATACACGACACTACACAATTCGATGGTTCGTATGCTATAATATTATTATTCTATTCAGGTTGATTTTGTGCTCTTGCAAATATTTTGCTCATACATTCATTGGGGGCTCCACTTTTAGGCAGTAACAAAATATCTGTATTATACAACACTAAAGTGGAGGTGGAGCACACAATGAGAGACCTTTTTCCAAGCATCCATGAAACTGTTACACCCAATGGGATTATAAAATAGAAATAAATTGTAAAAAATTTACTTTTTTTTTAATCGGAGGATATTTTTCAAGCACTGAGTGGGATAATGTACAAATCATAATGAGAGCAGATACTGTGGGAAAAGGAAAAAGGTGGTAATCTCTTCAATGTGACTCTAAATTGGTACATTTGTAGTGAAAAGGACATTCTCATGTTTCTTTGTCCGAACAAGTAATTTTGCCCCTTTCCCTCTCCAGTACAGCTTGCCATGGCAGCAATTTCTGCAACACAGAGCGCTCTGCTTTCTATTTCAATAGGACAGCTCATTTGCTAGACTGTGAGCTGAACTGCTGACTGAGCGTTTTAGACGCTTAGAGAGTGTGAGAGAGAGGGAGAGAGATCCAGGTGCTTGAAGAAGGACAGATTGAGAAAGAGTATTGTATCATTACAACACTGAGAGATCATTAGATGCATAAGTGGTACACTAGGCAAGGTCGTGGCCAAGAACTATGTCCACCCATGGCAGGACACACGAGCTCCATCAGCTTGATTTTTACATTCCACCTCTGTTTACACCCAGGTATGTGTTCAATGACATTACCTACCTAACTCCCGTGAGAGGAAGTGAGCGAGAAAAACACTGTGTGTGACAGAGAGCGAGAGAAGAGAAGAGTAATGATGGGTGTTGGGATCTGGACTGGTCTCATTACCGGAGTGAGCCTCTTGTCTTCTTGTAGCCCTGAAAAAGCAGGTGCAGCACATCCATGTGTGGCGATGTGAATTTCTGTGAGTCGTTCAGTATGCTGATTAAATCCAGCCTTTTAAGAAGGTCTGGAGCTGGCAAAATGCCCTAGGACAAGTCCTTGGGTGAAGAAAGGAAATGGGCAAACACTCTCTCTCTCACACACACACACACACACACACACACACACACACACACACACACACACACACACACACAAGCTGAACCCACTTAATGTTGTGCATAAAACCACTCCCACCCCTCCCCAACAACACTCCAGAAGTCCCTTCAAGGACATATATCTCACCCTCGCTAACAAGTGTGCTGTTCAATTAGCCAGTTCATCAAAATAACGAGAAACACCCCATATCCTCCATTAGTAGACTTGCTACCACTATACAGAGACAAATACCCCACACATCCCCTTACTCGACACACTTCATCACGTTGCTAAGACCAGAAATATCCCGTTCCATCACAATGGTCTGAATTTATTTCCAAGAAGAAGACCAAATCAAAATGGTAACACACAAATGATTTCAACTATGCAGCTGTAGATCAATGACTTTACCCTACAGCTGGCTAATGAGAATGAAAGACAGACATTGCAGAGTGTCACCCCTTCTTTTTTAACTAATTAGCCTAATGTTATTTTACAAGACACTTGAAAATGTCAGCACATTGCTGGATTTAGTGTAAACCTAAATTCCATTACCTAGCAGGCATTAATTGCTCGGCGAGCTTGGGCTGATCTCTCCCAGGGGCCTGATACATTTCCCTGGCGCTCTGTCATCTCACTAACTGTTCTGTCTAGACCAACTCACAGGCTCATAATCCACCACAGGGATCAATAAACGGCACATAATTCAGGGCTAATAATGAGCTTTCACTTCCACGCAAATGGTCACCCACTCTGAAAGAATGGCGGGCGTAAAATGATAATGTAATTATTAAAAGGACAGATAAAATCAGGAGGCACTCTAGCGCGAAGAGTGGACGAGGCTAAGCTCAATTAGCAGTACTTTAAGTTATTGTTATTCCAAAGCTGAGTGATTGGGGAGGAATTTAATGTATCCGGTGCTGAAGGTAATAAAAGGACATGTCTTGATGTGTATTGTGTGGACATTAGTCAAGAGTAACAGCGGTACATGGCTTCATACTGTAGCTGCTGTGGTTAGGCGGCTAATTGCCACCTCTTATACTGAATTTTCCCATCAGCTTTATATTAAATGGGTTTTTTGTTTGTTTTTTTGAGCAAAGAAAACTAGCACTTTTGACATTATTACAATGCATAATTTGATTTAGTCTCAAACACCACAGAGCAGATGAATTCTCAGATTGAAAGGTGTGGATTAATTTTCTATTACAGCACGGTCCTGAATACAGTTACTGCACCCGTCTTAATGGGTTACCGTTTCCATAGTAACAGTGTATAAACAGCGGCCTGTATGCTGGATGCTCTAAATCATCTGAGGTTAATAATAAACAGATTTGTAAATGAAAATATGTTGTTATTTAACAAAGTAAAATTGTTGACCTGGTGAAGTTTTCTGTAAGGAGATGTTTGTTTAACAATAATATTTGGAAGGAGTCTCCAGTGTCAATGCTTTGTAAAGGTCAGTATGGAGAGGACACTTTGTTCTTTTCAGTTTCTTGATATTTCTTGATAACATGACAAGCTTTTTTTGTCTTATTAACAAAGAAGAGAGGCTGGTGAATGGGCAACTGTTTATAGCTGCTATAAAATATGTTGTTGATAACAGGAACCAGTGTTTCTCCCAGAGACACCTTATAGCAACTATTTGTTTCCCTTTACTTCTAATTATTTGGTTTTCATGGCAGATTGAACTGTTATACAGGGTATGAATTAATGTACTTCAGAAATTTAAACTGCATTAAGTCCTTTTCATGCACACAATTCATCCCTTATCCAGAGCCATAGATACTTGTATGAGCTCAGGCTCACATGAGTCGACTGTATATTACAGCGGCATGGAGAGCTGTGGGTGCGGAGTGCAGTCTGACCCCAGGGTCCTCCACCAAATGAAGGCTTTTTGATTATGTGCATCCTTGAACTCAAAACTAAATTAAGATGAACTTCAGATACAAGGCAAATCAGAAGATTCATGCTTGGCTTGCCTCTTTGGTTTATCTGCTGGTGACATTTGCTTGTGAGGCCCCAGCAGCAGGATAATTACTCAATTTATTCATCAAACAAAAAAAGTGTCCTCCTTGCGGGAAGCCACCTTGAGTAAGGTTGCAGGCCTTCCAGTGACATTTCAATTTAGGGATCAGCACCCATTCACTCAGTGAAGCACACTAGCTCTGACAGAAATTAGCAAAATCCCAACTCCAGAGCAGAAAACAAATAAATCAACATTATGCCATTTGACCCACGATGGGAGAAAACACAGAAATGGCCATGTTTTCCATCAGGCTGCTTCTTTCTAAAGCGCTAAAGTCAGAATGTAGTCAGAATGTCACCCTTCCCATAGAGGACTGACATTTGAAGTGGGTTCCACAAATTTCCCCAAAGCCAGAGTGCTAGAGGCAGATTGGACTATCTGAATCTGAGACTGGAGGAAAGAGAGAAGTCTGTCTGTTGGAAAGAGCATCAGACGGCATCAGAGAGAAAGGACATCGCACAGCTACATCACTCAAAAACAGCAAGGACAGCTCGTTTTCGGCTCGGCTGACTATGTCTGTGCCAGCAGGGTTTCAAAGTGTGGCATGGTGCTCTCAGGCCGCTCCCGGCGTCTGATTCACAGGCTGCCAGAGGCCATGATTGAAGCTCTTCTCTGAGCCTAGCAGCCTGACAGGATAATGGGACATCTGGAACAGATGTTTACTCCCCCATTTGTTAAATGGTGTCGGTTATGGGTGAATTATTATGCTAATTCAAACCAGGACACACCCACATTTTTGCATAGACTCAGCTGCCAATTAAAAGTTTTGTTTTTTGTGGGCTTATTAAAACTTAAGGATAATGGTAACCAAGGAACCATGCAAAGTTTTGAATGTAAACAAGTCTGTTTCCTGTTTTGCTCTTAAACAGAGTTGCCAATTAAAAGTTATTTAACTGGTTGTTGTTGTTGTCACTCCTATTTTCACACTGCAAGTCTTTATCCAACATGTAATCATATGACTGTCAATGAAAGTCAACACAGATGGATGGAAACACAAATGTAGACTTGGAGCTCTTACCCGATAATGAGCATCACATGATGCACATATTCCCTCTTCCCCCAGCCTTCTCCATGTTTATCCTGTAATCAACACCCATCTATCTGCAAGGCTGTAATTAGCATAATTGCTGTACATTACATGCTTAATGTAAAGTACATTTTTAACCACTATTCTTCACTTGAAGATCTCATTGTGACAAAGTTTTTTGGAGGCGACCTCTTGATTGAACATAAATTTTCGGGAGCTTTTTGGGGAGTGTTAATAAGAGGATTAGCTCACAATGAGCAGTGTTGATGTCCAGGTGCAGGGTTCAAAGGTCACACAGCCTTGCTTTTATGTGACAGAAATAGTTTTGAAACACCTGGAGGAAAGGCAGCAGTTTAAACGCGTGAGTGAACGGGCACGACACTGTAGCCACTTCCAGCTGCTCCAAAATAGCATAAATTGGACTCGATTAGAATTAATAGCCTTTAGAGGATTCCCATTTACATACAAAATCCAGAAGACATCTGTTATAAAGTCAAGAATTAAGAGCATGAAGTTGGTCATGGTTTCACAACAAAGGGATGATGGGAAGAATTTTAACATTGCCATTTTAAAATCATCGGGATTGACGGAGGAGTGAAACAGGCCTGCAAATTGTTCCAGAAAGAAGAAAACCATATTAATATTGGATTGTTTGAAGCACAAGCCACAGAGCATCATCAAAATTCTGAACATGCAGCATAATAATACGGTCCTGCTAAAATAAGGCTCATAAAATGACATATGCCTCCCCCCCCCCTTAGTGAAAAATGAAATATGCAAAACAGCAGCTTTCAAACTTGTATTTAATTGTATGGCGTCATGGGTTCGGGACTAGGGCACTGTTGCTTGAAGTATAAATTGGATAATTCAATTAAAGTGCCGTGCAAAGACATGCAATAACGGATGGAGGACGATACTAACCCAGGCTTGAACCTCGTGTCTCTCCCGTATTCCTGGGCCTCCCTGACAAATGGCTGCCAGTTAATAATTGAAACACATGGCTGCCAGCATAGGTCAATAACGCCTTCTCCTCTTTCAGCATGGGTGAATAAACCAGCTCACCCTCTTTATTACAGCCTGCCTTATTTCCTCTTCCACACAGTTAGTGTGCAGCCACTGATTAGCCACAAAAGCCTGCCTTATCGTATAAAAAATAAACAGGTTTAGTTAATGGCAGTGCTGCTGTGTTTGCACTGCTATGGGTAATGTAGACCAAAGCAAAGAGCCAGGCACACTGTTTGTTTGTCGCGTCCATCAAAGACAGAGACAAGTTGACAGTTTGACAACAGTGGAGAATCACTGTGTAGAATAAAGCGGCAAGAGCCGGAGGCTTGAAGGTCATTTTAGGTAGGTAGGAATGTCAGGGGATTTTATAAGAGAGGGGGCATTTCTATATTATTCTATAAATCTAGGGAATATTTTTATTTTTCAATTTAATGGCTCATATAATAAAACTATATAAAAATTAAACTAAGTGATGGGGCAGGATTGATGAATTACCATTCAAACATGCTTTGTTATTAGTGTTATATAAACACATGAATTCTTTAGAACAGGTTGATTATTAGAAAAAAAAAATAGGCTGCTAAAATAATGTGTACACACAGATGCTGTGTTCAGATTGTCCACTCACTCACTCACTCACTCACTCACTCACTCACTCACTCACTCACTCACTCACTCACTCACTCACTTGATAGTGTTTGTCACATAGAACACTCACAAGGGGATAAGGGCAGACAACTGTTGATATATATGTTGTTCTGTGACATAATTTTGCACTGGATATTCAAAATTATTATCTCTCACAAAAGCAAACGCCAGAACTCTGGCACCAATGTTGCTATTTTTGGATAAGTACACACTGTAATTGACGCACAGTACCAATCCAAAGTTTGAACACACCTTCGAATTCAATGTTTTTCCTTATTTTTATTAATTAAAAGACAATTCATGTCTTTAAGTAATGATGAATGTCGTTTCTCTTTACTTAGGTGAGCAGTTTTGACATAATATGGATTATTACAGTTGTGGTGTTGAATAGGGCTATTTACTGTATTTTTATTATTTACTGTTCACTGTTTGATCTCAAATGCAGTAAGAAGGAAAGAAATTGCACTACATGCATGTCAACCCCTATGGTTTATCCGTATTTAGTATGGATTTGGGGCATTTGAAATTAATACGGGTGTATCAGTAAAATACTATGGAAATTATGCTTTTCCATCCATCCATTATCTGTAGCCACTTATCCTGTTCTACAGGGTTGCAGGCAAGCTGGAGCTTATCCCAGCTGACTATGGGCAAGAGGCGGGATACACCCTGGACAAGTTGCCAGGTCATCGCAGATTATGCTTTTACCCTAAAAAAAATTCAAAGTTTTGGTTCACAAACATCACAGAAGACACCTTCATTTACATTTGGAATTGCTCGATCTGCATTTCCGGAATAACATGAATTGAGCCGAATGTCCACACATGCGCAGTTGCAAAAGTAATCACCTTCCAGCTGAGCATGAATTTTTCAAGCACATGAGGTGAGTCATGGTGGAGGTCCCACCAAAGAAACGATTGAAGACAAAATCAGGGGGTCGTTTTCTTCCAGAATGGACGGAAATGTTTGATGGAATTATTCTTCTATTGAAACTAGGAAATGATTATGCCAATTGTTCACTTTGTAATTGAGACATTAAGGTTGTGGCATCAGGGTTGTATGACCTACAAGAACATATGAAATTGAAGCTTCATCAGCAAAATGCAGCAGAGAGAAGGAATCAGCGGGCAATACATTTTTTTGGTCAGAAACAACCTAGTAAAGTTGGTAGTGACAATGTAGTGAAATCCGAAGTTGTGTTCTGCAATTTTATCGCACAACACAATCTTTCCATGTTGGTTGCAGACCAGTTTACAGAAATTGCACCCCTACTCTTCCCTGACAGCGAAATGGCAAAAAAAAAAAATCAGCTGCAAGCGAACTAAAGCCACTCAAATTATCAGGAGGAGTCTTGCTTCAGAGGCGACAAAAAAATGTCATCCAACACTGCCGATCGTCACCATATTCGCTCATGATTAATGAATCTAACAACAAGACGTCCGACAAGAGGTTGGCTGTGTTTGTTCTAGTATTTGACACCAATGAAGGAGCCAAGACGAGAATGCTAGACATGCCAGTCTGCAACACTGGCACTGCGGAGGAGATCTTCTAAACACTTGATCAAGTTCTAAGGTTAGTTAATTTTTTTTCATATTTCAAATTCAAGTGCAATAAAACTGATAGTAGTTACTAAGGATTTTTATAGAAAGTAAGGATTTTGAGACACTGTAGTACAGGTGACATCTGTTTGGGGTTGACATGTATGGCACTAATTAACTTTTGACGAGACACATCTGTTAATTGAAAAGCATTCCAGGTGACGACCTCATGAAGTTGGTTAAGATAATGCCAATAGTGTGCAAAGCGTCATCAAGGGAAACAGTGGCTACTTTGAAGAATCTAAAATATCAAATACATTTTGTTTTTATTTACCACATAATTCCATATATGTTCCATGTGTTATTTCATAGTTTTGATGCCTTCAGTATTGTTCTACAATGTAAAAAATAGTAAAAATACAGAAAACCTACGAATGAGTAGGGGTGTACAAACTTTTGACTGGTACTGTTTCTCTTCACAACACTGAAATAAAAACAAGATAAAACTTATAAAAACTCTTGATAAAACTCTACAACTCACTTGACAGGCTGCAATGCATGATGGTCTAAGTTGACTGATGTAGGGTTCGGCTTCTGTACACTACATTTTGGTGTGCTTCATGGTGATTTTTTAGTGCATTATAGAGTGAATGAAATTAACACTTGATAATTTGAACAGCATTACAAAATGGCTGATATTCTGAACACACCAACACACTGATTTTCCTTATTGTTATTTTGTTTAATCGTAGTAAATTAGAGCGAAACTGAAAAAAAAAATCTATAATACTTTCTCTGAAGTCCATATGTATGACCTATGAATACAGTAATACCATGTTTTATTACATGGCTCATTTGAATACTTGATGCTGATTGGCTGGTTACAGCATTCTACAGTCTTATTTCTGTATGGAACAGATCATTGCTATGGACCACATCATGAGCAGAAGCAATAAAATAATTTAAAATTCAAATAAAATCATTTTCAAATCAATATTTTGGTTCTAATTATTGATTTCTCTAGAAATTAGCCATATAAGCAAGATAATATATAGCGACCCCTATCATTGTTGCAAAAAAAAAAACCTTCAGGGTGATTCGACACCCCTCCACTTTGTATTGGAGTCCTGCATCACTCTCATCTCATCTCATCTCATCTCATTATCTCTAGTCGCTTTATCCTGTTCTACAGGGTCGCAGGCAAGCTGGAGCCTATCCCAGCTGACTACGGGCGAAAGGCGGAGTACACCCTGGACAAGTCGCCAGGTCATCACAGGGCTGACACATAGACACGGACAACCATTCACACTCACATTCACACCTACGGTCAATTTTAGAGTCACCAGTTAACCTAACCTGCATGTCTTTGGACTGTGGGGGAAATCAGAGCACCCGGAGGAAACCCACGCAGACACGGGGAGAACATGCAAACTCCACACAGAAAGGCCCTTGCCAGCCACGGGGCTCGAACCCAGACCTTCTTGCTGTGAGGCGACAGCGCTAACCACTACACCACCGTGCCGCCCCTGCATCACCCTCTCTGGGTTTATTTTGCAATAATGACCAGCTTGCTGTACATTATTCCTTACATTACAAATTTATAAGGCATTTAACACATTGTTCTAAATACTTATTAAAATACATTACACTTCACAGCAGTCACTTATGAATTGTTAACAGAATGTATGTTTGTGAAAATCAGGTTATCCAATCACTGATCACCTGGTTCCCTCCTGCTGATCGGGCTGGGATCACATGCACTACCATGACTTAAGTTTAGTTTTGACACTGTATTTTAGGACTACCCAGAGCATACCTGTACTGATGACATAGTCCACAAAATGCTCCATCAGATCATCTTTCATTTTTTTGTAAACAGATGTAGAAGTGTGTAAATGAAGTCACGAAAACTATGGTTCATCAAAGTCATTGACACATTATGTGAAGATAAGCTTTAATAGTGTCAAATCTCATTTTATTTGTTAGTTAATACAATTGCCTGTATCACTTGTTACTTTCAAGTAATTTAGAGCATCATCACATCTTTTCTGAGGCTCATACAAATTGGATGTCTCAGTAGAAGTTGCAGAAATCTGGCTGGAGTTTGCCATTGAAACAAATAAATCAGTTACTCATGATTTATATTAATAATATCATACGTTTTATGTTTTTGTGGAAGCTTATGTTGTTTATTATTGCTTTACAGTCAAATTTATAAAAATAATGAGACAATTGAAAATTTTGACAAGGATCATCTATTGTATGGTGAAAATTTTGTCAATAAATTCCAAGTAGTATGGAAATTATTTTTAATTTATTGTCAATTAACTAGTTTTAATGAACTAATTAATTAAATAGTAGATATTAATTAATACAATAAATGCAATTATTTTTCTGGACTTTAAATTATTTGGTACACCCTTTTTAATTTATCGAGCAATGTCAAAAGATTTAGAAGTTATAACATTTAGAAGGGAATCTTTCTAGGGAAGTGGTCACCTTCTCTGATCATCTGATCATTTGCTTTTTTTATGTCGAACAGTAGCCTGATTTGTCAACATTCAAAGTGACATAACTTTGTTCATATGTACCACAGAAAGAAATTGCAAACACAACTTTAAAGTTTATTTCAAGTGCTTTTCAGTGGTACCATTCATGATACAGACCATATTTCCATTTTTTTGTCACATACCTACAGAATGCATTATCTCATCTCATCTCATCTCATTATCTCTAGCCGCTTTATCCTTCTACAGGGTCGCAGGCAAGCTGGAGCCTATCCCAGCTGACTACGGGCGAAAGGCGGGGTACACCCTGGACAAGTCGCCAGGTCATCACAGGGCTGACACATAGACAACCATTCACACTCACATTCACACCTACGGTCAATTTAGAGTCACCAGTTAACCTAACTTGCATGTCTTTGGACTGTGGGGGAAACCGGAGCACCCGGAGGAAACCCACGCGGACACGGGGAGAACATGCAAACTCCACACAGAAAGGCCCTCGCCGGCCCCGGGGCTCGAACCCAGGACCTTCTTGCTGTGAGGCGACAGCGCTAACCACTACACCACCGTGCCGCCCAGAATGCATTATATACTGTATAATGTTCATAACACATTATAACAAAAGTGACAGTATGTATGTACATCTAACATGTAATTGCAGATAAGTGACAGATATATCATATTGTAACCTGATTATAATGCTTAACATGTTGTATTTGTGAGTTGTAAGTAAAGTGAGACATTTTAACAAAAAAAACCCAAAAACAAACAAAAACACAATGGCGATGTTCTATTTTCTGATGAAAACTCCAGTGCAGGTCATGGTGCCTATGAAATGCAGAAAAGGGTTAAAAACAAGGGTAATTTATTTTCATAAGGAAATTATAAATGTTTACAATGCCTTATGAATGCTTTATAACATATTAAGAATGTGTTCATAGTTCATTAAAGACATGACCTTAATAGGAAGCGTTACCAAATGATCTTATCTGAAATTGACTAAAGATTACCTACAGCTAACAAGTTCCAATCTCACCTATCTCATTTGGACTGGAGTAAATAATTACCTGCTATTTCTTGGTGGCATTTTCTCCATATGTATAATAACCTATAAATACATTTATAACATTTTATAATGCATTAATAAGGCAATATACACGTTTTAATAATTATACTTTTCATTTCTGAGTGTAGTGGTGGCACGGTGGTTAGCACTGTTGCCTCACAGCAAGAATGTTCTGGGTTCGAGCCTAGTGGCTGTCGGGGGCCTTTCTGTGTGGAGTTTGCATGTTCTCCCCATGTCTGCATGGGTTTCCTCCAGGTGCTCCGGTTTCCCCCACAGTCCAAAGACATGCAGGTTAGGCTAATTGGTGGCTCTAAATTGACCGTAGCTGTGAATGTGAGTGTGAATGGTTGCTTGTCTCTGTGTCAGCCCTGCGATGACCTGGCGACTTGTCCGGGTGTACCCTGCCTCTCGCCCATAGTCAGCTGGGATAGGCTCCAGCTTGCCCGTGACCCCACACAGGATAAGCGGTTATGGATAATGGACAGATGAATGGATTTCTGAGTGTAGTGTATTGACAGACATAATACCCAAGTATAAAAACTGATGAGTTGTATTTGTGAGCTCTAACCAGTGACATTGTGATAAACTTATGAAATGAAAAAAAAAGTATTAAATCAATGATATTTGCAATGTTGCATTCCTCATGACGCTATTGAGCTCAAGGCAAGACAACAGCTGTATATGTACAGATGTTGAGAACTATGAAGACATTTAGAAAAGTTGTCATTAAGATTGTAATGTTGCTACCGGTATACTGTAAGTCAAGTCAAGTTTATTTGTATAGCGCTTTTAACAATAAACATTGTCGCAAAGCAGCTTTACAGAATTTGAACGACTTAAAACATGAGCTAATTTTGTCCCTAATCTATCCCCAGTGAGCAAGCCTGTGGCGATATATAAGGTAAGGTATAAGGTATATATTGTAATATGATATCTCGATATCTGGTGTATTTATTAAAGAAACAAAACCAAGGCTCATGATGCACTATGCAAAGTGTTCCTGGGTTTCTTTGGTACTGAAGGTATAACGTGTTATGAACTTTGCTTATAATACACATAATGCACAATGTGGTATGATAAAGTTCTAAGTGTAATGCATTTTCATAAATAATTAAAACAATGTGTATAAAGCCTTGAATTAATGCATCATACCATGATATGAATGCATGCACCCTTCATTAGAAATATGAGCATCACAGAAAGTGTTACCAATTTTTTAAATGAAATAATTACCTAGTAATAACCTAGTAATAGCATAAAATCTTACATGAGATTTGAGGTCACTCAAAACATTTATTGTTCATGCAGGTGTCACATACAACAGATCCCTAGAAAAGGAATTAAACAAAATATATTGTTAAATTAAATTTAAATTGATTCTTAATCAGATCGGTTGTGGGAACATGCGTAATCCATTGTGGGCGATTGTTCTTTGGCTCGTGATGAACATACTGTAATCTGCTGTGCACAAATGGCAGCTCCATTGTCTGATTGACTGACAGATTTGTTTACAGTCATGCACCAAACCCAACAGATTAAAACACTATTACAGGGAAGATAAACACGGACACGGATGTCTCACTGTCACAAACCTCCTCAAACCCTCCCTTTAAATCAGAAGAGGGAGTCAAATGGAACAATGCCTTTTAATCCATTCCACCCCTCCACAAGGTCTATTTGACATTGTTCTGGTGAAGCCCACACAATCTCCACATTTCAAAGTGTGTTTCGTGAAGAGCGAAGGATCAGAAACAGAGGAAGGTTTTGCCATTCAGCTGAACTCATGCAAATGATTGCTCCAGCGAGGAGTCGGTGTCAGAGTGGCTTTTGCTGAACCTTCATCAAAAGGAGGATTTGTTTCTCTCTCTGTCTCATGCTGGCTCAAAGCCCACAGAACGACGAAGAAACGTTTGCAGTGAGAGACGTCTATTTTATTTTTGTTCCGTCATACTAGTGACTTGAAGCAAAGATGTGACCTTATACTGTGTTAGTGAAATATCAAAACATTTCAGCTTGCGGAAAAGAGTCTTTGGGGGAAAAAGTCTATGTGCAGAATGACGACATTATGAAAGCATGCATTTGAAAATGGCTAAGTGAAAATATAAGAAACATTAAAGATTGCATTACATCAACAGGTCAAGACCGTATCAGTGATGAGAACTGTGCTATTACTAGAAAATATATCAATCTTCAACAAATGGAACAAAGTACCATTGGATTTAACACTTGTGTTATACAAGCACTGTGATGGCGTGAATTCAATAACAACACTAATTCTCCATCTTGTTGGTTGGTACAGCCTATTTGGTCAGTGTTTGTGAAATGGTTCCTGAGTAAATCTTAGCAATACTTTAGAGACGTGTACATACTCACACTGGGAACAGCTGGCTTTCCCACTGAAACTCTTTCCCTCATATTGCTGTGGTAAAAAATGATCACTGCCAATTAAATGGCCATTAATTGTGCAAGCATGGGATCCCACCAGATGTTTACATTAGAGAAACTAATAGCCAATTTTATTTATTTTTCCACAATAGCTGTATGTGCAGTATAGCTCTCTCAGAAAGATTAACAGGAACACATATTTTCACAGGATTACATTGTCCTTCGGACATAACACATAGTTCAGAACTTTTTAGTCCATGTGCCCAAGACTGTGCTTTAACCAACAGAGGAATAAAATGAGTTCCAAAGACTGACTGCAATTTATGGACATACCGTACATGCAGTTTAAAGGCATTTTTCAGAGGACAAATATAATATGATTTATGAACTCCATGCCACACCTGATTAATGCAATGCCGCTATGCCCAATTGCCAAAAATAGAAGCCTTTTGAAAAAGCGCTGCCCCAATTTTCACTATTGATATATCCACAGCACAATTGGAAAAAGAAATCTAGGTCTTTCAAATGGAGACTATAAAAATCTATTGCAAGGACATGTACAAGCATATGAACCCAAAAGCACTCCAAAGACAGACTCTGACTCTCCAGAAGGACTGTAATAAATGACTGCTGGGCACTCGAACAATCTGCTCTATGCCTGTTCTGACCTCGACACAATGGCCAGAAGAGGCCAGCTGTGGCCCAGACCGGCTCCGGCAGCTGAGGGTGGTGTTCTAGTGCACTCCGCCCTGACCTGCCTAAGTCTGGCTCTTCCTCAGGCCAGCACTTTTTAATTCCCAAAAGTAGGAACTGCAGAGCTGCGTGTCCTGGCTAAGCAGGTGAAGCATCCATTGCGTGTGTCAGGAGTCACACCGCAGGCTCACTTGCTGACCTCAATTAGAGCAGTGGAGCTTGGTCTAAAAACTACTGCCCTGACCTGTTGGCTAAGAACAAACTGTACAAAAGAGTGTAATAGGCATGGACATTGCTATTATGGGCTAACTGTTGTCCTTTTGCTAAGCTACAGGATGCATAAAAGCACTTATATTATTAGTTTATAAAATAAAATCCATATCCTGAGTACCTGATGACATCACATCTGGAATGCAGTGCATATTTGGTTATTCCAGTGGTGGAATCACATCTGGAATTGCAGGCTAGCCCTAAATCAGAAGCTTCATGTCTGACTGAGAATCTCAGAATCTCGAGGAAAGAAAGAACCTCATCATCTGCTCCATCACCAACACTTTGACATTGGGAGGACAGAACAGATTTGTGAGGGTCATCTGCCTATTCTGACCTTCATACGCATCCACTGGCTTGTTTTAGCTAATGCCATTAACCTTGTGGAGGAGATGAAGGGGGGTACAGATGGGAGACAGAATGTGAGACAGAGACAGAGAGGATATTAATATGAAAGAGGAGAAAGAAAACAGAGGTCAAAGAATAAATAACACTATGCAAAATGCATAGGAAGAAAAAAGGCACCAGAGAGCAAAAAGCGATGGGATGAGTCAGTGTTACAGGTAGAGGTTGTGGATTGAAAAAAGAAGAAGTGGAAGAAGATAAAAAAGGATATAACATACCTAGAACAGTAGAAATCAAGCAAAGCATGCACAAGACATTCAAAATTATGGTATGAGTGAGAGATACAGAGAGAGAGAATGACATAAAGGCCCTGATTTATTAAGATCTAAAATAGTATGCACTATTTTGCATGCGCGTCTGGACAAATTGTGGACATGTGGAATCTTCACACAAAATAATTACATGAACTACATCAGACGCGAAGTCATGTGAGAAAACAAAATGTAAATAATGTTTGTTGCATGTGCTAAATGTTCCTGGTGAGTTCTATTATCAAGAGACTCAAGAATGAATAATGTGAACTCAAGTAAAATTCATACTAATAGCAGAGTCTGGAAAACTGATCAAAATACGCTATGAATAAATGCTTAAAAGAGCAAAAATACACGTGAGTGCATGACTTCTTCAACTGGTTCAACCAGCCCACGTCACCCCCACCTTCCCCCTCACTGCAGCCATCTCTCCTTCTTCCCTCAACATACCTCCCCCCAGTCATCGCAGCAGCCCCCTCCTCCTCCACCTCAACACAGACTCCTCCATGCATCACTGCAGGCCAGGTCAGAGGTCAACTGAGGAAGCTTCACCCCAGGAAAGCAGCAGGCCTGGACAAGGTGTGTCCCCGACTACTGAAGACCTGCGCTGATGAACTGGGTGAGCCACTCCAACACATCTTCAACCTCAGCCTGCAGCTGGGGAGAGTGCCCACCCTCTGGAAGACATCATGCATTGTTCCAGTTCCCAAGAAGAACCGGCCCAGCAAGCTGAACGACTTCCGACCGGTGGAACTTCACATCTGATGAAGACGTTTGAGCAGCTCTTCCTCAGCCTCCTCAGACCCCAGGTGCAACATGCCCAGGACTGTCTGCAGTTTGCGTACCAGGCAGGTGTTGGTGTGGAAGACGCCATCCTCTACCTGCTACACCGAGCCCACTCGCATCTGGATAAGGGAAATGGCACAGTGAGGATCCTCTTCTTGGACTTCTCGAGTGCCTTCAACACCATCCAGCCCCTTATGCTTCAGGACAAAGTGAACAGGATGCGAATGGACCCCTGCCTGGTCACCTGGATCCCCAGCTACCTCACTGACAGGCCGCAGTACGTCAGGCTGAAGGACATCACGTCTGACACTGTGATTAGCAGCACTGGAGCACCCCAGGGCATGGTGCTGGCCCCTCTTCTCTTCACCCTGTACACCGCGGACTTCTGCTACAACTTGGAACTGTGTCACATTCAGAAGTTCGCTGATGACACAGCCATCATGGGGTGTATCAGGGATGACAGAGAGGAGGAGTATAAGAGCCTGGTGAGGGACTTTGCCGTTTGGTGCAACAGGAACCATCTGCAGCTCAACACCTCGAAGACCAAGGAGCTGGTCATTGACTTTGGGAGGTCCAGACCAAGGTCATGACCAGTTCTGATTGAGGGATTCGAGGTGGAGGCTGTGGATTCCTACAAGTACCTCAGGCTGTGGCTGGACAGCAAGCTGGACTGGACTTGCAACACCAACCACTTGTACAAGAAGGGACAGAGCAGGCTATACTTCCTGAGGAGGCTGGGGTCCTTTAACATCTGCAGGAAACCCCTGTTGATGTTCTATCAGTCCGTGGTCACCAGTGTCCTGTTTTACACCATGGTGTGCTGGGGGGACAGCACATCCAAGAAGGCTGGACAAACTGATCAAGTGGGCTGGCTCTGTGGTCGGCATGAAGCTGGACTCTCTGGTGATGGTGGTAGAGAAGAGGACTATGGACAAACTACTGAACATCATGGACGATGCCAGTCACCCTCTGCAGACCGTCATCAGCAACCAGAGGAGCCTGTTCAGTGACAGAATGCTCCTTCCCAAGTGCAGGACTAACAGACTTAAAAACTCCTTTGTCCCTCACGCCATCAGACTGTACAACTCCTCTCTGGGGGGGAGGAGGGGTAACAGGAGGACAGAGGATGGGAAGGAGCAGTAGCCTAGCCTGACAAAAAGCAATACTGGGCAATGTGCAATATAAATGTGCAATATAATGTGCAATACCTCTCCTGCTGGACTTTTTCCCCCCATATCTTATTCTTTTTTTTATATTTGTATATGTAAATACTTAATTTAATTTAATTTAATTTATCTAGAAGTTTTCTCTATTTTCTATTCTCTGTTTATCCTGTAATGATGCTGCTGGAATTTTAATTTCCCTGAGGGAACCCTCCCAAAGGGATCAATAAAGTTCTATCTAATCTAATCTAATCTAATCTAATCTAATCTAATCTAATCTAATCTAATCTAATCTAATCTAATCTAATCTATGTTAATAATGCACAGTATTTGTCAATAAAACACTTTGGAATGGCTGTGTTTAAATGCTGTATGAATTAGATGTGCAGTTGTGCCATGCACATCTAAAATGAAACCAACTTTCTGATTATTTTATTAAGGTATGATTTAGATACATATTCTCATTACTAAGACTGAGTAAATAGTATTGTTTTGTCTTCATCTGGCAAAATCAGGCATCCAGAAATTCAATACATGCTCTTGAGGTGTATTCATTTGCGTATGTTCTTTCCAAAATGTACTATATTTCTTTGACATCTTGTATCTTTAGTTATTAATACCCCGAATTGCATATTCATTAAGTAAAACATGTGAAACTTTCAATATGTGCTATGTTGTCCATGTGAAAAATTAAAATCCTTTTCAGATTGCTTTTTTTTGGGGGGGGGGGATGTTATCAGTTTGCACTTTTTTACACACACAAACCTTTAGTAACTCTAAAAACGTGAGAATATGACTATGTGTTATGTTGCTCATGTGAAGATTAATTATCTGTAAACCTTGTATTAATAAATCAGCTTGCACTTTTTTGGGGAGTGTTATCAAGTTTTCACTGTTTTTTTTTCTTTACACACAAACCTTCAATAAATCAGGGCCAGTGATGGAAACAGAAGTGTGTAGGTGTGAGGAGCTTAACTCATAATGATGGTGGAGTAGAGGAGCGCTGAGGAGACACTCTGTCCCTCCTCAGGGAGCAAGAGGTTGGGAGCACATGTCTCACCGATGAGGCAAGATGAAGGGCCCATGTCAGGCTGGCTTTTAATGGTCAGAAGTATGCTTAGTTCCAGAGTCTCAGCCCTCTCCCCCATGGCTCTGAGTCCACTTCATCTAACTGGCCATAATTCACCTCGTTTGGCAGTTTGGGGTCTCAGAGGTGCAGGCTAAAAAGTGCAGGGAGCAGTAATAGTAGCAGAAGCAGTCGAGGGCATGTCCATGATACCGGGTAGGGCAGGGGGAAAAGACTCCTACAGCTGGACCTGCAACTCAACGCTGGCCATTAGGAGCTGAGAAGAAACTCAAAGACAAAAACACTGAATGTCAGGAGTCACTAACACAGTTTAATAAAGCTAACACGACTAACACAAGGTTTATTCGACAGGATTTATATTTACCTCCGCCACCTTTGTTGGAAGAGGTTATGATTTTGCCCCAATTTGATTTTTGTTTGTTTATTTGACTTTTCTCAACATTACTCAAAAAGTATTGACCAGATTTAGACGAAATTTTGAGGAAAGGTGGGCCATGGGCCAAGGAACAATTGATTAGCTTTTGATGCAAATCTGAATATATGGCTTGGCGGAGTTATGCATTCTACAAAGTGCCCTTCTAGGTTTACACTGTGTTAAGATGTAACAGATACAGCCCTCAACCAGAAATAGCCCTGGTAATCTGTTCTTGTCTGAACATTTATACCAAATACCAGATACCAAACTGATAAACAATCTAAAGCCACGATATGTTTCAAATAATACATAGTAATTTGTGGGTGCAAGAGGATGAACTGAGCAAAAAAATAATGTTTTGCAGGTAATTTACCAGCAATAATTTTGTGAATTATGTCACTTACAAATAGTGTTAGGGCAGCACAGTGGTGCAGTGTTTAGCACTGTCACCTCACAGCAAGCAGGTTCTGGGTTCGAAACTTTTGGCTGAGTGGAGCCTTTCTGTGTGGAGTTTGCATGTTCTACTCATGCCTGTGTGGGATTACTCTGGGTGCACAATCCAAAGGCATGCGGATTAGGTCAGCTGGCTACTCTAAATTGCCCATTAGTGTGAATGTGAGTGTGAATGGCTGTTGGTTCACCCCATGACAGACTGGTGACCTGTCCAGGGTGTAACTGGCCAATACTCATATGGGATCATTTGCTCCAGCTCACCCATGACTATCAGTAGGATAAGTGATATAGATAATGAATTATGGATGGATGGAAATGTAATTAGAAAATAATATGTAAAATTTGTTTAGAATAGCTGTGGTGAGTTCAAATCTCTAAGAAAAATTAAACTTAAATTGCACATTCAGTTTAACACCAATTAAAGTCTGTTGTATGCACTGACACAATATTATATACATACTAATTGAAACAGTGTATGTTTAGTACATAAGGTATGTGTGAATGCAAATCTTTGGACAGTCTATAAATTCTGTTCTGTTCAGAGGTGTGAATGTGCAGCAAATTGGTCCATCCATGCATTATCTATTGCTGGGTTTTGCGTGATGTCACATCTACCTCATTAGTTATTCAAAACTTTAGCTGATGGTCTACCAAAGCTCAGTTGACAAAGCGTTTGTATGAAGAAGGTGCATTGCTTACATGAAAAATGCCTTACGCTTCCATTGTTTTAGGTTGTTTGAATCGATCAAACTGTGAAACTGATAAAAGTTTCTTCAGGTTTCCCCGTGAAGTAATAAAAAAGGGTGCATGAACACAGGATTTCACAAAAAGACATCGAGAAAGGTGGCTTTTGAACCTCTCACTGAAATCGAAGGGAGCCGGGTTGAAGCATGTTTGAGTTTGCAGTGATCACTTTGTGCAAGGTTTGTATCTCCCTCTCAGCTATGTCATTAGTGTTTTCCAGGTACTTTTCTTGCTATGTGTCGTTATTTTACGGTACTTCCTTTAGTCACAAAGCGCTAAAGTCCCCTGTTTCTTTGTTTACTCCTCACTCCTCACAAAGGCCATATGCATGAAGGTTGCGACAAAATTCTTACACAGCCATAAAGTTACAATGTGCTGTGAGCACTTCTCCGTCTTGTTTAAAGGGAAACTAAGGTCATTTTTAAACTTGCTTTATTTCTTAATTAACGTGTTATTCAATTATGTTTTTGGTTTTACTAACCTTATATTGTGAAGTATTGGCATATTATATTGCACTTATCGGCCTTTTCGGTTTTTAGCCATTTTGAATGTAGTTCATATGGTCCATGGCAGGCGTCGCTTATCGACGCAATCTTCACGAGACTTGTGCGAGACTTCAAACATGAAGTGTCAACACCGCCATTTTGAAAAGTGTTTATACAGCGGCCAGAGCGCCATATCATTCCAACTTAGATTAATTTTGAGATTTGCCAGCTTCATCAGTGATGGAGATTATTCCATATGACTTTGAACCAATGTGGAGTAGAGAAGAGTTCAAAAGATGACAGGATAAGGACTAGTCCATCGCACTGGTATTTACGTCATTACTGTTGCACAATTAAAATATGCCAGATCAAGCAGCTGGTGGGTTTTCAAAATAATAAATACATGCATGTATTTTTGTGATAAATACATACAACCCCGCTTCCAAAAAGTTGGGACAAAGTACAAATTGTAAATAAAAATGGAATGCAATAATTTACAAATCTCAAAAACTGATATTGTATTCACAACAGAACATAGACAACATATCAAATGTTGAAAGTGAGACATTTTGAAATTTCATGCCAAATATTGGCTCATTTGAAATTTCATGACAGCAATACATCTCAAAAAAGTTGGGACAGGGGCAATAAGAGGCTGGAAAAGTTAAAGGTGCAAAAAAGGAACAGCTGGAGGACCAAATTGCAACTCATTAGGTCAATTGGCAATAGGTCATTAACATGACTGGGTATAAAAAGAGCATCTTGGAGTGGCAGCGGCTCTCAGAAGTAAAGATGGGAAGAGGATCACCAATCCCCCTAATTCTGCACCGACAAATAGTGAAGCAATATCAGAAAGGAGTTCGACAGTGTAAAATTGCAAAGAGTTTGAACATATCATCATCTACAGTGCATAATATCATCAAAAGATTCAGAGAATCTGGAAGAATCTCTGTGCGTAAGGGTCAAGGCTGGAAAACCATACTGGGTGCCCGTGATCTTCGGGCCCTTAGACAGCACTGCATCACATACAGGCATGCTTCTGTATAGGAACTCACAAAATGGGCTCAGGAATATTTCCAGAGAACATTATCTGTGAACACAATTCACCGTGCCATCTGCCGTTCCCAGCTAAAACTCTATAGTTCAAAGAAGAAGCCGTATCTAAACATGATCCAGAAGCGCAGACGTCGTCTCTGGACCAAGGCTCATTTAAAATGGACTGTGGCAAAGTGGGAAACTGTTCTGTGGTCAGACGAATCAAAATTTGAAGTTCTTTATGGAAATCAGGGACACCGTGTCATTCGGACTAAAGAGAAAAAGGATGACCCAAGTTGTTATCAGCGCTCAGTTCAGAAGCCTGCATCTCTGATAGTATGGGGTTCCATTAGTGCATGTGGCATGGGCAGCTTACACATCTGGAAAGACACCATCAATGCTGAAAGGTATATCCAGGTTCTAGAGCAACATATGCTCCCATCCAGACGACGTCTCTTTCAGGGAAGACCTTGCATTTTCCAACATGACAATGCCAAACCACATACTGCATCAATTACAGCATCATGGATGCGTAGAAGAAGGGTCCGGGTACTGAACTGGCCAGCCTGCAGTCCAGATCTTTCACCCATAGAAAACATTTGGTGCATCATAAAACGGAAGATACGACAAAAAAGACCTAAGACAGTTGAGCAACTAGAATCCTACATTAGACAAGAATAGGTTAACATTCCTATCCCTAAACTTGAGCAACTTGTCTCCTCAGTCCCCAGACGTTTACAGACTGTTGTAAAGAGAAAAGGGTAAACACAGTGGTAAACATGGCCTTGTCCCAACTTTTTTGAGATGTGTTATTGTCATGAAATTTAAAATCACCTAATTTTTTTCTTTAAATGATACATTTTCTCAGTTTAAACATTTGATATGTCATCTATGTTCTATTCTGAATAAAATATGGAATTTTGAAACTTCCGTTTTTATTTACAATTTGTACTTTTTCCCAACTTTTTTGGAATCGGGGTTGTATTATACTGAGTGCATTTCCCACATAATCCTCACTAAGGTTTCGGACAGCACTACAAAATGGCGTCCCCACTATATAGTGCCCTATATAGTGAGTAGAGAGCGATTTCGGACACAGGGAAAACTTCCGGCTTGATTACGTCAGCATTCAAAGGAGGGCATGTGCGTCTTTTGACAACGTTGGCAGATGTTGGTCACTTTGATTTCTGCTGTACATTTTACTTCCGGCCTTCGAAGTCTCGCACAGGTCTCACACAGGTCTCAGCGAATCTCGTTTACGGCCATTGCTTTGACATATGGACTGATATATTACATAGCATATTTCAAACACTCATAACTTTCTATAGAGGGCTCCGAGATGATGCTAAAAATAGTAACACTGCGCGTGCGCAGCCATCTTGGAAGTCACTCGCTCCAGAGCGCTCATAGAGTACACATCATAGAGTACACATTTAGCGATTCGTTTCCGCGTTAGAGGGCTTAAAAGCTTGGATTTTTTAAGAATTTAGACATCTGAAGTGATGGAGCACTACTGTGAAAGTTTGGATAAGCAGGCACGGGAGCGTTATGCTGAGAAGGTACGTTTCATTGGGACTGTAGATCCATACACTGTTAGTGAGAAGGAATGGAAAGCTGACCCCAGCTTGTTGCCGCATTTAACATACATAGATCTTGTGAAATATCTAGTGTTTCACCCAAGTCCATTTTGTGAACTAAAGGATTTCCAGAACTACAAGAGTATGGAAGCATACGATAGATTTGGGTCCGCGATGTGTCGGTGTTTACTGCTGAAGACGGAGAGACAAAAGTGATCAGAGGGAAAGTGTCACACTCGCAGAGTCTATCCCAGCCTAGTCTACACCCCTGGATAATAGTTGACAAGAGACATGCTATTTTGTGTGCACATTGCAACTGCATTGCTGGACTTGGGGAATGTTGCTCCCATGTTGCTTCCCTGTTGTTTTATGTTGAAGCGGCCACGAGACTGAGGGAAAGAACGACGGTCACACAACAGCCGGCATACTGGATGCTACCGGTAACTATGAAATTAAAATAACTATTTTAGTAACTATTTTAGTAACTATGAAATTCAAGACAATATTAACCTACCTGTCACAAAGTGATCAGAACAAATCCGGATACAGTCAACTTGTCCTAAATTTGATCGGTTAATGGCAGCCAGCCACTGTCGTCTCCTCCGCTCGCTTTTCTCCTGTGCTGCAATTCCCTGGTTAGTCACGACTTTAGGGAGTCTGTGGAAGCTTTTGCCACCCTTTTCCCCTCGGTTACTACAGCCAACAATGACGCACGTATTCGGCATTGTCACCCCTTTTTGCTTCGCTGGACAACAACAATGCACTGACACAGCGCGCTTTGACTTCCAATATGGCCGCCGCCGGGTTCGCGCTGATCTCGAAGCACTCTATAGCAGTGACAAAATAGCTGTCAGAAATGCATTCCTACATTTTATAAAATGAGATAAATAGAATTTTGATAATAAAAAAATTGCCTTTAGTTCCCCTTTAACTAAGATCCAGGTCTTTAAAGGGGTTTCTGATTATCTTTGTGAATGCTTTACCTGAGAGATAAGAGCCAACACAAGTGAGAATCAAGCAAACTGTTGTTTGTTTACACTTCAACTTGCAGCACTTCGTTGTAAAGACACGAACAGAAAGCTTAAATAAAACATATTTACACTGGCAAAAACAATACAGGATTCATTTAGCAGCGACTTGATAGTGAGGTCCTTTACCCAGCCACATACAAAAAAGTCATAAGCCTCCATACTCTTCCACGCTTTCATCTGTTTTGTGGTGTAGAAGGACGTCTGCAACACCAGATAGTTTGAGATGTCAGGGAACTCGACTGAAGGGTAGTTTTTGAGATTGTATGACAAATCCTTCTTTCCCAGACTGTAGGGATTGATTCCACTGCACATAGCAATCTTCTGAATATATCTAAAGTGAGCAGTGGCTTCTAGGTTACGAGCATACTCTGATAAGTTATCGCTAGTTGTTTGCACTACGGCAGCCGTTTAGACCACCAGCTATTTCACTTCTAGTAAAACCACTAAGAAAAGTCATGTGACTGAAATCCAACAATACCACTTACAGTGGTGCTTGAAAGTCTGTGAACCCTTTAGAATTTTCTATATTTCTGCATAAATATGACCTAAAACATCATCAGATTTTCACACAAGTCGTAAAGGGAGATAAAAAGAACCCAGTTAAACAAATGAGACAAAAATATTATACTTGGTCATTTATTTATTGAGGAAAATGATCCAAAATTACATATCTGTGAGTGGCAAAAGTATGTGAACCTTTGCTTTCAGTATCTGGTGTGACCCCCTTGTGCAGCAATAACTGCAACTAAACATTTCCGGTAACTGTTGCTCAGTCCTGCACACTGGCTTGGAGTAATATTAGCCCATTTGTTCATAGAGAACAGCTTCAACTCTGGGATGTTAGTGGGTTTCCTCACATGAACTGCTCGCTTCAGGTCCTTCCACAACATTTCGATTGGATTAAGGTCAGGACTTTGACTTGGCCATTCCAAAACATTAACTTTATTCTTCTTTAACCATTCTTTGGTAGAACGACTTGTGTGCTTAGGGTCGTTGTCTTGCTCCATGACCCACCTTCTCTTGATATTCAGTTCATGGACAGATGTCCTGACATTTTCTTTTAGAATTTGCTGGTATAATTCAGAATTCATTGTTCCATCAATGATGGCAAGCCGTCCTGGCCCAGATGCAGCAAAACAGGCCCAAACCATGATACTACCACCATCATGTTTCACAGATGGGATAAGGTTCTTATGCTGGAATGCAGTGTTTTCCTTTCTCCAAACATAACACTTCTCATTTAAACCAAAAAGTTCTATTTTGGTCTCATCCATCCACAAAACATTTTTTCAATAGCCTTCTGGCTTGTCCACATGATCTTTAGCAAACTGCAGATGAGCAGCAATGTACTTTTTGAAGAACAGTGGCTTCCTCCTTGCAACCCTGCCATGCACACCATTGTTGTTCAGTGTTCTCCTGATGGTGGATTCATGAACATTAACATTAGTCAATGTGAGAGAGCCCTTCAGTTGTTTAGAAGTTACCCTGGGGTCCTTTGTGACCTCGCCGACTATTACACACCTTGCTCTTAGGCCCTGTCCACACGGCAACGGATTCAGGTGACTCCAATACAATTGCTTATCGTTTAGGCCTGGCGTCCACACGGCACCGGCGTTTTGGGTGCCCAAAACGCAATCTTTTTGAGAACGGGTTCCAGAGTGGAAAGATCTGGCAACGTTGCCATTGCGAAGTCGTCTGGATGAGTAGAATGGATTTGTTTACGATGACGTCACAACCACATGACTGTGAGTGCTTCATGCCGGGTAGAAGTGTAACGAACTCGATGCGAGTTGTCGACAAATCCTATAACTTGGTTCATGAAACGCGCTTACAAAATATTTTCACTGTGAATATTTATTGTGTAATGGTGCAAAGTGAGAGAGAGAGAGAGAGAGAGAGAGAGAGAGAGACTCTGCCCTTAGGGCAGAGTCAATCCCGCCAGCAAAAATAGGGGAAAAAAAAGGAGCGATCTCACCTCTTCAGATGTGGGTTTAAGTCCTACAATACATTCCTCAAAAAGGGCGTAGAAGAAATTAATCCATCAACGTGTATCATTCAATTTATTCCGGACCATTAAAGATGCCGCCTTCCGCGTAGAATCATACGTCATCCTCGTCGCCATACTGGATAGGTCAAAGCAGAGAATAAAGATTCATGTGCTGCGTTTAACTGTACCAACAGGTTTACCGTCCAAATGAGATCATATGGGATTACCTTTCACAGGTGAGAAACAACAAATTAATCCATCAACGTGTATCATTCAATTTATTCCGGACCATTAAAGACGCCGCCTTCCGCGTAGAATCATGTCATCCTCGCCGCCATTTTGGAGAGGTCAAAGCGGAGAATAAAGATTAGCTGCGTTTAACTGTACCAACAGGTTTGCCGTCCAAACGAGATCACATGGGATTACCTTTCACAGGTGAGACTGGAAAAATACTTTTCATTGTATTTGGTCATTATAATGTAATTTTACAAACAGATTTTCCTGACTTTGTGGCTAATATGAAGTCTCGCGCATAATAGTTTATGCGCATGCGTCCTTACTTCTTCTATTGTTCTGGTGTCTCCGAAGGGACCGTCTTACAGCGCCCCTAGAGGTGTGGCATGTGTATTGCATCGTTTTCAGCAAGCGTTGCGTTGCCATATGGACCTGATATTTTACTGATTGTTGCCCAGTTGGACGCGATATATTTTTAAATAACATCTCGTTGCCGTTGTCGTGTGGATGTAGCCTTAGAGTGATCTTTGTTGGTTGACCAGTCCTGGGGAGGGTAACAATGGTCTTGAATTTCCTCCATTTGTACACAATCTGTCTGACTGTGGATTGGTGGAGTCCAGTCTCTTTAGAGATGGTTTTCCAGCCTTGATGAGCATTAACAACGCTTTGTCTGAGGTCCTCAGAAATCTCCTTTGTTCGTGCCATGATACACTTCCACAAACATGTGTTGTGAAGATCAGACTTTGATAGATCCCTGTTCTTTAAATAAAACAGGGTGCCCACTCACACCTGATTGTCATCCCATTGATTGAAAACACCTGACTCTAATTTCACCTTCAAATTAACTGCTAATCCGAGAGGTTCACATACTTTTGCCACTCACAGATATGTAATTTTGGATCATTTTCCTCAATAAATAAATGACCAAGTATAATATGTTTGTCTCATTCGTTTATCTGGGTTCTCTTTATCTACTTTTAGGATTGTGTGAAAATCTGATGGTTTAGATCATATTTATGCAGAAATATTGAAAATTCTAAAGGATTCACAAACTTTCAAGCACCACTGTATCTGTAGCAGCTCTAGACAATCCAAGCTGATTTCAAGCAAAAGACACAATTCACCCTGGGCAGATTGCCAGTGTGCCCCAGGGCTAACTCAGAGATGAACATTCACACTCACAGTCACACCTCTGGGCAATTTGGAGTAGCCTCTTGACTTAATCCACATCTTTGGACTGTGGGAGGAAACTGGAGCACCCAGAAGAAACCCACACAGGCATGAGGAGAACATGCAAACTCCACATAGAAAGACACTAGTTGGCTGCAAGGTTCGAACCTGGAACTTTCTTGCTGTGAGCTGACAGTGCTAACCACTGTACCCACTGTACCATCCCCAAATTGGTCCATCTAATATAAAATTAATAATATTAATTCATCATTTTAAGAATGTTTTTCATCATTTTGAGAGCGTGCAGTAACTTGATAAACCTTTTCATTATTATAACCCAGTAAAGGGTAGAAATTGATTCTGCAAATACATTACTGACATTTGGTTGTATTAATTTGAACTGGATTCAGAGTTGAGTTATGTTTAATGACCATTTAATATCAAAATTCTGCACATCAGGATTCAGAGCTTATATGTAACTACAGACTTAGGCCCTGTCCACACGGCAACGGATTCAGGTGAATCCGATACAATTGTTTATCGTTTAGGCCTGGCGTCCACACGGCACCGGCGTTTTGGGTGCCCCAAAACGCAATCTTTTGAGAACGGGTTCCAGAGTGGAAAGATCTGGCAACGTTGCCATTGTGAAGTCGTCTGGATGAGTAGAACGGATTTGTTTACGATGACGTCACAACCACATGACTGTCAGTGCTTCACGCCAGGTAGAAGTGTAACGAACTCAATGCGAGTTGTCAACAAATCCTATAACTTGGTTCATGAAACGTGCTTACAAAATATTTTCACTGTGAATATTTATTGTGTAATGGTGCAAAGTGAGAGAGAGAGAGAATAGCCCAGTCAATCCCGCCAGCAAAAATAGGGAAAAAAAAGGAGCGATCTCACCTCTTCAGATGTTGGTTTAAGTCCTACAATACATTCCTCAAAAAGGGCGTAGAAAAACAAATTAATCCATCAACGTGTAGCATTCAATTTATTCCGGACCAGTAAAGACGCCGCCTTCCGCGTAGAATCATACGTCATCCTCGCCGCCATATTGGATGGGTCAAAGCGGAGAATAAAGATGCCTCATTCATGTGCTGCGTTTAACTGTACCAACAGGTTTACCGTCCAAACGAGATCACATGGGATTACCTTTTACAGGTGAGACTGGAAAAATACTTTTCATTGTGTTTGGTCATTATAATGTAATTTTACGAACAGATTTTTCTGACTTTGTGGCTAATATGAAGTCTCACGCATAATAGTTTATGCGCATGCGTCCTTACTTCTTCTATTGTTCTGGTGTCTCCGAAAGGACCGTCTTACAGCGCCCCT
This sequence comes from Neoarius graeffei, assembly GCF_027579695.1. Classification (NCBI taxonomy): domain Eukaryota; kingdom Metazoa; phylum Chordata; class Actinopteri; order Siluriformes; family Ariidae; genus Neoarius; species Neoarius graeffei. Next base: position 25,497,077 of record NC_083592.1, on the reverse strand, counting down.
AGAGGTGTGGCATGTGTATTGCATCGTTTTCAGCAAGCGTTGCGTTGCCATATGGACCTGATATTTTATTGATCGTTGCCCATGTGGACGTGATATTTTTTTAAATAACATCTCGTTGCCGTTGTCGTGTGGATGTAGCCTTAATCACTATTCAGAAGCTATGCACATGAGATAGAGGTGGACTAAAATAGAGACTTGTCTCAGTTACTCTGTGTTTGATTCTGAACTTGAACTTAAGCTAATTTTTCTCAAGTGATATCAGCCTGAACAAGCAGCAGTGTGAAATCCAGAACCACTGTATGATAGTTAAATTTTTAAGCACCATATATCATGCTGAAATGTATTAATTTATTTTGAGCTATATTGACATCTGAAGCCAATGTTAAGGACATAAATATAACAACATCATTTAATTATAATATCCATTAAATTGCATGAAAAGTCCCTCCTGATGGAGGACATTAGAGGGGGCAGCATCATAATCAGAGATGAGTGCTCAGTGAATTTATCCTTTAAATGTTGGCATATTTTCTTTCCAGGGTAGTGCGATGAATTAACAAATTAAAATCTACATTACTGTATTAATTTAATAGCAAATTAGAATGTGATAAAAATAGCTGATATCCCAAGCACACATTATGATTTCATGACCTTGATTTAGCATCATGTGACTTCATTAAGTTATGCACACAAATAACTGTCAGAGCACAAAATTAAAAAAATAAATAAATAAAATGCAAAATAATAGGATGTGCATGATCAAGTGCTATTTTTTAGAAGCCAGGAAAGAGGTTGGAAGCCATATTGTTAAAATATGGCAAATTTGCAGTGATTAATGGGAAAATTACTACTAGGGCTATTCATGCAGTAATATATTGTCGGTCTACTAAACTCCTATTTTAAAAAAAATTATATTAATATTTCATTTGACATAAAAGCAAAAAAAGTTATTTCCTTCTTCAGTCAATATTTGGTTGATTCCAAAGATTCGATCAAAGAATTATCAGAAGTAACAATCATTTAAAACAGTTGAATATTTTAAATAGTTTACACACACACACACACACACACACACCACGAGGAGATAGACAAGGAGGGAACAGGAGAGAGACACTCTGACATGCGCTACTGCCTCCTGTGGGCTTTAATTGGGGTACAGAAGTGGCAGAGGCAGCTAGACTTAGGACAGCGCCTCAGTCTAGCCTGGACATGTTTAGTCTGGATCACTGAGGGGGAGACAAACCCCTTTTACCCCCCCATCATGGGGCAAGTATGGACAATACAAACTACCGCTGAGCAACGTCCTGCTTCAATTTAAGGGTGCAAATCAAATTTCTACCCTATCAAGAACCTCATTGATGAATCTTTTAGCATTGACATTTCATCAGTGCAAGCCAATAAAAAGAAGCAAAAAAGAAAAAAAATCACCATAATCAGCTGGTCCCCTCACAGGATGTGTAGTAAACAAAAGCAATTTAGCTGTAAGCTTTTTTTTTTTTTTTTAACTATGAATTGGATTTAAAATCTTGTTTTGTAGCAAGAACAAACTTGATTGTCCAATTTTGCTTGTACCTCTGATACTGGTCTGGTTTTAAAAACTTGGACAGTCAACTAACAAAGATCATTCTTTCCCCAAATGTATCGCATGTATGATGCAAAGCATAGCATTTTGTCCATGCAGCTGAAAGAATGCATGTTGCCTTGTTTGCATTCTATCATTCTCATGGGGGGAAAATAAACAAATACTGAGCCTTGCTTTATTGTAGTCTCTGGGACTTTGTATATAAAATGCTATTATTGAGCACATTCACCTTGTATATCTGCATAGTGATTTATACTCCTGCCATTCATTCAAAAGGAATCCATCAAAAAAAGAAAGAAAAAAGAAAAACAATAACTCCAGCAAACCAGACAGCAAATTCCTGGTGTGAATCAGACAATAACAGTCCTGAAAGTTTGGTAAGACTGAAATGATAACCCCACCCCTCACCATCACCTGAAAGTAGAGTTATTTTGAAATTATGGATCTCCTATATGATAGTTTTGGGACACATATAATTTGAAGGTTAATTATAGTGGGTATGGCTCGTCAGAGCAGGCAATCACAATCAGCTCTGGGACAAAACAAGTGGGTCACGAGGCGAACTGCTGATTGAAATCACATTGATTATAGTCTGGGGTTACGGCTCCTGATTTTGAGAGCTGGCCCAACATCTGTTCACTTCAAGAATAGGTACAGAAAAAAAATACAAACTAAAAAGCACAATGGCTGCACCTGCAGATGCATATCTCTCTCTCACACACACACACACACACACACACAGGTCAAGCCAAGAACAACCAGTAACAGGCATTTAACACAATCCAAGGAATCTTCTAATAGAGCGAGAGACATGTCTGAAGTTGCAGTAGAAAAGCAGCTAATATTGGTTTAGATTTGCATTAGCAGTGGAGCTTAGCATATGAAATCTACTCTGTGTGTGTGTGTATTAACCTGAATGCTTGGCTGAATGGCATATGGGCTGAGAGAGAGCAAGAGAAAGAGAGAGAGAGCTGTGTAAAACAAAATTAACACATGGGGGTGTATGTCCATCCAACTTGTCCATGTTGACTGCAGTCTTAGTTGGTGAGAATTTTTAGTCGTTAAAAAAAAAACAACACTAATCAAATCTATATACATGTATTGGGAGGTAGGAGGAAGCTGGAGAACTTGAACAAGCCCATGCAGCAGACAGAATAGAGAACATACACACCTCAGCATAGACAGTACTCCAGGATCAAACCAGGGTGTCAATAAATTTTACGGGGAAATTCCCCCCCCCCCAGAACATGTATATTAACCTTTATAATTAACTTGTGACTTTCAGTGGCATCCAATATATATTTTGTAATGAAATTTGCGTTTACATTGAGTTTAAGCCTCTACGCAATATTCATTTCTTCTTAATATGACATTGAACATCACTGGGAAATGATGATTAATAAAAGAAGCTGTTGCTCATTTATTTTTAGGAGCTAACAGAGAACCCTGACCATCACTTTATATTGGAGATCCTTCATTGTCTTTTCTCATAATCATCATTGTAACTGCATTAGCAAAGTATCTCAGTGAGGTCAGAGAGACACACAAGCACTAACATCTCATAAGGATAAGGAAAATAACAAACAAACAAAAAAAAACAGAGTGGACACTTTCTCTATGATTCTATGAAAAGCAAAAGCCAATGCAGAAAAGTCGTGTCTGTGCTAATCAACGGCAACATGGAATCAATATCCAGCTGGATATGACAGGACGAATCATCATAGTAAGGCAGTTATTGGCGTGTAGAAGTAATTTACACTTGCCATTACAAGATGGATTGGGGCGATATTTAAAGGGCTAGAGAGCTGGCAACAAGACGACGGTACAGCAGCTGTTCCGGTTGCCAGATGCTGAAAATGCACCCTCAGTCCATCAAAGCCCCTCCCTTGATGATTTCCTCCTTGTTGCAACCTGACAACCTTAAAACAACTGTATAATTAGAGCTGCATCTGCCACGGCATGTCACTCTCTGGATTGATCAGGCAGCTCAGGACCAAGACAGACAACAACTTGCAGAAATGAACCGGCTCAGTCTGCTGGGAGATACTGTATGTTTTATTGTGGTGTATATATAGGCTCTTAAAATAATAATAATAATAATAATAATAATAATAATAATAATAATAAATCAACTGTGCAGTTATTAGGAAAGAAGCTGAGGAAAAATAGCACTTTGAAAAAAAAGCAGACAAAACATAGACAACGCTTATTTTTTTATATTTCTGAAAAGAAGATTAGATTTCCATGAAAAACTATGTAAAATTTTATGCACCATTATTATATGTGCACTTCATATTTGATATTAATTCAAGATTCAATGCTTTACATTCTTTCACAGTGACTGTAAAGCATGACAGTGAGGTGATGTGGTTAACTCCGTACCACATCTTATCTGAGAATAGTGACTTATAATAAAGGACAGAATGTAAACTGTCATAGCAGAGCATCCAGATGAGAGGAAAGAGACACAAGCACAGTGGAGAACAAGAGAGAGGCTATCTCTCTCTCTCTCTCTCTCTCTCTCTCTCTCTCTCACACACACACACACACACACATACTATTTATATATAGGTAAACACAATCATAAAGGATAATAATACAGGATTACACTAACAACTTTAACATGGCGTTGAACTACAAATCACAAGACAGTGGAACAACACTTCAAAAGTTATATCTATACATTATTAGTCACGTCTAGGTTCAGGAGTGCAAACATAAGCTTGTAGGCTATTATTATTAACGTGGATGAATAATAGACATTTCACGCCATGCAGAAGTCACACTGCACCATTTTGCTCTATTCATGTATTTAATGAAAAAAAAAGGAGATCATCACTGGCAGCATGTCTGAGCTTGTTCACTGTGATTAACACACTGCGGCTCAGGCTTCGAGCAGCAGAATTAACATACTCAGAGCTTCTGTATTACTGAAGGTGGATGATTTCTTCAGGAAAAAAATACAAATAATAAAAAAAACCCAGAATAAATACCTCTCTAGTTGTAGTGTAGTTCCTATAGCAGAGAATCTTACATGGAAGAACCATATTTTTTTATAAACCATATGATAAACCTATGATGTTGTGTAATTAAGTTTGAGTTTCAGCTAGTTTTTAAGTGCCGATGGAAGAAAAGAAAAGAAAAGAAAAGAAAAGAACAATATTTAGTAGGCATTTCACTATGAAGGTGTCATTTAGGTTCAGTATATTACAAGCTCCCCCTAGTGGTTAAGGATGAAAATATATGCATCAACAACAGTCAAAAGGCCAAATAAAACCAATCATTGAACTGACAATTGTTGCAAATGAAGCAAGTATGTTGACTTTGTGATGCTGTAAAAGAGATATCTAAAAATAAATAAATAAATCCATTTGACAAATCATGACATCTTATATACACACACATTCCCTTATTTTCCATTCCTTCCTCATGCTTGAAAGTTCTGGCACACACTTCTTAGTCAGACACAATGATCCACGTTAAGAAAAAAAACAAGAGTGAAAGGAAGAAAATGAAGAAGAAAAGAGCACCCTGCAGTGCAGCACACGTCTTAAATTAAAATAGAGGGGGTGGGGGATTCTTCAAGGTTAATTACATGTAGATCTTCCCGGTTTGAATTAAAATCACTAGCTACATGCAGCACTAACACAATCACAGCCTGCAAGCACACACATACCTCAGGATAATTCTTACACAACACCATGTCCTTAACTCTGAACTCTTTGGGAACGGAAGCGTAGAGATTACAGGATCGTTCTGTCTGTTTTGAAAGGAGGAAAGATTGCGGGTCAGTTGGTGTGTGTGTGTATGTGTGTGTGTGTGTGTGTGTGTGTGCTGTGAATAACTGTTTCTGAATAATGATTAAGTGTGCCATCTACATGAAGTTGTAGTTTATTCGCATGCGTTTGTATACAGCACAAATTCTAGGTCACGTCTGAAAGCAGTAAAAGGAACATAGTAGAGAAAAGTGTTACGGAAAGTTCAGTGATGAGGCTCGCCAGTACTAAGGCTGGGTTCATGGGTAGTTTCTCAGACAAGAACCACCTCCTCCTTTTCCTCTCCTACACTTCTCCAACCCCCTCTCCTCTCCTCTTCTCTCCTCCATCTCCCCCTTCCTTCATACCTCCCTCCGGCTGAGAGCGCCACAGAAGAGAGGAGATGCCCAGAGAGACAGAGAACGAGAGAGTGAGGGGGCGAAAGGCAACACAAATCTTAGGCTGGAAAGAAAAGAGAGAGAGAGAGAGAGAGAGAGAGAGAGAGAGAGAGAGAGAACATAAGGCATCAGCAGATAGGAGGAGAAGCAGGAAGGCACTCTTCAACTTTCACTCCCGTTCCCAGCTGTGTTACAGGCCAGAGTTAGCCTTTGAAGAGCTGGTGGCAAAATACACACACACACACACACACACACACACACACACACACTTTGCAGTGCGTTCACAGATTTTCCCCTCCAGATAACTAAGCAACTGTTCCTTCGCTGGCCTCTCCCTGACTTTCCCTCCTTTTTTTCTTCTTTGGTTTGTTTGCTTTTAAATAATAAATGATTCTATGCCTTATCCTGTCTATTTACATTAAATCATTAAATATAGAAAAAAATACAAAAGCATACAGTTTTCTCATATGGTTTAGGTGGTGAACTTCAGATCGCCCACACACACACTGTCTGGTGCATGGCTAGGTCAGAAAACAACCTTCACAACGGCTAAGTAAACATTTACTATTATCAAGTTGGGACCCGAAGAAAGAACAAGCACCCAGTGAAACCTCATTTACTCGCATGTAGTGATTATAATGGAGTGTTTTTTTTTTCTTTTTCATTTTTATTATGTCTTTCACATCTACATATATCCCTGTTGTAAATTCTCGGATTACACAATATCTTATATAGAAAACACCGCCTAAGGGTTAGTCCTCTCTTGCTTCATAAGCCTTTCTCTTTTTTTTAAGTAAATTCAATTCAGTAATTTATATTTGTGCTTGTGTTTTTCCTCGTATGATTACTAACTTTTTGAAACTTTAAATACAGTGTCAAAAATATGCACAATCAGAAATTACAGCTTGCACGCCTCTTAAATGATTCAGCCTTCTGCGTCTCATAAACTAAAGAGGGTCCATCACTCACACACCGAAGGATGCAAAAGAGAGAGAGAGAGAGAGAGAGAGAGAGAGAGAAGATGAGGTGTCGATTGCTAGCCGTCATCTCATCAAATGTCCTCCACGCTTGCTCACGTGTGAAACCTTGCTGTAACTTTCGCCAGGGACGTTTTTTGACGGCCAGTGGGAAGAGCCGGTGACAGATCGGGGTGATGGCGGGCCGCCTCTCGGCCATTTGGCATGCGCTGGGCGTCTGGCGCACTGGAGACGGCCTGTCAAATGCCTACGACTCCATAGAACAGTGCGGGGGGAGCCTACGGAGCACCAGATGGGCCATTAAGGTAGTATTAATGTAGATGCCGTGGCTTTTCCCGCGCTGACTGCGACGCGCTCTTTAGAACTGCAAGCAGCTGCTGCCATTTACTCCGACAGTTCCATGCTAACTTTGAGCCAACTGGCAGAGTTGGACTCTTTGTACCTGTATGGGCAACTCAGAGACTACTTTGAACTGGCACACACACACTTATAAGCATACCCACCTCCACTGCTACATTGGCCTTAAGCAAAGGAATGAAAGAGCACGCATTCAGACGAGCAGCAAGAGCACAGCTTAATACAACATAAAGACTTAGATATGTGCTTTTAATACCAAGTACACATACCAAGTCACACAGCCAATTCCTCCATAAGGCTCTGCATACATATGCACAAATATTTTTTTTTCTAATCATTAGCACAAAACATGGCACATTAATGCAATGTTTTCATAGTCATTTACTCTCTAAGCACTAATATCATGCTTTAATTGAGAGAAAATTGGCTGTTGGTGAAGAAATAAAGAATAATCGGGGGGGGGGGACAAGCATAGATAAGCACTCCAATCAGTCACATTCTACTCCACTAAATAGACTGAAATGGTATATTTTCAGACCATTAACAAAATCACATAGACAAAATCCTATTAAGGCAATTATTTCTTTCCTCACTACAATTTACAGAATTAGAGATACACTGCCATGTGCTTCCATGGCATGTTAGTACACAAACACGTTCCAATTAGGCAATATATCCAAGAAAACAGCTCAATTTTTAAACATATACATTGACACTGAAGCTATTACACAGTAATCAAAGTATGACCTGTTTTATTTTTTATTTTTTTATGTGAAGGTATAAAGTAACTGGCAGAACTCTGAAGGTGACTGAAAATGTCTTGATCACTTATACAGGTCGTAGTATGTATAGACATGAAGTGACTTATATTTAAAGCATGTGGCATATATGTGACACAGTGTAAAGATGATCCACTGAATTTCACCTGTAAAATGCTGTCCAACAAGCAGGGAATAAGCAGGGAATATAAATAAGATGCTTTTTGTTCGAAGTTCGAAGAAGAATTTCTATGTGGAATGCAGACGCTAATCAAGTGTGACTTGAAATTGAAGGCTAACCACAGAGGGATTCAACATTTCTGCGGGGACGTTTAGACAGACGCTCTTTGTCTTTGAATGCAATACTAGTCAGTTGTGTCCACCAATCATTCTCTTATGATGATTATTGAAAGCCCATGAAAGAAAGTGACATTATCTCCCACTGCAACTCATTTTACTGAGATCCTCTTGACAATTAAAAAAAAAATCGAAAGGCTCTGGAGAGTACTCTCACAAGAAAGCCAAATATATCTCAGAAATCAGTGGTAATGGGACAGTAATGAAGGACGTAGTTCTAATGTTTTATCTCTGTCTTTGTAGATGATATGAATGAATTGTAAGAAATGCGCATAAAGCTGTTAAGAGTCTCATGCGCCAGATGGTTGTTAGGAATTTAGAAATACATGGACTGACACCAAATACATGTGCTACAAAGCAAAAATACAAAGCAAGAAAGACAGGAAGAGCGCTAGAGTTTAAGAAAGACAAAAAACAATAATTGCATGTAGCTTAGCGAATAGCTTTCTACAAATGCGTCATTATTTACAAGGTCATCGCTTTCCCAAATCACAAATATATTCAATGTCACTCGAATGCCATGTGATTGTTGTGTGTTGAGCTTGTGTACTGTGCACTACAACAAACAAGCAAGGCAAGGCACAACTCTGCAACAAAGCATCTTGTGCATGTGGGTGTGTAACAAATAGGTTCTTTTGGAAGAATGGAAGCATTAAGCATCCAGTGGAAGTGCTCTGTTATATCCTAACAAGACGATTAACATGAAAAGGAAACGGTAAATGTTATTTTCCGGAGCAGTGCGACAGCAGAAAACACATTAATCATATTATTTCTGTTCACATCAAGATCAGTGAGAAGTAGAGCCATGTACTGTTCCAGTCTTTACAATGCCTAGCTTTAGGATTCACAGCAAAAACAGTTCATGCACTCAGGTGTGGGGCAACACAGTATCCTAGAAAACTGTCATTGCTTGTGTTTGATTGATTTTATTTCTGAATTAAAAAGTAAAAATTGACTTTTGAGACATAATGTAAGCATAACACACACACACACACACACACACACACACAGGCATCCCAGTGTCTTGCTCTTGGTTCTCGCGTCTCTGCCTGTGCCTGGCTTGGTTATGGCTGAGCAGGCACACTTGTTTGAATGTCATATTTACGGCGGCGCTTTGTCAGGAAGCGTTCTTCGTCGTGTGCGAGCGGGAGAAGCGAGCATATGGCCGTGCCACTCTGGGGAGGTGTGACAGCCTATCGGAGCGGGCACGCCACGCTGCCCGGCCAGATGCTCTGGGCTTCTCGCCGATTAAGTGGAGATCATCACTGTTTTCTTTGAGCACCACTGTGCCTTGTACTCTGAAGTGTTTGGTTAATCACTGTCTGCATTCGACAGAAGCTGCCAAAATGCTCATTAAGTCGGAATCCTTGCCGACATGTCATGCACGAATGATGGACTTTTTTTCCCCTCTCTCTCTCTCTCTCTCTTTCACTGTCTTGCTCTCTTTTCCTCAAATAAGGCCCATCTTGCATTAGAGTATGCACATGCAAATATACTGTGTATGTGTGCTTGTGTGTTTGTGCACCTATGTGTCATGTTGCACAAATGTGGGCATATGTTATTGAAATGCTAAAAGTGTGTGATGAGATTTTTGGGATGTTTTTTAAGCTGCTGTCCTTCTTTGTTTTGGCCTGTCTTTTGTGCACTGAGAGCTGTGTGTGTGTGTGCGTGCTGTCTTTGCTGTGGCCTCAGAGGGACAGGGCTCTTTCTTTTCTCATCTGTTCAGCTGCCGAGCTTCCGCGTTCTGCATGTTATTAGCAAAACGCTCCAAGACACAGCCTGTGTGAGACAGCTCTATGTGTGTACGATTTTGCTGTTCCAAAGTCTTTTACATGTTTAGCTCTTGGACACAGTTCCCACATGCACTTTTACACATATACAGTGGTGCTTGAAAGTTTGTGAACCCTTTAGAATTGTCTATATTTCTTCATAAATATGACCTAAAACATCATCAGATTTTCACACAAGTCCTAAAAGAAGATAAAGAGAACCCAGTTAAACAAATGAGACAAAAAATATTATACTTGGTCATTTATTTATTGAGGAAAGTGATCCAAAATTACATATCTGTGAGTGGCAAAAGTATGTGAACCTTTGTTTTCAGTATCTGGTGTGACCCCCTTGTGCAGCAATAACTGCAACTAAACATTTCTGGTAACTGTTGATCAGTCCTGCACACCGGCTTGGAGGAATTTTAGCCCATTCCTCCGTAGAGAACAGCTTCAACTCTGGGATGTTGGTGGGTTTCCTCACATGAACTGCTCGCTTCAGGTCCTTCCACAACATTTCCATTGGATTAAGGTCAGGACTTTGACTTGGCCATTCCAAAACATTAACTTTATTCTTCTTTAACCATTCTTTGGTAGAACGACTTGTGTGCTTCGGGTCGTTGTCTTGCTCCATGACCCACCTTCTCTTGAGATTCAGTTCATGGACAGATGTCCTGACATTTTCTTTTAGAATTTGCTGGTATAATTCAGAATTCATTGTTCCATCAATGATGGCAAGCTGTCCTGGCCCAAATGCAGCAAAACAGTCCCAAACCATGATACTACCACAAGCATGTTTCACAGATGGGATAAGGTTCTTATGCTGGAATGCAATGTTTTCCTTTCTCCAAACATAACACTTCTCATTTAAACCAAAAAGTTATATTTTGGTCTCATCCATCCACAAAACATTTTTCCAATAGCCTTCTGGCTTGTCTACGTGATCTTTAGCAAACTGCAGACGAGCAGCAATGTTCTTTTTAGAGAGCAGTGGCTTTCTCCTTGCAACCTTGCCATGCACACCATTGTTGTTCAGTGTTCTCCTGATGGTGGACTCATGAACATTAACATTAGTCAATGTGAGAGAGTCCTTCAGTTGCTTAGAAGTTACCTGGGATCCTTTGTGACCTCGCCGACTATTACACGCCTTGCTCTTAGAGTGATTTTTGTTGGTCGACCACTCCTGGGGAAGGTAACAATGGTCTTGAATTTCCTCCATTTGTACACAATCTGTCTGACTGTGGATTGGTGGAGTCCAGTCTCTTTAGAGATGGTTTTCCAGCCTGATGAGCATCAATAACACTTTTTCTGAGGTCCTCAGAAATCTCCTTTGTTTGTGCTATGATACACTTCCACAAACATGTTTTGTGAAAATCAGACTTTGATAGATCCCTGTCCTTTAAATAAAACAGGGTGCCCACTCACACCTGATTGTCATCCCATTGATTGAAAACACCTGACTCTAATTTCACCTTCAAATTAACTGCAAATCCTCGAGGTTCACATACTTTTGCCACTCACAGATATGTAATTTTGGATCATTTTCCTCAATAAATAAATGACCAAGTATAATATTTTTGTCTCATTTGTTTAACTGGGTTCTCTTTATCTATTTTTAGGATTTGTGTGAACATCTGATGATGTTTTAGATCATATTTATGCAGAAATATTGAAAATTCTAAAGGATTCACAAACTTTCAAGCACCACTGTACACTTTTCTAACACCATCCCAGCCGGCTGTAGTAACTCAGCTACGTCACAACGTCAGTGTGAGAACCAGCCCCTCCACTCATCATTCTCTACAATCCTACTTTAGAAATTACAGAACAGACTGAGGGGTTCATTGTGTATTTGTTTCAGATTAGCTTTCATTTTGTTCAGGGATGTATACGGCCCTTCACAATGACATCAAAATAATGTCGATCAAACCATTTAACAGTGCGGCTAATAATGGGACATTATCGCGCCTGAAACCATATCACTGACACTTCACAATAGCTGTGCAGGTGTGAGAGGAAAGAGGAATGGAGAAACATCTTATCAGCCTTTAGATAAAGAGACTCAGGTTACTTTGGCTTTGCTGACTCGCTCTTAAAGCACAGCATGGACCAAAACTCGATGCTGCCCAATATGAACAATCTCCCAGTGTGCTACAGTATCATGTAATACACCTTGGGGAAAGCTGTGGGGTAAAAACAAAGGAATAAAGGTGCAAAGAAGGGGACTGACACTTGTCAAAGCTAGACATGAGAGGAGGCCTTGGATAGAAATTGGACTGCACAGGGAAGCACAGGCTGGTCAAGCCATAAAAAAAAAAAAACAGCTCCAATTACACACGCGCGCGTGCGTGTGTATATGTTCACTCTAATACAAAAATAAGAGTCAGGTGTGCTAGCCCAGAGCAGAATTCCAGGTGGCCAGGTTTTCCAGCCATAGGGTCATCCTTACATTAGCAAAGGGAAAAACAGAAAGAGGCATCTTTTAGATGAACCACGAAGTGAAACCTGTGCACAAAATCAGACTATGCTATTCAGTTAAACAGTTAATATAATAACAGATTATGAAAGATTCCTTGCTGTGTTTAATTATGTGACAAAAGTGAGCTGTGGGCTGCATCACTGAGCTGAGCCTGAAGATTGTCCTTTGCATTATGAAGCACAAAGCATGTGGGAATTCCAGGGTGTGTAGTGTTTGAGTGTGTTTGTGAGCTGGCATGTTATTTCAGTGTCCTCAAAATCTCTTATGATAAAAGTAATTATCTGTAATAACAGCAAAAATAATATAAAATATTCCACTGGGCAAAAACCACATGGAGACAGAGTAAATGTTCCCAGTGAATGGCAATAATACAGATCTTGTGCATGTTTTGAAATTCAGCTCAGGCAGACAAAGAAGTCAAGAGGCCATTACATTGCTGTCACTGTTTCACTCACCATCAACCAGGGTGAGAGGCCCTTTTTCACTAAGCCACTTCAACCAGGCCACAAATCAAGTGCGTGGGAGGTTGTGTGTGTGTGTGTGTGTGTGTGTGTGTGTGTGTGTGTGTGTGTGTGTGTGTGTGTGTGTGTGTGTGTGTGTGTGTGTGTTGGAGAGAGAGAGAGAGAGAGAGAGAGAGAGGGAGAGAGGACAAAAGAGAATCCAATAAAATGAGTAGGCAACATTAAGCTCAATGCAAGTGGAACACTTCACTAGAGAGAAGTCTTTATTTCTGCAGCACTTAATTTTGGATTTGTCTCTGTCGGCAAACCGCCAGAGCCATTGAGGTGACAGCACCAACACTCTCTCTCTCTCTCACACACACACACACACACACACACACACACACACACACACACACACACACACACACACACACACACACGTCCATTTCCCTTGAGGAATCCAATACACTGCTTAGATTAGCCTGTCGTTCTAATTGTGCTCGATATTCTTGACACTGATAAATGAAAAAGTAATGATAGCTTGCATATTAATACGTTTATAATGATTGCAGGATTAAAAAGTACAAAAGCAGTACTAGACTCTGCACCGTGACTACAAATGCAGAAAAGCTTCTCATACTCAGAGATCATGTAATTACTGCATTGTTTCCAATCTGTTTCTAATGTACCAATATTCAAATCAGTGTACACACTTTACATCCATAGTTATCATGTTCACAATGATAATTATTACTATTGAGACAAAACAATGAATTTATAATGTTCGGGTAGAGTAGAAGAAAACAAGACAATTAACCTCATCACCTAGCCATCTCGCTGATGGGACGACATCCTCATAGTCTTTAGAGGATCACTGCTTCTTAGTTGTGTGAGTGGGAGAACTGCAGTTTTTCCATGAAATGAGAGATATCATGATCATTTCATTCTATCAGCTAAGTGGCGCATAAATTTGTAACTGATAGTCGGTCCTGCTGCCTGAGACAACGTGCTGTATATAGATCACTTTTCATCTACCAGCAATAATTGATGCTGTATTTAATGACTGTTTAGCTGTGTTTATGAATATTTTTGCTTTGGCTGTGTCATCTTATTCAATCTTAGAGAAGAAATGTATCCTGGTTGGTGTTGATATGATATATGATATGATATGATATGATATGATATGATATGATATGATATGATATGATATGATATGATATACGATAAGTTGCTGGTAACTTACACATAAAAACATCAAGACTTCAATGTAGAGCGGTAGTGGTTAATATTTACAATGGATGATCAAATATTAATAATGTATGTGTTTGTTAAAGAGGTGCAACAGCAGTTAATTCAGGGCTTTATTCCACAAAGGTGTAAACATTCTGAATGTGGGTGAAATTGGTGTAATAATTTTGTATTGAGGTGAAATTGGTGTACTAAATCTGGTTTTGGGTTAAGTTGGTCTACTAAGTCTAGATTTGGGTGAAATTGCTGTTATAAGACTGGATTTGGGTGAAACTGGTGTAATAACAGTGGTTTGGGGTGAAAGCACACCATTTATATTATAGTAATCAAATATACTGTACCATGCACTGAGAGGCTCCAGTTGAAATTAAGAATTCACTGAGGTGACTGGCATAGTAATATTTTCTGAGGGGCACAGCCAATCACCAAAGAGAATCCTTAATTACTGGTACCTCTCAGTGCATGGTATATTTGATTTATATCGCTCATCAAAAAAATTTTATCTTGGCATAAACTCACTGGAGACAGCCATATTTGTTGTTTACATCGAAGCGACCTTTGACCTGTGTATGTGCAATGTACCATACTATCGCCTGCCTTGCTAGGCATGATCATGATACGTAGATCTACACACAGAAATGCTCATGGAGCCACAGCTTTGACTCGAGTCAGTCGTACAACTTGAAATTGTGACGTTAGTTCATAGTATATCCAGGATATACCATAACTGACTCTCACCATATCCATTTTTTTTTTACATCATGAGATACATTGCTTAATCAATGGTGGAACTCTTTTATGTCATGTGAGTCATGAAATAATCATAGTAATTGCAGCCAATCCCTGCATGGGATTTTTTTGATGAGGGATATAATATCCTATACTTATATTACAACACTACAACTTTAAGAGTTTTTTTTTTCCTAAAAGGAAAGTCTTTAGGAAGGAGGACTTTGCAGCTTCTCAGTCACATGACAAGTTGTGTTATCTGTGTTATTTGGTTGAAATAGTGTAATAAGCCTGACCTTGGGTGAAATTGATGCAATAAGTTTAGTTTTGCATGAAAATGGCGTATTAAGAGTGTTTTTATTTGAAATTATTGTTCTAGTAATATAATTCAGTAGTTAATTCTAACTTTGGTGGTTAAACAAAAATATGTCCTGTAATTCCTGTTATATTTACTATAATATACATCAGCAATTCACACAGGGACTTCCATTACAGATGTGGACATTTATTTAGACTTTTGGAAGGAGTCCCGAGTGTTAGCACATTGTATTGAGGCAAAGCTATAATTTTTTTTTCTAAAAAGAAAGTCTTCAGGAAGGAGGCCTCCGCAACTTCTGAGTTACATGACAAGCTGTGTTGCCTGTGTTATCTGGGTGAAATAGTGCAATAAGTCTGGGTTTGGATGTAATTAGTGATGTAATACGTACTTGAGTGAAGTTGTTGTAACAAGTGTGGATTTGGATTAAATTGGTGTAATTGGATTTGGGTGAAATTTCTGTAATAATTCTTTTTTTTTTTTTTTTCAGTGAAATCAGTGTAATACATCTGGATTTGGGTGAAATAATGTAATAAGTCTGGTTTGGGGTGAAATTGTTGTAACAAGCCTGGATTTGAATGAAATTCGTGTAATAAGACTGGTTTGGGGTGAAACTGGTGAAATTGAAGTGATTAATATTAATAATGGAAGATTTACTACTAATAATGTATTTGCATTTGCCAAACAGATGCAACAGCAATTAATTCAGCAATGTATTCCACAATGGTGCAATTGGTGTAAACATGTAACCTCTGAATGTGGTGAAATTGGTGTCACAATTAGAAGAGGGATAAAATTAGCTCATGTTTAAAGTCACTACAATTCTGTAAAGCTGCTTTGCAATAAAGTCTATTGATAAAAGTGCTATAAAAATAAACCTGACTTGACTTGACAATTTTTGATTTGGGTGAAATTGGTGAAGTATCGATTTGGGTTAAATGGGTGTACTAAGTATGGATTTGGGTGAAATTGGTTTAATAATTCTGTATTTTGGTGAAATTGCCATAATAAGACTGGTTTGGGGTGAAATTGGTGTAATAAAATGTTTTTGGATTAAATTATTGCAGTAGTGGATGTAATTCAGTAGTTAACTCTAACTTTGGTAGTTAAACAAAAACCTGTTTTAGAGTCCCTGCTATACTCGCTATACTACACATCTGCAACTCACAAAGGGACTTGTTTTGCAGATGTGGACATTTATTTATTTAGGCTTTTGGAAGGCGTCGCCAGTGTCAGTATGTTGTAGTGAGGCAAAGGTATAGTTATAAAAGCTGTGTTATTTGTCTTAAAAACTTAAAGCAAAAATCAGATGAGTGAGGGAATGATTGTTTATAGCTGCTATAACATCAGTGATAAAAGCAACTAACACATGTTCCACAACATTAAATTATAAAACTACCCATCCATCCATTATCCATAACCGGTTATCCTGTGTAGGGTCGCAGGAGCCTATCCCAGCTGACTATGGGCAAGAGGCAGGGTACACCCTGGACAAGTTGCCAGATCATCACAGGGCTGACATATAGAGACAAACAACCATTCACACTCACACCTACAGTCAATTTAGATCCGCCACTTAGAGGCTGTCCACACGGCAACGGATTCAGGTGAATCTGATAAAATTGTTTATCGTTTCGGCCTGGCGTCCACACGGCACCGGCGTTTTGGGTGCCCCAAAACGATATTTTTTGAGAACAGGTTCCAGAGTGGAAAAATCTGGCAACGGCGCCATTGCGAAGTCGTCTGGATGAGTAGAACGGATTTGTTTATGATGACGTCACAACCACATGACTAGAACAAGCAACACTCTCGCTGTTTTGTATGAACCACTGCATTGCATTCACTTTTGTATACAGCTTTTCTTTTAAATAAACAAGTAACTGAACCATTTCTTGAATTTCTTTTTTTTATTGGATAAGACTGCTTTTCAAAATGTTCACACACAATATAAAAAGTTATATAAATTATATAAAAATGCTTTTCAAAATGTTCACACACAATAAGAAAATTAAGTTATATAAAACTATGCACACTAATAAAACTAATTTGTACACACAGAAGGCATGATTTCCTCGTGTAGTCGCAGCCATCTTCTTCTTGTTGTTGTGTGTTTGTTCCTGTGAGTGCTTCACGCCGGGTAGAAGAAGGGGTTTATGCGCATGCGTCCTACTTCTTCTATTGTTCTGGTGTCTCCGATGGGACCGTCTTACAGCGCACGTAGAGGTGTGGCATGTGTATTGCATTGTTTTCAGCAAGCGTTGCATTGCCATATGTGCCTGATATTTTACTGATCCCTTGCCCATGTGGACGCGATATTTTTTTAAATAAAATCTCGTTGCCGTTGTCGTGTGGATGTAGCCTTAGCCTAACCTGCAGGTCTTTGGACTGTGGGGGAAACTGAAGTACCCAGAGGAAACCCATGCAGACACAGGGAGAACATGCAAACTCCACACAGAAAGGCCCTCGTAAGCTGCTGGGCTCGAACCCAGGACCTTCTTGCTGTGAGGCGAGAGTGCTAACCACTGTGCCACCCATTATGAAAAGATAAAATATATGATATATTTTTTAAAATAAATTTCAAAGATCGTCAAATTGAAAAAAAAAATTAGCCAAACTGCTGTAGTATAAGAGGAACAAGAAAATGATGACAGGAAAATAATTAATATGTCCAGGGTTGGGCCACATCACACCACCCCATTGTTGATTATTTACCTAAAACAGCACATCTCATCCACATCCAATTTTATTTTGTAGTTATGACTAGAGTTTTCCAACATTTTCCAAGTTTCAAAAAATATTTTATTATATATTAAAGTGTATATAAGAACTGATACAGAAAAAAAACTATATGTAGAGAGTTATTTTTACATGTAAACTGTCCAGTCAGTTTTACCACATCTGATATTTAATTTGCCAACTGAGAGTAGAGGTTTTTGCCAGAAAGTGCTGTAGGGCCTAGCAAGCCCTGCTCTACATGGGTTCCTGTGCCACCTCCATGTGTCTGCTGCAAGGCTGCATGGTATATTGGTCAAGTGGTCATGTCTTCCTCAGCCAGCCTGGAAAGAACACCCACATCAAATGTAATTGTATGAGCATCATATAAGCCAATGTCAGTTGTCTGTATATCAGCATATTTAGTTAGGCATGTGCTGATTGTCAGTCTTAAAAATTATCAGTAAACAGGAAGTATTATTATTGTATGCACTTCAAAATATTGTGACTGCTTCTGTGTTGCATGAAGAAGTCGAATGCTGGAGACAGCTTTTTGGGAACCATTTGCTTGCTTCTGAAAGGAAAAATCCACCCTGAACAACCTGGATATTAATCTTTATAATTCACATGAGGGGGCGGCACGGTGGTGTAGTGGTTAGTGCTGTCGCCTCATAGCAAGAAGGTCTGGGTTCAAGCCCCGTGGCCGGCGAGGGCCTTTCTGTGTGGAGTTTGCATGTTCTCCCCGTGTCTGCGTGGGTTTCCTCCGGGTGCTCTGGTTTCCCCCACAGTCCAAAGACATGCAGGTTAGGTTAACTGGTGACTCTAAACTGACAGTAGGTGTGAATGTGAGTGTGAATGGTTGTCTATGTGTCAGCCCTGTGATGACCTGGCGACTTGTCCAGGGTGTACCCCGCCTTTCGCCCGTAGTCAGCTGGGATAGGCTCCAGCTTGCCTGCGACCCTGTAGAACAGGATAAAGTGGCTAGAGATAATGAGATGAGATGAGAATTCACATGAGGTCCAATAATTGTTTTGCATTTGAAATTCTGAGTTGACTTTTCTAGCTTCAACATCTTTTACTGACATGTTGGTCTATTTTCATTTTGTTTAGCAGTTTCCTACATTACTCACAATGCCACTCAACTACCTGCTGATAGTGGTGCCAGTGGGACTGAACTCTTGCGTCATCTCTGCCTCAAGCATAAAGATAGTGATGCAGCAGCACTTTATGTTGCATTCCATTTGTTCTGGGAAGTCAGGATTTCCAAGTCAACTGGAACTCCCCTGAAGGTGAATTTCTGACTGTTTATTCATACTGTCTTATTCATGTCTCATTAAATCAGTCATGCCCACAATACTGTCCAACCTTTATTTGTGGACATGTCGCTACAGTATTTGTATGCACAAAATACCACTTAATGTGTTATCAATGGACATTACTAAAAATGGCAAACCTGGCTAGAACCATGGTAATTGGACTGCTTGTACTGAACACGGTTAACTCAGGTGTGATGTCATTCCCAGCTACAACTTTTGAGGTAAAAGGAACACAGCATTAGTCCTTTAGTCTGTCCAGATCTCTCACCTCTTCATCCATACACAGATCAAACAGATCAGTTTCCCAAACTTCAACTTTCATGCTAATATCAGCATCAACACACTCGCCACCTTGTAAATCACGAACTAGGCGAGTCAACTCTCTGCCATAACTCAGAGCTATTAGCTGCATTGCAAGCTGAAATTCTGACCTCAGCTTTGTGCGAAGATCTTCTCCACTATTTCTATGTTGGATATCTCATTAATTATGACATTGAATGTAGCTGGAAAATGGTGAATGAAAAAACAAGTTATTGCTGTTTTGTTTTTTGGAACTAATCTGATCATTGTGGTGTAAGTGGTTAGCACTGTTGCCTCATAGCAAGAAGGTTCTGGGTTTGAGCCCAGTGGCTGCCGGGGGCTTTTCTGTGTGAAGTTTGCATGTTGTCTGCCTGGGTTTCCTCTGGGTGCTCTGGTTTCTCCCAAAGACAAGCAGATTAGGCTAATTGGTGGCTCTAAATTGTCCATAGGTATGAATATGAGTGTGAAATTCACACTCATATTCATACCCATGGACAATTTACCATTCACACTGTGAATGGTTGAGAGGAGGAAACCTCTATAAGAATCCAGTAGAAGGCAACAGGAAACCACTGCTGTAATGTTCCCTAGACACTTTGATGGCTGAAGCTGTCAGAGCGGCCACGTCACTGTAGCGAAATGGATGATCATTATCCTTTATGTTGGAGATAAGTGAATTTTTTTGTCTTATTAAACACCATCGTAATTGCACAAGAAATACCCCACTGTGACATCAGTGTAGCACAGAAGCTCTTACAGGAATAACAAAACAGCAAGCTTAGCACTAGAATTGCTAATCATATCAGAAATATATTAATATAAATGCATTTAACATGTTTCAGAGTGGACTTTTCCTTGATTGACTCAATATACACATTCAGTAGTTTGTTGATTTCTACTGTATTGCTTTTTGCCGAATTTGAAGATTGCATCACATCCTTGTATCCTGCATATATCCTTCTCAGCAAAACGAATCCAATAATTTTGTTCATTGGAGATTTTTTATTAAAATCTCTGAAATACTAACTAGAAAAAAAAATACTCTTAGCAACTGCAAGGGGACAATTATTTGATAATATTATAAACCATTAAAGCTCTGGGTAATTATTGTGATACAAACATTTAATACAGGCACATGCCTATATTATTCCATGTCTGCATCAACTGTAGAATTATATATTCATTTACACTTTTCATTACTATATTCATTTTCAGTGTGCTAAGAACATCACTGTCTGAATGTTTACTCGAGTAGATTTTGCCTACAGTGGATCAGTAATATATACTGCATGATTGTTTATCACTCATCTATAGACATGTTTTGTTGTTTTTACTCTGTTTATTTCATAGCTGTGAAGTATTCCCAGAGTAAGGCACCTGCATGCTCCGCCGCTCGCCTGCTTGTTCTCTCACCGTCTGGAAAATAACAAACCAGCGTCTGGCATTATTTGCGGCGTGGCAGGGAACGAAAGGTCCATGGCCTGCTCGCTTTCCCCTGAGTGTGTATTGATTACAGCAATGCCTCCGCTCCGACGAGAGTGCCCAGGGGTCAAGGCTCTTTCTATCGCAAAGTTTTTACAAGTTTCAATTTGCTCTGTCCTTTTTTTCCCCCTCAGCATCATTTTTTTCCTCTACCTCTGTCTTCCAGCTCTCTTTAGGAGTTGATAAACAGCAGGAGTACAGTTGGTGTCTGAGGGATGGTTGCATAACTGAAAGTATTCACCTTTTGCTCTTTAAGTGGGTGTTGTGGTGCCTATAGGATGCGCTGGCTGATTTTTCCCCCTCACAAACAGATGATGCTAAACCTGCGAAGGTGGATCAAAGTGGCACTTCAGTGTTTCACTGCCAAGAACTGCTTTCATCACATGCACAGTTAGCAAACACCAACACAAAATTCTACTCAGTTCATACTTTTTGTATACAAGAATGCATTATTTAAAACTGTGAAGAAACATTTACTTAGTTGTGTGAATGTGTTTTTGAAATTCACGGAGCTAATTCTGCAGTTCACTCAGTGCAAGAGTTTGCACGAGGCCAAAGAAAGTTTTACATTTTAAATTTTTCTAAAATTGCAGATAGAGTTGAATCATACAGGGCATTATGGTGGTGCAGCTGTCTCACAGCTCCAGGGTCCACTGAGCTCAGGCTACTCTCTGTGTGGATTTGTGCATGTTCAAGTCCATGTGTCAACATAAGTTTCCTCTGGTTCTCTGGTTTCCACCCACCTCTCAAAAGCATGTATGTGGATTGTACGTGTATGTGGATTGTCTATGCGAAATTGCTCCATATCTGTGAATGAGTATGTGAATGAGTGCCCTGGCTCCCTGTGATGGACTGGCACTCCATCCAGGGAATATTCCCACCTCACCTTGGGTATGTCCTGGGATTCACTCCAGATCCTCTATGATGCTTACAAGGATAAAATGGTTACTGAAGATGAATAAAAGACCTGTTTCATACACAAAACACTGTACAGATGGGGGTCTCACCGCACCTTTAAGGCAGATGTTGACTGACATTGACAGAAAACAGCTGTACAGTTGTATCTCTGGTCAGATGATGAAATCTCAAACATGGCAGCATTTGTGTTAAGTATGTAACTAGGGCATGAGGCTAAACATTTATGTGTAATGTACATGACAGAACACAAAGTGCATTTCTCTTATTTGAAGGAGAGTTTGAGTGACTACATAATTCATTTGATTTACTGAAGTTCATGTTTAAAGTCACACAATCTTTTATTTTCTGATGAATATTCCAGTGAGTCCAAAGGCTTTACCTTTGTTAAGTTGAATTGCGTCCTCAAGAATATTCTCATGGGAAAGAAATGCCTTTATCAAATTAATCAATCATCTCTTTGTTATTGAGCTTGAGTTCCGTCTTGTTGACAGCACTGTGGTTGTTGGCCATCATTACACAGCAGCATTTAAACTCTGCACCTCAAACATACCACACAGAAAAAATGACAGAGCAATTTTTTTTCCAGAGTTAAAAGTATTTTCCTCAAAAATAGTTAATTTTGCTCTATTTTGAGTTTAGAGAGTAAAATTTGGAGTTAGAGTGGGAGCAAAATTACAGAGTAATTGTGGAACAGAGTAACAGAATTGGTTGTGGCTCTGAACTGAGTAAAATAGTACAAGAGTTAATTTCAAGACTTGCTGAATAGTCAAATGCCACCACAAAGAGTAAAATATTAACACTGAATTGAGAAGAATTCACTCTGGAAAAATATCTCTATCAGAAGAATAACTGTTACTCTTTTTAGAGAGGGACCAAATGTCATCTTGCAGTAGAGTAAAATTTTCTTCAATTTGAGTCAGTTTTACTCAGGCAAATTTCCTGTGCACATTCTGCAGGTGGTCCCGGTTTAGTTTATATGTTTATCTACAGCTTTACAATTGTATTGCAAGTCCATCAAGTTGTGTTTTGCCCTGCGGCTTCTCTTATAGGAATATCTAGCCCTCAGGATCATAACATGAATTATAAGTAGAGCTTTATAATCCTGTCACATTAGTAATAGGTAAAAAATAATTGCTGAAAGTTTTGCAAATTTCAGACAAACCAAACAAATTGTTATGTATGGCCAAATTGAGATGTGTAGTCACTAGATTTTACCCCCACATTTTTGGTTTCTAGGTGTTAGTCCTTGGTGTTGTAGAAGAAAACTTTGGGCAGAGGTGGGTAAATTTTGATTAATACAACTCAGGTTTGAAGGCCAGGGCCTGAGGTCTCTATTTTACACCTCAAAAAATAATGAGCCTTCAAGAATAAAAAATATGCTGGGAAGGGAGAAATGAACATATTTATATGCTGCCATCCACCATATTCAAATGAAATGAAGAAGTGAGGTGCCTTTCACTGATTAAATCCGTTCTAGACCTTGCTGGCTCTCTCCATCCGTATTTAACTGTCACAGGCTCTTTCCTGGAGTCAGGGGTACCATCAGGCCTTTTGCATATGTTTTCTATAAATACCTGCCTTGCTGTTGAGCCTGGCTTGCTGTATCAGTAGCACTGAGCCCACTGCCTTCTGGGATTGTGACAACCTCAAGGGCTGCAGCCAATCCTGTTCGATGTTGCGAGAGCTCGCGTAGCAGGAAGGCCAGCCCCAGTCGCAGCTCTGTCTCCATTTCAGAACAGGAAGGATGATTTACTTAAGCTTGTCAGGAGAGCAAAATCTCAAGGTAAATGTGGAGTAATAAATTGTAATACATGCTGCATATGTTTGACTCGTGACCCCTGGCATTTGGAGGGAACTTCAGCTCACAAATTCCACTGACAAGAAATGGCAAGAGAGAGGAAATGTACAGTACAACACGAAAAGAAGCGAACAGGCTGAAAGGGAGAAAAAGAATGAGGCTGAGGGTCGTATTCAGAGTTGGCGACATAAGTCCAAAAGTTATATACAGTACAAGTCAAAAGTTTTTACACAACTTCTAATGCAATGTATTTCTTTATTTTATTAATTAAAAGACACTTCATGTCTTAAAGTAATGATGGATGTCGTTTCTCTTTACTGTACTTAGTTGAGTGGTTCTTGACATAATATGGATTACTACAGTTGTGGAATTGGGCTATTTACTGTATTTTTATTATTTACTGTTTGATCTCAAACACATTAAGAAGCCAAGAAATTGCACTAATTAACTTTTGACGAGGCACACCTGTTAATTGAAAAGCATTCCAGGTGACTCCCTCATGAAGCTGGTTAAGATAATGCCAATAGTGTGCAAAGCATCATCAAGGTAAACATTGGCTACTTTGAAGAATGTAAAATATGAAACACATTTTGTTTTTTAACACTTTTTTTTGTTTGCCACATAATTCCATATATGTTCCATATGTTATTTCATAGTTTTGATGTCTTCAGTTTTGTTCTACAATGTAGAAAATAGTCAAAATACAGAAAAAAACTATGAATGAGTAGGAGTGTACAAACTTTTTGACTGGTAATGTAAGCATTTACATGGAGAAAGTTACTCATATTCAGAGACAGGATAAACACATGCAGAAGTTCATAAGTTGATTTTAAGCGACACAAATTTGGTTTAATTGAACAATATATCTTCCATCCAGATAAAATTGTTGTTGTTGTCACTGCCGAACCTGATCCGGGCTTGAGCTGAACCATAATTTGTTGACTTGGCCAGAATTGCAGCAGTTGGGTGGGCAGTTCCTTTCTGCATGCTCACATTTACATCTATGGACAATTTAGAGCAGTCAGTTAACTGAACTGCATGTCTTTGGGGGAAACCAGAGCATACGGAGAAACCCACGCAGACACAAGGAGAACATGCAAACTCCACACAGAAAGGCCCCTGTCAGCCACTGGGGTCAAACCCAGAACGTTCTTGCTGTGAGGCAACAGTGCTAATTACAACACCACCGTGCCACCCTCCCCATAAAAGACTTTGACTTGGCCATTCCAAAACATTAAGTTTATTCTTCTTTAACTATTCTTTGGTAGAATGACTTGTGTGCTTAGGGTCATTGTCTTGCTGCATGACCCACCTTCTCTTGAGATTCAGTTCATGGACAGATGTCCTGATATTTTCCTTTAGAATTCACTAGTACCGTATAATTCAGAATTCATTGTTCCATCAATGATGGCAAGCCGTCCTGGCCCAGATGCAGCAAAACAGGCACAAACCATGACACTACCACCACCATGTTTCACAGATGGGATAAGGTTCTTATGCTGGAATGCAGTGTTTTCCTTTCTCCAAACATAATGCTTCTCATTTAAACCAAAAAGTTCTATTTTTTTCTCATCCCTCCACAAAACATTTTTCCAATTGCCTTCTGGCTTGTCCACATGATCTTTAGCAAACTACAGACAAGCAGCAATGTTCTTTTTGGAGAGCTGTGGCTTTCTCCTTGCAACCCTGCCATGCACACCATTGTGGTTCAGTGTTCTCCTGATGGCGGACTCATGAACATTAACATTAGCGAATGTGAGAGAGGCCTTCAGTTGCTTAGACGTTACCCTGGGGTCCTTTGTGACCTCGGCGACTATTACATGTCTTGCTTTTGGAGTGATCTTTGTTGATTGACCACTCCTGGAGAGGGTAACAATGATCTTGAATTTCCTCCATTTGTACACAATCTATCTGACTGTGGATTGTTGGAGTCCAAACTCTTTAGAGATGGTTTTGTAACCTTTTCCAGCCTTATGAGCATCAACAACGCTTTTTCTGAGTTCCTCAGAAATCTCCTTTGTTCGTGCCATGATACACTTCCACAAACATGTGTTGTGAAGATCAGACTTTGATAGATCCCTGTTCTTTAAATAAAACAGGGTGCCCACTCACACCTGATTGTCATCCCATTGATTGAAAACACCTGACTCTAATTTCACCTTCAAATTAACTGCTAATCCTCGAGGTTCACATACTTTTGCCACTCACAGATATGTAATATTGGATCATTTTCCTTGATAAATAAGTGACCAGGTATAATATTTTTGTCTCATTTGTTTAACTGGGTTCTCTTTATCTACTTTTAGGACTTGTGTGAAAATCTGATGATGGTTTAGGTCATATTTATGCAGAAATATAGAAAATTCTAAAGAGTCCACAAACTTTCAAGCACCACTGTGTGTGTGTGTGTGTGTGTGTGTGTGTGTGTGTGTGTGTGTGTGTGTGTGCTGTGAACAAAACATGCCCCTTGATTTAGATGCTGTTTCCTGAGATGTATATTGGGGTGATGTATATTTGTTTCCATGGCCCTGAGTGAGAGAAAAGAATGCTGGGAAGCTGGTAATCTCTTTAATTCTGTTTCTGATGGATTGTTGGAGACCTACAAGTTTAAACCACAATTCTGAACAGTGAATGCCACAGTGATCCTTACCTTTCTCTTCTGATTCTGAAGTTGTATCCTTGATCAGAAGTATCATAAGAAGTACCTGTGTGAGAGCTGGAGCTGCTGTAGAAGTTATGTTCATGTCACTGGACAAGGATCAGGTAATTTGTACATTTTCAACTAACACCATCTCTGTAATGTGTGTGTGTGTGTGTGTGTGTGTGTGTGTGTGTGTGTGTGTGTGTGTGTGAGAGAGAGAGAGAGAGAGAGAGAGAGAGAGAGAGAGAAGTATTGCAAAATCTCACAAATGATAATAATTTACATAAAATTATATCCCTAAGCCTAATGTGGAACATTACTCACTTGACCACTCTTAGTACTAACTACCTCTAATTGCACCTCACTTCTTGTTCAGCTTCCAGGGGAACATGTTATAATTAGAAGCTGCATGTTAGTAGCAACACATTTAAGTTGCAGCATAATAGGTTTGACATAACAGCTTTGGTGTCTGGAAAAGACTGTATTTCAAAGTGTGACTGAAGGTTTTGCCTACAACAAAATCTTCATCACTTCACAATCCTGTTAGGTGTTAGCATTATGCCATGCGGGGAGCGACCGGAGAGATGGGAGCTGCAAAGAAACACTAGATGATGTGTAGGAGTTTCTATGTATATTTATACTGTAAAAAAGAGTGAAAGAGTGATTATAAGCTACTCTAGGTATATCATAGCTGTAGGGGGGCTTGAAAAAAAGAACAGTAACCAGATAGAAATAAAATGAACAAACTGCATGGTGGTATTGAATCTCAATCTCTCTCTTTCTCTCTCTCTCTTTCTGTGTGTGTGTTTGTGTGTGTGTGTGTAAAAGCAGCAGATGTTTGGAGAGGAGAGGGTCGTGGCGTATGCTAACGGGGTTTGAGGAGAATGAGGATGACACTCTGGACTGATGGCTAGGGCGTGGGTTGCCAGTGTGAGTGTGATCCACCCTACAGCGCAGCTCCAGCGGCCGCCCTGGCTCCCTGCTATTCGGGTCCCCATAAAAATAGCCCATTCCATTACTCTTCCCCTCCCCAGAGGCAGCAAGGTCTCCAGCATCATTACCGGGACTAAAGATGTGACTCGGGCTGTTCACGCCAGCCTGGCTGCCCCTCCCGAAAGCCATCCCGCTAATTATAGGTCAAGCACTCTTTGTTAAATTATAAAACCC
Organism: Neoarius graeffei; assembly: GCF_027579695.1. Lineage (NCBI taxonomy): Eukaryota > Metazoa > Chordata > Actinopteri > Siluriformes > Ariidae > Neoarius > Neoarius graeffei. The sequence continues at coordinate 25,469,575 of NC_083592.1, read as the reverse complement.
TTGTTCTTATTGTAAATGAAAAGATATGATACAATAGGAAGAGAGTAAAGAGGAGCGAAAGGGGGCAAAGAAAAAAATTTTATATCTAAAAATTGGAAAAGGGGAAAAATTCAATTATAAAACCTGGCTAATTTGGTATGACCAGCGAATGTCATGCATGCTGACAGTGCTCCATTATGCAGTCATTTGGGTTCTTTCAAATTAGTTATGTTAATGTCCTGCGCAGGAATGTAACACTTGGATGGGACAAGATTCCAGCAATTAATTTCTACAGTCAGCCAAGAGACAAGCAAATTTATTTTCCGCCCTCTCGGGAAATCGGTGGTGGCGGGTGTGAGGGTGGGGGAGAGCACATCAGGGTGCGGCGAACAAGCACAACACTGCGCCTAAATAAAGCCCAAACAATGGGCGCCAATGCCTCCTCATTCATTCCATTGACAATGTTTTGCAGCTTAAACCTGTTTTATTAATTATGTTTGACATTTCCTTAATTAGTTTCATTTACACCAAATCAATCCCTGCCGCCACCCAGCCTCATTTATCATTTTAAAAAATTTGCATAGCCTGTGCTGACTTTTTCTACTTAATTATACATTAAAAGTGTCAAGCGTGCTTGCTGCCTGGCATTATCTACCAAAAGGACCGGGGCTGGGCGGCGCTGGCATTAATCACGGCCAGGCTGCGAGCGTTTGCCGGACGCTGGCTGGGAGGAAAGACGAAAACCCCAGCTCGAGTTTGAGAACCTGTATACGACAGGGTCAGCTGCAGACCCATGAAGAAATGAATCAGTGATCTCTATCCTCAAATAACCAAAGGAACTAGACACTATATACTGCACATTAAATGCATTCAATTAAAAACATAAAGTTGCTTTCCGAACAGGAATTGAAAAAAAAATCATCAGTAATCTATTGATAAAGGATTAAGGTTTAGTTAATAAAAGACACCATGTGCATCTGGTAATTCAAATCAAGTTTGATATTATGATGTTATTCTATTGTAGCACTTCTCTTTTACTATCAAATTGCAGTGTAAACACTTGATTTTTCTCTGCCTTGCAATAAAGCACCATCAGAATTTCTGCTACTGAAAGGCAGATGAACTGACAGGTTCACTCCATCCTAAAGCCTTGTAGACACACACCCTCTGGGGTCTACACCAAATTACAATGTTCTCAGGCCATCAAATAGCCAGATGTGCCTTTGATTTGTGTTGTAATACATATCTCTCTTTGACAGACTGATCAAAGTTCTTGACATAATGCAGTTGGTGGGAATCTCCTCTTAGTCACTTTCACTCTGTAGCCAAACGTCTCTGCAGACTGCTGTCAACCACCTACTTGAAACTGAAGTGTATTGTATAGAAACAAAATAAAATTGGACTACGTTAAGTATTACTTCAGAGGGGAATTGAATGTAAGGGTTCTCCAAAAATATGGGTGTCCTGAACTGATGTTGTACCTTTTTTTAATAAGGAATAAAATGATGGAGAGTGACATTACAGAAAATGATTGACGATGGGGGGAGGGGTTGCTGCTCTTACCACCACAAAGTGGATTATTTTCCAACAACAACAACAACAACAACACATCCTGAAATGTTTTATTCCTTCTATATCATAGAAATTTGCCATCATGCTTTTTAACCAATTATAATTAATCATATTTAATGTTATGGAGCAGCTGCAAAACAAGTTAGTTCCTGTTATTACTAACACTATAGCAGCTATAAAAATGTTCCCTCACCAGACTATTATTTTTCACTGTCTTGAAGTCAATAAGGAAAAATCACAGCTTGTCATGTCACCAAGAAACCCAAAAGTCCTGAATTGTGGGGTTGGGGTGGGGCTGGGGTGGGGAATCCACTAACTGTTAAAGCTGTGACTCTGGAGACTCCTTCCATAAATGTTAAATAAATATATCCTGATAGAAAACCTCACCATATCAACAATTATACATCTTTATTTATTAAATAATAGTACATTTTTATTCTGTTTATTATTAAACTTAGATTATGTGGCATTTTGTCCATACAAGTCCCTGTGAATGAGCTGTTAGACTACTATAGAAACAGTAATATATTAGAAAGAACACAGTAATATAAATCTGTTATTTGAATTGCACTTTTAAAAAAAAAAATAGGAATAGCTCCTTTATAGAAAATTACTTTTATAGAAAATTCAACATCTTCTAACCAATCAGACACAATCATTCAGTGCTATTGGTATAAATACTTTAAAATATAATTTTACTTTTGAAAAAAAGTCTACTTTTACCCAATTATTTGGGATATGGAGGTTCAGGTTACTTACTCGAGAGTACTTATTATAGATATTAATTTTGTTGAAAACTAAGGATCAAATAAAGGGTTCTTTCCTTGAAATAAACTGTCATCCACCTCAGCCCTTGAATGAAGTGGAATGAAGATGCGATTGCGAAGAATAAAGGTAGGGAGGAATAAACTGAAAGGCAATCTTTGCAGGAGCACTCATCCACAGTGCACTTGAAGAATAGGCGCATCAAGCCACAGCCTGGCCTGTCTCTCCTTCAAGGATGATACAAAAGGCAGGCTGGCCAACTAAGAGTCTAATGAAGTCACTAATGCTCTGGCATGGCATAACAGAGGTAGCGGGTGGCATGCTTCACCACTTCACACAGCTATTGCCCATGGCTAAGCTAGCAGGGTCATTAGCTTAAGCTACGGTGCCTAGCACAGGGCTAAAAGCACCCTGGTAATTGCACTAAGAAAGATCAATACTTGTTGAAAAAAGAGGAAAGTTAAGAGGGGAAAATATTCATTCAACCTTGCTGTCAGAGGGATAGTGTGCTGGAATTAATTCTTACTCTCCATGAAAGTGGGTGAGCATCAAACATGATTATTCCAGGAAGTTCCTAATCAGCATATTAATACAGTACCAAGCATACTTTACAGGTTTTTTTATAAGCTCTGACCACTTTATGAAAAAAAAAAAGATTATAATTTATATAAGTGATCTCCTGGAATGTGGCAAAAAATGTTCCTTGAAATGCAAAACGTCTTGCGAATCAAGGATTATACCTCTTTTTAGGAGAAAAAATGGAGCTGGGATAAAATATGAAGATGAATTCAAATGCTTCTAGAGTCTCGCAGAAGCCTTAGTTCTACAACAGGGGAAAAAGCGAGAGGAGGGGAAAAAAAGGAGGTAAAAAGAAATCATTTATTTAGATGGCATACATTACCATTACTCTTGCATTGTGTCGCCACTTTTCATAATGACTAGGATAAGTGTCTCGCCTGGAATGCACACTCGACAATACTGGCGGATATTATTTGGTTAAAAGCTCAAATCCTATGGGTAAAGGAGCCTGAAAGAATAAAGAGTATCCGTCATTGCTAACGAGCTATAAGGCTAGCACATTGCCTTTATAAATCACTGTATTCACCCTGTTTATTTAAATTCATTGGTGCCTCATTATACCTGAGCTATGCACCTTTAGGTCCGAGTTGATTAGGAGTGCCATAGCTCAAAATGGCTTTTAATTCAGTGAAATGCGCTTTGACCTTGCGCCATAACCCTGTGTGAGACATACTGTGGCCAGCCCCATTAATAACCACGCCATTTTTTTTTCAGAGCTACGGCTACATCTCCCCTTCACCACCTCCCTCTTTTAAAATATGTATTATTAGTTAGTCATGGCGGCACATTCATCAAACCAAATTACCCTTTGGTGTAAAACGGCTTAATTCTGCATCCCTTTACCCCTCTCTGCCATTACCTGCTCTTTAAGAATGCTGGAACTTAAAAGGGCTGATAGTATTGAGGGATAATGAGGCGAGTGCATGAGGAGAGTGTACTTGATCACCTCTTCAGTGACATTTGGGATCATGCCTATGCATCATCTCTAGGGAATCGTGGCCTGTTTTAATGAAAGGCTAAGAGAAGATGTATGCTTAAGGTCTTATTTGTGTAACACACATAAGGAAATTTTATGCAAAAACATATTTGGAGTAAATCGGTTTAGTTTTAAGAGAGCTTAATGGTTATATAGGAGCTTGACCCTACATTCACACTAGGAAGAGACAAATTGTTTGTGTTGCTTGTAGTTTATCTCTTGTCAGTGTGCACTGCCTAGCATATTCTTTTTTTTAGTGCCATTAGGAAACAGTAGTAGACAAAATGTAAATGCTTCCAAAGCTAACTAGCCAAACATAAATTAAGATAAACCACTAATCAGTGTGTAAATTGGTAGTTTGATTTCATGCTAGACTCATTTCCATGGCAGATTAGCAAAACAAGCTAACTGTACAAGCTACATACACTCCCCAGAGGCACCAACAATCTCTGCTGCTTAGTAAGTAAGCACATTTTACTTTTCTTCAGAATACACATTAAATGAGAGCTTGAATAAAACAGAATGGTTTTAAGTTTACCTTCCATTTTTGCAAGGCAAAAATAAAAGGGAATTACTTGCAGGTAGGAACTAAAGTTATGAATGGAAAACTGAAAAAATGGCAGAACAAATACAATATAGGGTTAGTCCGAGGTATCATACGAGCAAGTCATTTGAATGTGTTGATTTACCCCCATACATAATTTGCATAGATTTGAAAAAAAAAAAAACCTCAGATGAAAATTGGCTTGTCATGCTGTCACTTGGCTTGGATGCTCACCGCTATGTCATACATACTCACCTAAATGAAATGGTCTTCTGCCACTGTGTCACTTACTAGTGTGAATGTAGGGCTATTCAGTGCAAATACTGCCATTATTTTTCTTACTTAGGTAAGAAAGTAGCAAGGTCCTGTACATTTGACATGTACAGGAACAAGTATTGCTGCTCTGAATAGCATCTCTTTAAACATCACACCAGAAGAGTTCATGACAATTACTCCCATCATCATCAAGCACAAAGATCCATTATGTCCATTATTCAGAAGTTTTTTATTGCACCCGTAGGAACGGCCCACTGTGACAAAGTCAACATTTCTTAGAGCTCCAGCAACTCTGTAATGACAGTGGCTACACTCAAGGTTAAGGGCATAATGGCAAAGCCATCGTCAAGTCAAACTCACTTCCTACAGAAGACTAGACTCACAGGAGCAGAAGACATTGCCTAGTGTCCAGAGGCTTGGGCATGAAAGAGACGGATGGCTCTGACCAATTGAGTGAGTGATTAGATCAATTAAGGCATTTCAAGCAGGACCTGGATGAGGTATGAGGGAGGAGGAGAGAAAAAAGAGACAAAGTCTCTGTAATCTTGTGGGACTGGGACCATCAAAACTGCCTCATTAGGCGACTGGATTTGGCCCAAGTCTACTGCCCCAAAGACATTAAAGCAAAGCATGAACACATTCACCAGTGCTTCTAAATAAGTCATAGCACATGCTAATGCATGTAGCAGTCATCGCACATGCTAATGCACATGCTAATCCATGTAGCTCTGTGAAATTATTTCACATCCTTAAAGTCAGTTCCATGAAGTTTAGGGGACTGTATTGTACCACTTGTGTGAGACAGTCTGGGAAAACCATCAGATATTGGATGAATTCTGGTGAAAAGTGACATGTTTTTCTGCCACTAATATACTTTTACATCTCTACTCTATATGTTTTAAATACATGCAAATAGAAATTTAACAAACTACATGGACTTACTTTTTTTTAGGCTACTTTCTCACCTTGCCTTAGCCTGCAAAAGTCATGTTAGGTAAGCAGCCAGCTGAACAAACATCAGTCTGCTTCAAGGTCTAAATCCTTGCTTTCATCACACAACAGATGTCAAGATTTCTGTAGATTTTTGTACAGTTGCATGCCATCGTGAAATAGATATTATCCTGGTCAAATCAGTTGGTGAGATACAGTCAGATAACGGCTATCAAAATGCCTGTGATGCTCCTTGCACCATCACATCATCAAAACAAAGAAGAGCACTTAACAACTCGACTGTACACAGATAACAGTGGACAAGGTTTTAACTGTTTAAATGACATAAAAAGCAGAATTGACTGAATGAATGGGCTGTTATTTCCCCAGTGAGTTTAGTTTGAACAGAGATCAGTCATGTGAAGAGACAATGATGAGGCTTGTGTTGACTTGAGTGACTTTTACCTCAGGTGATGAGAAAGGGATTGATGTGATTGATGCTGATAATCAATATGAGAACTCATTTCCTGTTGCAAATTTGACAATAATATTTATTTTGATAAGTGGATTAGGTTAGAGAAGAAGGTGGGAGTCTTTCAGTTGAATAGAAATCTTGAAAATGCAATTTCGTTTCTATTTGATTTTGGAAGTCAGTAGATTGTAAAATGCAGATTGAAATACATGGAAAAGAGAAACTACAGGAGAAAATGACAAAATCTAATCATGTGAAGCATTTTTTTAGGTTACATACAGTATATATGCTGACATTTGCGATTAAACTGATGAACTTGCCATTTTCATGCATTACATTTCCAAGGCAACTCCTGGCAAATATTCATCTTCTGTCTCCAGCTTACTCAGAGGGAATTCTACTAAATACTTACTTGGAAAAAACAAAAAACAAAAACTGTCCTTTCTTTCCCTCACACTAGTGCTATAGAAAATAAATCACATAGTAGTTAAGGTAAAGTTCTTCTTCTATCCCAGGAGAGAGGAAAGCTTAGTTATCTCCAAGAAAGTAAGAGAAGATCACATTTATACTCCTCATAAAACATCTCTATTTCCATTTATTGTGCACTGGAATGCTTTGCATAACACAGCAGTGTGTCTGCCGTAGGCTGTGGTGATTAACTTGTGATGGCATTATCTCAGTAATCGCCCTATAGAACAGCCTCTGCATCATGTATAGCACACAACTGAAGATCTGCTGACAATTCTGAGGTTTTACAGGAAACCCTTGTGTCGAGAGCTGTTAATCAGTTAATCTGATGATGAAAAGAGATGGTGTTATTTTCCGGGGTGATTTTAGAAACAGTATAGATTATTTTTCTCTTGGCAAAAATGTCCAAATCTGGTTTATAAATCACAATCATGTTTTACTGGATATCCTGGGTAAAAAGATAATCAGTATACATCTACACTGTATTGTGGATTGTTATGGTAGCACATAATTTTTATTTCAACTTTAAATATGACTCTTTCTGTACATATTCCTTGATAGTATACCGGTAAATACTTTAAAAACTGTCTATGTGTCACAGTTACTTCAGCACAAATGTATATGCCAAGATTTGAACAGCTTTTATGATTTCAGGTGATGTTTTTTGATTGTCTGCCAAATGAAGACAAAAGCATGCTCCCCCTGGACCACAGGCAGTAATTAACTGTCATACATAACTGCCTGCAGCAGGTCTCTATCTGATCAACTTGAAAAAGGCTCCAACCTCACTTTTCGGCCAACTCTGCTTCCAACTCCTCCCCTCAGTGGCTCAAGATACTATAAATAAAAAGGATTATTGACAGCATGCTTACCACCACTCCATTCTTTGCAGATGGCAATAAGGAAATTAAATTTAATAAGGTCCTACATTCCTTGAAACACCATTAGCCGAGTGTTCCTGTCAATGCAACACAACCAAAAGGGGCCTCCACTGGAACAGCACACTTCGGAGAAAGACAAGGCCTTCGGCTTCAATTTATTCCCTGGATCAACAATGTTCTCTGCGCGCTTCTATCAGTGGCACATGCCAGGCTCCGGCATGACTCACAGGTCTGATGCAGGCCTATTAGATCATGTGTTTGTGCCCGCGGGACTGACTGGAGCACTGTGTTTAGGCTGCTCTGTCAAATGACTCGGGCTGTGTGATTTATGGGCTCTGGAAAGGTTGCGTTGCTGCTACGTGTGAACGGCCCGCATGGTAAATGGGGAAATTCTGAATTTATTAACATACAATGAATGATGATTAATGGATCGGCGCGGATCACGCAGTCTCTTTTGGATGTCTCAACACGCTTGATGTATGTGGCAATAAAAAGATATGTGTGAGCCTCTATACCGCCTCAAGCTTGTCTTCCTGCTGGCTAACATTTGGGAAGGAATACAACGATGGCTGCGAAGGGGGACACGAGGACGAGGCGCAATCTACGAGGACATACTGTACACAGTGGACAGGTGTAGTCTAACGTGCATTATTTACCATATATTACCAACGGTGTCCTCTGGATTTCTAAGACCTTGCATAGTCAACAAGGAAGCGAATAAATTAAGACGCTGCAAAGCTATGCAATTTAGGGCCAAATCAAGAAGCATTTGCTGGGCCATTCATCAAACCCCAGTATTATTAACTTTTGTATTCCATAGCACATCTTTGTCCTTTCATTTGCTTCTCTAATATCTCTTCAAAAGTGTTGGCAGCGCTATTTAGATGAGCGCATTCACCCCAGCCTTATTAGAAAGCTGAACTTTAGAAGCATTCAAAACAAAAGCATGCTTTCAGGATTCTTTCTCCAACCCAGTGCACCAGGAAGTTCTAAGGGCTTCGTGTCGTCCTGAGGATGACAGCAAAGAAAGCAAATTGAGATGCAAGATCACGTTGAACATGTGGCTGTCGCTTTTATTGTGGTAAAGGCTTTGGAGGGTTCATTCATATAAGGGTGCAAGAGCTAAAATATATATATTTTTTAAAATATTGAACCTAGCTGACGCAAAGAGTTCCCATTCTTTTCAGACTCGCAAACTCAGCATTTGCTTCATGCTAACATGCTTGAGTGTGTGTGTGTGTGCCTTATTTTGTCTACAGAGAGGAGAAAACAAATGTACACATTTAGGACTGTCTACACATTTATACTGCTTGTGTAAATGTGTGTATTCACTATATGCAAGCTTCACTTGGCTGCGTTGATGAGATCTAGGCTAATAAGGCCAGTCTGTTGGGTCAATTCTGCGCATGTGTATACACACACACACACACACACACACACACACACACCTGCCTTTCAGCTCATTACCCTCATTCTCCTAATGTGATTCACACTTAGTACAAAATTATCTTTTTTTCATTAGAGATTCTGATCAATGATTCAATTTTATTACATTTTCACATTTTTTTGTTGTTTTTAGTAAACCGTAAGACAGCCTGACCTGGTAAATATTCCATGTCCTTGCCTTTTTAAAAGATGTTCTGCTTTAGACATTAAAGCCTTAAATATCAGTATTTTTACAGTATTTGGTTTTCTGCATGTATTATTCTTTTTAATGTATTAACTCTTAATATTCATTTTTAGTTTATTGTTAATAGTTTTTTTTATGAGTGGACATTTACAACATGGTAGTACATGATAGTACATGGTAAAAGAATGAACGAGTCCAAATATAATGTAATAATGCAGTGATCATTCAAAAAGCTATAAAACCATTCGCAAAATATGATTGGAGCTTGTCAGCTTTTAGAGAATGACAGATCCATTTTTTTTTCAAAGAAAGCAGAAATAAATGAAATAATGCCCCCCCTTTCTGCCCTTTCCAAAATGGAAGGAATACAACTGCAGAGGAAATAAGAATGGAAAATAGAGGAGAGCTGAAGAGACATGATGCAGAAAAGTGAAAGTGAGAATGGTAAGCCGAGCATAAAATAACTTCAATATAACATATTCTCAGCGGACGGCAGAAGGTAAATAGCGGTAAGGATTGGGATGGGACTTTCTGGATGTCAGTGACCCATGGAGGAGAGAAGCAATGAGCAGACACACACACACACACACACTGCACTCTACACCCCTTCAATTAAAGCCCAGGAAAGCAAAGGAACCTTCCTCACAGGTGTCAAACAGATATATATTTTGCATGAACTAAAGTGAAGGACTAAAGTGTGCTTGTTTTTGTGTACAAATAGGTAGAGTAGGAATGGATTGATTTTGGAACTGAGAGGCATATGCACATGAGACATGTAACGATATATCATGCAACAATAATAGAATGCCTTTATTGTCACTGCACAAAGAAATTTAGTTCATCAAAGGAGAGCAAAGCTGCTGCATCCGTGCACGCCACCACTCTTGGGCACTTCAGCTCAAGGCCATCCCATGTTAACCTAACTGCATGTCTTTGGACTGTGGGGGAAACCGGCCCATCTGGAGGAAACCCACAGAGATACGGGGAGAACATGCAAACTCCACACAGAAAGGACCCCGTCGGCCGCTTGGCTCGAACCTAGAGCCTTCTTGCTGTGAGGTGACAGTGCTAACTGCTTACGCTACTGTGCTGCCATGCCATCGTGCCACCAATTATTATCAGGCTGTGTAATCTTTTAGTTTTTCCAAGCTATAATTGTGTTGTTTAGACAGCAACAATGTAAAATAACAGGAATACATGTGACTTCATTGTAGGTGGATGTAACACAGCACTAAAACAGCTTCATGAAAACACAAAAACCAGATCTAAAATAGGGCAGAGCTGTTGTGTGATTGTACAAATAGATTTTACAAGAAATCAGCGTTCTCTTTTTACAGACTGTTGAAAGATAAAGAAAAGAGGAGCAAATGGAGGTAGTATGTTCATAAATGTTTATTAAGAAAGGTCCTACTTATTATTATTATTATTTTCATTTTTCATCTCATCTCATTATCTCTAGCCGCTTTATCCTTCTACAGGGTCGCAGGCAAGCTGGAGCCTATCCCAGCTGACTACGGGCGAAAGGCGGGGTACACCCTGGACAAGTCGCCAGGTCATCACAGGGCTGACACATAGACACAGACAACCATTCACACTCACATTCACACCTACGGTCAATTTAGAGCCACCAGTTAACCTAACCTGCATGTCTTTGGACTGTGGGGGAAACCGGAGCACCCGGAGGAAACCCACGCGGACACGGGGAGAACATGCAAACTCCACACAGAAAGGCCCTCGCCGGCCCCAGGGCTCGAACCCAGGACCTTCTTGCTGTGAGGCGACAGCGCTAACCACTACACCACCGTGCCACCTTCATTTTTCATAAAATGAATATTTTAGTTAACAGGCTATTATATTTTATTCCAATTGACAAATCTGGTGAAATAATTATTGTTGGTTATTAAGAAAATGAAACAAAAGTTTTTTCATTTAAATTTAACAAAAGGAATATTTAAGTTGATAAAAATAGGCAAATAAATTCCATTTTTGGCAATAAAATTTGGTAATAAAATTTTCTTCATTTAATTTTCTCTTTTTAAAAATATTGTGGGAAAATCAAACTGTGAACCCAGTATCATGAATTGAATCAAATTGTGAACTGAGTGAATCATTACATGCCTAATGCACACTTTTCTGTAGCAGTGTGTACAATCTACAGCTGAACTCGTGACTAAAAATAGCATTAAAAATAAATCAATCATATACAGATTAGTGACGAAATAAAGAAAACAAGTCAGTGCCTCTGTTGCTGGCATGGTGTGGATCTACTTGTCCCTTCGATAGATGAGTCACTGCAAATCAGTGGGAGAATAAGATCTGATCCTGTAACAAATATACCATTCAGAGAGTTTTTGTTCAGACTGATTTTACTGTATTTTTATTTTATACTTTATTATAAAATAATAATTATATAAAACATATCATTATATGTTTTTCTATATGAGTTTAACTGAATAAAAACAACTGGTTTTCTGTAGGACATTTTTAGCTAAAATATTTTAAAGCATAGCAGTTGTTAAAGGAAAAGCCACTGGAGGGGTGTTGATATCAGGCAATACTCAATGTTATTTTGTAGTTGCAGCTAAAATAACACATTTTATATGAAGTAAATACTGTATAGAGTACAGTATATTGGGTATGCAGTATACAAAGTATACAGTACATTGTAAGAACGTAAATATTAAAATTTGTTTATTATCACATACTGATTAAAGGACTAAATAGGCTTCGGATCCACGATGACAATGATAATGTGGTTACTGAAGAGGAATGAATAAATTTTAAGTATATATAATTATAGAAGAGCTTTGATCAAGTGTGTGGTTGTGTTTAGAGAAAAGCTTTCAATTACTTTAGAGTAAAGCAGTAATTCTCCTGTTGATTTGCAGGAAATCGCCTATGATTTAAGAGGAAGTAAATTTAATTTATTTTCCTGGACTTGCACGGGGATTACATTTCGTAAAATATAAAGTAGAAAATATTGTCAATTATTGTTAGCTATGATTTGTTGAATAGTGGTATTTATGTATCAGTGGGGAAAAAATCAGATCCATCGCAATAAGAAGAATAAGGATCCATCAGGATCCTTATTCTGTCAGGATCCATTTTACACAGGAAATAAAATATGCTCATTCCCCTACTCCCTTATTCTACTCAACCTATTCCACATTTACTCAACAGTAGAGTGTGCCACCACCCCCACTTCCATAAGAATAAAAAAAACAAAGAAAAGGCTAAGCAGTGGGGGGCTATACACAGAGTGCTGAGCTGCTATACACGGTATGTGCCAGTGCTTTTCACACCAACGTTTTGCTCTATGATTAGATTTCCATTAGCATAATATCAGCTTTGTCCCCACGCAGATCAATTGTAAAGACACTAACCAAAAGTGCAGGATGCATTCCACATTCTTTATTCAGCATATACACATGTGTATATACACACACACACACACACACACACACACACACACACACACTAGTTTGTCTCCTAAGGACCAAGCTGGATTTGGCCAGCACCATTATGTCTTTCCCAGTACACAGCCCATGTCAGATGGCCAACTCTTCACAACTGATTAGCAGTGGAAGATTATTAGCAGCACATCTCTTGGAACACCATCAATTTATCACTCTCATTTTTCATGCCCTCTTTTATTTCCTTTTTTTTCTGGACGCCTTGACTGAGGATGCCAAAGAGACAGAAATAAATAAGCAGATAAGAACAGAGGATGTGTGTCTACAGGCTGCTGAAAGGGTTTGGTGTGTGTGTGTGTGTGTGTGTGTAGAGGAGAGTTTGTTAGTTCTTGTGGATGACTTAGCTGTCATCCCCAGTCATAAAACCCTATTCATTGCCATATTCTTCCCCATCTCTCTCTCTCTCGCACACATTCCACATTCTCCCTCCCTCTCTCTGTCTCCTTATCACACAGCTGATTGGCTGCCAAAATGCACCTATGAAGGGTGAAAAGTCAGCAACCTGCACCAAAACTTCAGTGGTCTTATCTGGTCCACACACATGCTCATGCACATCCACACACAAACACACACATAAACAAACACACCCTCTGAGGCTCTCGGCTCACCCAAACATCCAACCCTCCCTCCTTTCTCACTTCCTCTTTCACCCTCTTGCTTTCTAGAGCTTTGCATTAGAAATTGAACAGACACTGAACCAATTTATCATGCGCTGACACATGTCATGTCCAAGGTCTTTCCACTGAGACCTACAGTGAGTTTTGTATTTATCCCTTTGTTGTGGCTAAGGACCAATGCTGCTATTAAAAATAAGAAATGAGGGAAGGTGAATACTGGCAACTAAAGATTTGCACTGAATTTCAGAGACAGAAATTCATCCGCCTGCCATTGCAAAGGTGAAAAAGCCTGACAGTGTTAGAAAACGACATGTCCCTGAGAATCAGTCATTTGGAACAAGTGCTTAGCTCTGAGAATGAGTAAATAACAAAAGCACTGTGTCAGAGCTACAACACTAATTTTTACAAGTTCTCATTTCCGATGTATCCTAGATCAAAATACACTCATTTGTCATTTTAATTTAGGAACCTATAGGAACCTATAACCCTGTACACCTGTACCCCTGCTCATTTACCCAATCAGCCAATCATTTGGTTTCAGCTTCATGTGTAACATCATGCAGAGTCAGGTCAAAAGTTTCAGTTAATGTTCACATTAAACATCAGAATCAGGATAAAAATTTCAGTGACTCTGATCGTGGCATGGTTATTGGTGCCAAATGTGTTGGTTTAAGTATTTCATCTCTTGCTGATCTCCTGGGAGTTTCCCACACTGGAGTCTCTAGTTTTACAGATTATAGAGAATGGTGTGAAAAAAAAAATCCAGTGTGCACCTGTTCTGCAGGCAGAAACATCTTGTCGATAAGAAAGGTCAGAGGAGAATGGCCAGGCTGGTTTTAGCTTGAAGGCTACAGTACCTCATATAGTGACCCTTTACAACTGTGATAAGCAGAAAAGCATCTCAGAAAACATGAACCTTCAGGCAGATGGGGTACACAAGCAGAAGACCACATCAGACTCCACTTCATCAGCCAAGAACAGGAATATGGAGCTACAGAGGCAATAAAAATACAAATCATGAATTAATTAAAATGTCTTTATCATCATCATCATCATCTTTGGGCAACATCATTGGGTGGCATTGTGGTGTAGTGGTTAGCACTACTGCCTCACAGCAAGAAGGTTCTGGGTTCGAGCCCAGTGGCCAACAGGGGCCTTTTTGTGTTGAGTTTGCATCTGCGTGGGTTTCCTCTGGGTGCTCCGGTTTCCCCCACAGTTCAAAGACATGCAGTTAGCTTAACATGGGGTGGCCTTGGGCTGAAGTGCCCTTGAGCAGGGCACCTAACTCCCAACTGCTCCCCGGGTTCTGTAGCATAGCTGCCCACTGCTCTGGGTATGTGTGTGTGCTCATTGCTCACTTGTGTGTGTGCATGCATGTGTTCACTACTTCAGATGGGTTAAATGCAGAGGGTGAATTTCACTGTGCTGGAGTGTGCATATGACAAATAAAAGCTTCTTCTTATCATCTAACAGTCAACAACATGGAATATGTGTGGAAGATATTAGGGAAGAATAGTGACTTGGATTAATTTAAGTGTAAATAAAGCATAAATTAAGTTTGGTGCTGAAGACTTTTAGTTGGAAACACCAAAATAGTCCACTGTTTGTGGCAAACATTGCAAATAATGTCACTGTATAGCAACCAAACCAATTTTACAGTGAGGAAATTTCCAAACCCATTTTCCCTCACCATAACTTCAAGAAAGCTGAACAGCAAGCTTGCATGGAAACATTGGTTTGCACTGTGTGCCTATGAGTGTAGGCTATAGCTAGATTTTTCTCCAGCTTTGGCTATGGAGTAAACAGCAAACATTACCAGCTAGTAGAACAACATAAACATGTTACTGCTACCTGACTGAAGAACAGAACAGTGTGATCATTTTACTGAATAGAATTATTGCTGTTGTTCATCCATATCACCCAGGCCAAATACTGATGTTCCAGGAGCTCTGGTTCTGATTTTTTTTTGTTTTCAATGTGTTTATAAATGCTGATTATAAATTTAATATATGTTTTGTGTCAGGAAAAATGTTAATGAGCTGGGCTAAATACTGCCATAATCCTGACAGATAAATTACAGTGGATACAAATACTTCTGCTTCCAAACCCAGGAAGGCTAAACATGGCTAACTTTTCTATAAAACTGACAAGACCTCAGCGTTCAATATTATAGCAAGGCACACACTATTTAGATTGTCTGCCAGATCGAGAGACACTTCACATTTCCTGTCAACCCTTTGCCAAAGGCGGCCAGCTTTCCCTTCAACAGCCTGAGGACTCTTAAGGTCAGGCACTCTCGAAAAACTCGGACAGGAACGGGCAGCGCAGTCTGCTATTTCTGATTTACAGTGGGCTCGTTCCATCTAATTTTACAGCTGGGTGAAACGCAAACACAGGAGGATACCGAGAGTGGGGCAAGGTCAAGCCAGTCAACGATGAGATAAGCTCACACGCAGATTCATTCCTTCTCTCTCTCTCTCTCTCTCTCTCTCTCTCTCTTTCCCCGACACAGGAGTTTCACATACTCTAGGGCTTTAAGATACTCTGTCAAATCAGGGCAGAAGAAGGATTTGTGCAGAGACTGCCTGAATCAAGGGAAGAACGCAATATTCCAAGTGTAATAGAAAAGAGTGCCTTTTAAATACAGCAATAAACCTATGCTCAGTGGTTTATGGACATTTGCATACCAGCACATTTATTTCTGATTAGAACATATTTTCAAACCAGCCTCAGAGAATCTCCAGGTAAGATGAACAAGAGTGATCCAAAAGTGTATGGAACGTGCACTGGCTGCTAACACGCTACTGACAGTAGCCAAGTGCACTCATCACATCTCTTTAATCAGTGAAACATAATTTTGTTCTCCACTCAAAGCCACCATATGACACAAATGAATGTGGACGGAGGAATGGACAATGGCAGGCGTAAGGTTACAGCGTGTAGATGATTGCACAGCCGCTTTTTCTAAGGGAGCTGCCATGTCCCGCCATGCGCATGTCATATTCAGGGGATGGGGTACAACGGGGCCCACTCCTCACCGAATAATGACACTGAAGTCTGTGGTAGATGAGAGAGAGAGAGAGAGAAAATGTTTAATGGATTCAGACAAACCATACTCATCTCCTGACGGAAAAATCACCATCTTTCTCGGGCTCAATTCAGCGGTGCTTAATAAGAAGTGAGTGACTTTACAATAACGTGATGATTTGCTTTGCTGAGAATAAGATGAGAGACAGACGACTGGTAACTCACCAGCAATACAACTGTCATCAAGAAAGCATACTACAGTGTAGAAAGTGAGCACTCCAGCCATGGGCTGTAGTGGCTTCTTATGCCTTCCATGAACCACATCCTGAGATATTTTCTTTATTATAGGGAATTTATTGTTGAAATTAGGTGCTGATAGGTAGGTGCCCTCAACAGACCATTTCTGAATATTCACCGTAAGTTTTTTTCCTGGATCAGAGCAGCCAAAAGAATGTCAAAAAGAAGTTTTGTGAAAGATGTTAAGATGTGTTTGAAGAGACAATGTAACTCAAAATTGCCAACAAAACTATCTCACAGATGCTAGAACCATTTCTAAATCCTCTGTTGGTTACAGACCTTGGCAGCATCAAGTAACGTGGCCTGGACGTCAAGTGGTGCAAATCTGAATTCACCCACAAACCAGGAAGGAAGCAGATGTAAAATCAATTCTCCAAATTGAGCACGTAAATAAACATAGATTTGATTTAGTGGAATATCGTTTGCATATAGATATGGTGTTCCTGAATTAAAACAAAATGAAAAAAGACATGAATTAAATGTCCTGGAAAAAAACTTTATGAAAGAAAGAAAGAAAGAAAGAAAGAAAGAAAGAAAGAAAGAAAGAAAGAAAGAAAGAAAGAAAGAAAGAAAGAAAGAAAGAAAATCTTTCTGTACTTGTTTTTGTTTTTTTTTCAGTTTTGCCTAAGCTCAGACAGCAAGCTGCCAGAACACAGTTAAGCAGCCTTCCCCAGAGCGTTTCAATAGTTTGGATCCTGAGACAAAGAGCTGCTTCTGCAGCTAGCCTTGACCCAAAGCCCAGCTGCCCCGAGGCCCCTGAGCCTGGATCTTACTCGTTCACGCAATGCGTTCCTAACACACTCGTCCCACAGCCTTTGTCTTTTTCCAAACATCTCTGCCCAGACCCACCCATGTCTAAAGAGTTCCACTTACAGAAATGGTACTTAGGCATCACTAAAATACGATGAATGTTTTTTTTCTGCTCATTCTCATTGTTTCATTGTTGTTGAATGATAAAAAAAAAGAGAGAGAAACGGTTGTAGGAGTGAGGCCGAGGATTGTGGGACGGGGTGAAAAGGGGGTAGGGGCAGAAGCTGATGGGGTGAGTGCTGAAGCAAGAATATTGTTAATGGGACCCAGGTGACAATATGCTGACCAGCACTACAACTTAGCCATTACTCAGGAGGAAGGGTTAAGGGTAGTGTGTGTGCGTGAGTATGAGCACACTTTAGAGAAAGAGTGCAAGAAAACAAGAAAGGGAGGTAAAGTACTCTAGAGGTGGGAAAGAGAAGACAGCAGATGACCTGTGAAGAGTGACATCTCAGGAAAATTTCTATAAACAAGTTCTGTGCACTGACTTAGTGAGTCGAATGATACATTACAAATTCACATACACACACACACACACACACACACACACACACACACACACACACACACACACACACACTTTTAGATTCTAATATACATAATGTACGCAAGGCATTGTGCTTCTTTAGTTCACAATTAGCGATAAATAAGCCAACACACATCATAATTAAAAAAAAATTATTTACACACAAATAATTCCCAATAATTGTATTACCTTATTATTGATATCAGGCTGAAGATTCATTGCCATACTGGTTTAAATAAATAAATAAATAAATAAATAATTTAGAAAAAAAATATTTAAAAAACCCTTTTCTTTCTTAACCAAGTGAATTTTGCTGACGATCACAGAGAATCGTCTAAGTGAGAAATGCTAAAAACACTGTCAAGCTTGAAGGCTTTTATTAACTTAGTTGGTCCTATGCAAGACTAGTAACTAAGAATCAGGTCTTGTCAAAATGCATACAATTCTGAAGCAAATGGCTGGGATTCGATGGAACAACGCTGCCCCCTCCTGAGCAAATCTAACAAATTATTACTTTTCCAGCTTGAAAATAAATATTCATAGGATGCTTCATAAAGAATAGCACATTTTCTGAAACATTATTTGATAATCCAACTTAGTAATTAGGTCAAAGTCAAAGTCCTTCCTTCCCACACCATTCATGGTGTGTAGTAATTATGTGCTTATATATATAAAATTTATTTTTAAAATTTCCTCTTGTGAGACTCAGATGGAAATTATTTGGGATGAATGTTGGAATCACATTTTTAATGTCGCTCACACATACACAGTGTATCTATATGGTGAAATAACTGGAAAGAAAGGACTGTATTAACTTAGTACAATGAAGAAAGCTGGCCATTTAAGAGCAGTGTAATATCTAGACAGTAGTATGATCAGTCTTGACACAAAATATCCATTTCACCTCAGGTCAAGTCTATACGGACACGGATTGCATATGAACATAGACACTTTCTGTACACTTTCAGCCTGTCTCACATGGACACACAGCCAAACACCCATCCTCTGTAAACAGAGTTCCTCTCTGATATCCAGACCTCATGATCCCCATAAAAGAAAAACCGTCAAGCCACAGAAATGCACCTCTAAAAGCATAGTGGCCAGAAAAACATGTTTCACATGCAAATAGTAGAGAAGCTCTTCGAAAGGGGCCTTTAAAGTACACCATTTACACACACATACAACCACAGACACAGACACACACAGACACACACACACACACACACACACACACACACGGAGAGACATGAAGCACTGCATAATAACACACTTGCTGAATTCTGTGGTTCAGTTGTCCAGGAACAAACGTGTCAATCACTCTCATATATAATAGAATTTATCACAAAACAGGGATGGTCGACCACTACCATGGCACTAACATGCGCATACGCTCATGCCTCACACACACTGTGTGTGTGTCTGTGTGTATATATATATATATATATATATATATATATATATATATATATATATATATATATATATATATATAAACACACAGTACCTGTCAAATGTTTGAACATACCCTAATTCAATGTTTTTTCTTTATTTTTATTCCTTAAAAGACACTTACTTCATGAGTTATGATGGACTATCATTTCCCTTTTCTTAGCTGAGTGGTTCTTGACATAATATGGATTACTACAGTTGTGGAATAGAGCTATTTACTGTATTATTATTATTATTATTATTATTATTATTATTATTATTATTATTATTATTATTTACTGTTTGATCTAATTAAGAAGAGAAAGACATTAAGAAGGCAAGAAATTGCATTAAGTAACTTTTGACAAGGCACACCTGTTAAGTGAAAAACATTCCAGGTGACTACCTCATGAAGCTGGTTAATATAATACCAATACTGTGTAAAGTGTCATCAAGGTAAAAGTGACTACTTTGAAGAATCTAAAACATGAAACATACTGTTTTTTTTTTTTGCAAGTTTTTGTTTACCACATAATTCCCTTGATGTTTGAGATGTTACTTCATAGTTTTGATGACTTCAGTATTGTTCTACAATGTAGAAATTAGTCAAAATACAGAAAAACCTATGAATGATTAGGGGTGTCCAAACTTTTGACTTGTACTGTAAGTATTCACATGGAGAAAGTTACTCATATTCAGAGATGGTATACATGCATGAATAAGTCAGTAAGTTGATTTTAATCACTGCAAATTTGGTTCAGTTGACTGGTACCGTGTGTATTTGTGTGTGTGTGTGTGTGTGTGTGTTAATTAAATTAGCTATCTTAACAAATGTTATCTGAGAAAGGATTGGTGTGGTTAAATATTGGTGTGGAATATTTTCACTTCTCCACTGTAAAGTGAAACTATAATTCTTGCAGCCAAATTATACAGAGAACTATATTAGTCCTAGTCAAATTGATGGAGGAGAAATTTTCCCAGAATTCTGCCTGGCTCAGTGAGGCCTGCCTGTTTAAAATGCAGAGTATGACAGTATATCCTACACTTTCTCCCAGCAAATTAAATATTCATGTTCTACCTTGTTGTCTATAGTCTTGGGGGTAGTGAAGGAATTATATATGCCTGCCATGCAGCAGCATGAATCATACATAGCTATAGACATACACATAAATGTACAGTGCAGTACATCTGCATGCAAGTGTGTGCATACAACAAAACATGTGTCTAAATGTTTATCTAATGCTTATTGAACAAGATTATAGATCTTCGCAAACTATTAAAATTTGCCAGGTACAGATGTTAACACTGAGAGAAAGTGAGTTTTAATAAAGCACTCTTTTATGCTCTCTTTTCCCAAACCTTTAACTGTACAAGTCTTGCTCTGGAGCTCCTTCAATTAAGCAGGAAAATTGATGTGTATCATTAATTATGTCAGTAAAACTATAAATCATCTCAGGACGGAGTAATTAATTATTTTACTGGGGTGAGGAACATGACGGAGTGGCGAGATAAATATGGGGGGATGGATAGGGAGGAGAAAGGCAAGAATAAAAGAGTGTTTGGTCATGTGGGACAGGGGCTCACTCACACGCTCTATTTCTCCGGCCACTGGAACGTGACAGAGATGTGGCTGTTCTAGCAAGGACTTTTCCATGTTAGAAGAAAACAATAAAAGCTTGGAACTTGCATCCTTGCTCTCTCTCTCTCTCTCTCTCTCTCTCATGAAACACACAAAATGTGAAAACTCTCATCAAAAAAATGATCCTAACTTAGAAATGTCTTAAATATAAATAGTAATTATTATTATTATTATTATTATTATTATTATTATTATTATTATTAAAAAATATAGTCAATATAATTTAAATTATAATACAATAATCTCTTACATGTTACACACAGGACAATTTTGAAAAGTAAAATCAACAAACTTCTAACATTTAAACAAAATGTTTTGAGAAAATGTGGAGTAATTTTGATTTATGAGTCGATATACATTGCAATTACTTCAGCTATTATGCATTTTATTATAGTAATTGTCTTTTTATTTAGCTTTTTTATTTTTGATTTTATTATGTTATTAAAAGCATTTCCATGCTTGCGAATTACTTATTTCAATAAATAAATCCACATTTTAATTACAGTCAACTTATAAATTAAATAAACTAAACAGAAAAAGCATAAAATAATTGCCAGTTTCAGTTACAGGGCCGTGCCAACATGGGTAAAGAGAGAATTAGCCTGCAGACACACACAGAGCAGAGGTGATGAGAATGGATGCTAACCCCAGACCTCTTCTGTACACACACACACACACACACACACACACACACACCCTCCAGAGCTCACACTCCTCACACCACATCACCACCGCACTTATCGATCCACTCCATGGGGAGCTGTGTGTGTGTGTGTGTGTGTGTGTGTGTGTGTGTGTGTGTGTGTGTGTGTGGGAGGAGAGAAAAAGTAAACACCGCTCAGGATGACAAAACACTGCTCCCACTAGAGACCCAGTGGTCACCCTACTCTCCCCCCAAACACACACACACACATGTACACACACATGTACACACACACACACACACACACACACACACACACACACACACACACACACACACAGAGTTACAGGAACATAAGCTTGTGTGTAATATCAAGTGTGTACTGGGCTGTTTAATCAATAGGGTCCCTCTTTTGTTCTCAGGCTTGAGGAGGAATGAGGACTGGTGAAGGACAGGTTAATGCTGAAGGGTCAAGTGATTTCACACCAGCAACGCCAGCCGCCGCCACACTGAGCTCTGCAGCGTCTCACCATGATGACATAGTCACTCTGATTTATGGCCTAGAGGACAGCAAGGTGGCAGGAAGGAGTTCACACTGTTATCTTATGGTAATGACGTAGAGAAAACACGTAGCACAAGAGGAAGGGAAGAGACCCAGAGCCACCATTTGCTTGTTTATATATGGATTATTTCATGTCTGTCTATATATTTAATACCTTCTGTATTATGGTGTGTGTGTATAATATAATATAATATAATATAATATAATATAATATAATATAATATAATATAATATAATATAATATAATATAATTATTATTTCTGAAAATTTTCCTCTATTTGAACACTAACAATAAAATATGCCCCCCCCCCCCAAAAAAAAGGGCAATTGTTCTTTTTTGTCAGTCACAAGTGAAAATTGCAAAAATGTAATCATATCTAAAAACAACTGGGTCATAGAATCAAGTGCGTGTGTGCACGCACGCACGCGCACACACACACACACACACACACACACACACACACACACACACACACAGAGGCACATTGTGAAGGAAAACTGGATGTGTAATAAGGAAAGCTGAGACAATAGAATTAATGTGGACTCTTATCACTGAACCATTATGTATTGCCTTGCCTTTCCAAACACACACTCCCACATCAAGAAGTAAAACAATGAATAACCAGCACAATGGAATTTACAGTATTGTCCCTAATAGCCACAGGAAATAACCCCACCATTATCAGTAGGTGGGAATAAAAGACAATGAATAACCCTGATTTTTTTTTTTTTAACAGGACCTCTGTTTTTCCATCAGGTTTCCTCTACAGTGTAGAACTGGAATTTGTAGCCCAAGGTTTATATTAATACATTTCATTTTGCAGTTTTGGGACAAAACCAGGGCTCTGATGTTCGGCTACCTTCCAATACTACCAATAATCAGTATCTTAAATGATATTTATATTCAAATGTTAATATTACTTCATGCCCCTTAAATATATTATTTGTATTTGTTATATTTAGGCAAGACCTGTGAAATATAGACCTGGACTCTCAAAACATGATCCAGTTTCTATATTCAAGAGTGGCTTTAATTGTGAGAATTACATTCTAAAGTTAACGCCACATATTTATTTGGTTTCCTCTTTTTTTTCCTTCTTATGGTCTGTGACATGCTGCAGGTGAAGCAGAATGACATGCAACGTAATGCTGGTGTTGTATGATCACTCTCTCTGAATGTCAGGTGGAATTCCAGCACCTTATCGATCCTGACTCCACAGCTCACTCAGGGGAGAGTCTGTTTTCTTAACCTGCTGTACAGTAGGCCACATTTATCAATAGCACTTCTTGCCAGGGTCCCTGGAATCCCCCCCACACACACAAACACACGCACACACAGAATCATCATTTGCAACTATGCTTGATGAATATTAGCGGGATTCTCAGAAATCTACTTTTAAAAACTCTTAACACACTAGTACATGTAAAATGCTTTTATATCTTGGTAGGGACCAAATATTCTCACGATTATAGAAATTATAGGAATATCTGACAGCTTTCACCTTGTGTGGACATTTGGCTGGTTCTCACAAGGAAAACAGTTTGGGGTTTTTTTTAGTACACAAACTGCAGCTTTTATTAAAACAAAACAAAGGTCAGGCTTAGAATTTGGTGCAGGCATTGCATTAATAATTTGGGTCAAAGAAGCTCCTCTTTAGGGTAGGTAGACAAATGTGTGTGTCTTGTTTATAGTCCGCTGTACTAGATGACTTGGCAAACTAACAGGGAGACAAATGTTTGTGCAGGTTTATTGTATCTATCACCATATTGCCACCATCAGAAAGCAGAAGTCAGCCCTACACACTCAACTCAGTTTCAGCTAAAACAAAGTACAGTGTTCTAATAAGACATAACAATTCATTAATCCACGTGACATCACTGTGTGATAATCCTGGACTATTTTACAGTGGTATATAATGCTATTTCACAAGAAAGATGAATGGCTGTTTTATCAATTATTGAAGAAAACACAAATGTGCAATAAGAATCACACAGCTACATTGCAGTTTCTGTGTACGTGTGTTATGGTTAAAAAAATGCACCAGGGACATTTAAGACATTTCACTGTTGATGTGAACTTGTGACCTGTTTCACAGACAAGCGTATTGATCAAATGAAACCAGCGACAGGGGACCATCTTGAAATGGAGACGTACGAGACCATGCTGCAAATGCAAGACGATGAAACCACAGCATTCGATTTTAACAGGCACGCTTTAAACGACATTAATAGCCCAGCCAAGCACTCAGTGGATCAATTCCTAATGTTTGTGGAAAGAAAGAGAGGAAATGGAAAAGGATGAGATCCTGGAGAATTCCCCTGGTTTGGATTATGCGTGTTCTTTTTGTACATCACTATTTTATTCAGTGGAATTGCTCCTCCTCTCCTGCTTGATCTCTAGGTCTAGAAGCACCTAATCTAGCTCTGACTGCAGCTGTGGCCTCTCGTCGGCACTATTAAATTAAAGCACCGCAGCCCATCTATTTAATAAGCACTGTAGCGCATGATTTGAATAAGGACAGTATTAGTATTCCAGCAGAGCCACGGCTAAAAGCTGCTGACCTTTTCCTCTGCACAGGAGATCCTTGAACACATCCAGCCAAATCACAGCACCCTGTAATAAGCCATCAATGCTAAAGAGTGCTAGCATGTGGGAGGAATTTTTTTCTTTTTTCTGCACCCAAACAGCATGGGCAGTGTACTGTGATCTATCAGCTGGCTCACATCCAAAAGGTGGAGGGGGCTCAAAATGGCAGCATGCAGGATTTATCATGCCATACCCTCTCTCTCTTCCTGTAGATTGGGAGGGCTCTTCTTCATACGCCATCGATTTACACACGTGTCGCCAGTGGGAAACTGATCAATGCAGAGAATCAAAATTCCTTGCAAACAATCCCATAACAAATCAGAGCCCTGACCTTTGCTAAGACATATTTAGCCTTTGATGCACACTTGAGGAAAAAAGTAAGCTTTTTGAACCTGTGCTAAAAACAAACAAGGATTGCTATTGACATTTCTAAAATAGCACTGTTGAGAGTATTCAAGCAGATGAGCTAGTCATAACTGTTGCCATTGAATAATAAATTAATAGCAACTTCAGTGGCACTTGAGAATAAAATCAGTGTTTAAGAAGCGAATTGATCATTTGAGACTTGTTTAGTTTCTTGCAGAGCATTAGCACACTTTTAACACACTCTTGGCCTTGGTCCATATGGCAATCCTATTCCATCAGTTATGATAAACAATATGGATGACTAATGGCAAGATTGTGATGGGAAATATATAGGGGGATTGGGAAATGGCCAGCTTGGTGTTTTATGGGCTGCTCGCACTGTTGATGAATATTTGTTGGTGTGGAATCATAGCTTAATGTCAGGACACAATTTGTTGCAATTAGCTAGTTGATTTATCGGATTTTCTGGGCCTTGTGCATGGGAACAATTAACACTGTGCTCTGTGGCTTTTATTAATGGGGTGCAGCCAGTCTGTGTTTTCAACAAAGCCAAGACAAAGCCTGTATACAGGACCATGAGGTAGGATTCATGATGCAGGATAGTGACTGACCCACACTTGTCACTATTATAGACATCTTGTTTTTATCAAGATGATGGGGGTGTGACATTTGATAAAATGAATGAGCATCAACATTCATTCAGAAGAGGCAGTTTCTTTGTTGGTTGTGTTTAAATTTGCTACATATTGCAGGAGTGTTGGAAAACTTTTTTTTAATCCATTTTTTTAATTTCGGTATCATTGGCAATCATGTGATATGTAGTCAGTTTGTGCTTTACACCATATCCCTTAAACGTAAGAAACTCATGTACTTATGTTAAGCAGTCCAACATGTAGACTCGGAAAATATCTTTAAATAACATAAAATGCATTTCAAAATGCAACAATCACACTAAAGCCCATCATGCCTTAGCTATAATACAGCATAACCATTAAAGGCACGCGTTTGTAAAACTATGCAATGAAACAAATAGTTAAAAAGAGCCAAACAGATGTTCAGGCACACAATAACAGGGTTCAAGTGGAGCGGGGTGCCCCTAACTGACTAATAAACGGCCCCAAATGAGTCTGCAATTAAATTTATACACTTGATTGCACTGCTGTCATGTCCAGTATAGTCTTATCGAACACCTGGGAACCATTTCCAAATAAAACCTTGAGAAAAAAATAGAAAAGCACAGGAAAGAGCTGAGCAGAGGGGAGAGACGGGATTGTTTTATAAAGCACGAGCTATGGGCTAATCAAGACGACCAGTGTAGAGAAAAAAAAGCCTTATAATTTCTTTTACAAAATTGTTGGTTAGATAATATATTTTCAGTGTCTGAATTAGAAAAGGTATTGCGAGAGAGAGAGAGAGAGAATAGCTTTTAATTAATAAATTCAAAACAACAGTAGAGAATGTATAATATTAACAGATTTCTGAATATGTTTGTAATCAGTGCAAATAAATAAATACATATACAGAAAATGCAAGAAATTAATTAAGATTTCATTAAAATTAAAATCGTCAAAAGTTAATCTCATGACTACTCAAAATATTCACCCAACATTGTATAGCAAACATTTAAAACTTCTCTTTTTTTCCTTAAACATTAGAAACAGCTTTTTGTCAATGTTTACAAAAAAACATGCAGCTTCTATTTTAGCTCCTTATCCACAGTATGCTCTACCCATCCCTTTAGTGAAGACTTTCGCTGAGTTGACAGTTTCTCCTTTGCTCAAATATAGCCACTCATGACTCCTCTGTGAAAAGCTATCTGACTGATCCAGCATGTTAATAAAGCTTTCTCTAGTATAAGCCTTATTAAGTTATAAAATAATAAAAAAAAAAAAAGGTCAGAAGGTTTACTTGCTTTAGTGGCTGTTTAGTTGTTTACATGCCAAAGCAGGAAGTGTCAGTGAAGTTGTCTAATGCAAGAAAAACAAGATATAACTAAAGCAGACTAGAAAAACACATTCTTCTTTAACAGCTTTTAAAACTAGAATAATATAAAGCTATTTTTAAAGTTTATTTAGAATGAACGAAGCTACAGTTAAAGCTTGAAAGTCACACTAACTCTCAAAACACACGTGGTCATGAACCAACAGTAATTCTGTTCTTTTTTTTAATTGCTGGAGAGATCAGTTTTAACACTGATAAAAAAAAAAAAGAAAAATAAATGAGACAAGTTTTCACCAGATTCACATTGGGCAGAAGAAACTAAGATTGCTTAAATAATAATAATAATAATAATAATAATAATAATAAACCCTGCCATAATGTATAATCTTATTCAGCTATGTCTGCTGACATTGTGTGTGTTGTATTGTTTTCAATCCCAGCCTGTACATAGTCACATCTCCTTCTGTTTTCTCATATTTTTTAGTTTAAATTTAATTTTGAATTATATATTTATATTGATAAATTATATGTATTATACTTATTATACTTATTATTATTATTATTATTATTAGTAGTAGTAGTAGTAGTAGTAGCAGTTTTTGTAAATATTTCATATTTTATTTCATCTATGAACTAACAATTCTAACTTACTATATTATTTCGCAAAACCAACATTTCATTCCTACACCCATGGGAATTTTTACAGCCAGAAAACAGCACGTCTAGCTCTACCATGGAGAAAGGGCATAAATTACAATGTCAGTGCCCTTATTTGATTATGTTTGCTAATTTTGTGACCTTGTCAAACAATTACCTGACAATCTTACCTTTTTCTTGAGTTACCTGGTTCACTGAGTAAGTAATGGCATTTTAACATGGCCAAATGAAGCATTTTTACTCCAAGTTAATGCCAAGCAATTGATTCAATATGTGCCACAGCACAACATACCATCATTTTCACTTGGTAAAAATAGCAACCTGCATTAACAAATAACACATTAAATACACTTTTCTGTTTAAGGAATATATCTCTGAAATGATTTATGCATGAAAAAGACAATTTTGCTCAGTCCATGTTTGGCTTCGATCACAGCTTTTACTTTTTTTTTTCCCCTGACAGATGACTAACAATCATCATTATGGCTGAAATGGTTACCTGCGAGTCAGGCCATAAATCTTGTTAAAATAACCAAAACTGTCTCACTGCTTTTTTTCCCTTTAGAAGCAACCTGTCTTGAGTGCGGCCCATCTGTACGTAGTTAGTGCCGCACTCACACAGATGGCCGCCAAACACTTTCAAAGTTGTTTCGTCCACACGTCTAACCTTACAAAGCAAACTAATTAACAGTAAACGCATCGCAGAGGAAGAAGCCATTTGAACAAGGCCTTTTTTTTCAAAAGCTCTAATGAGGAGAAGGAGCACGAAGGGAGCTCCGGGTGCCAGAGGTTGTTCCTGGAGCTCAAGGTTTACAGTCTTCTTAAAGAGACAAATAAAACATAGGGGTTACCTAGTGCCCTCAGCCTCCGTTAATGTGCCACAAGGTTTTAACAACCGCCTTTGAAAGGGAGAAGGTGGATCGGGTGGGACCCTAAGGTGGGGGTGTTAAGCATGTGTGAGTGAGGTCGAAGGCCTAAGTCACAGGTTTTACTAACTGAATGGTAGATGAGAAAGTTTCAACCAAAGAAAGATTTATGACTTTGACGAAATGTCATGATTAACTAAATCCTGGCATTAGTAACAATAAAGATGAAATAAAAATAAACAGGTCAAAATGTAAAACATCTTTTTTTGGAAATGTTCCAATGTATAGTCCCTACTTCTGTGTTTGTTCAATCAATAAGAAAAACAGCTCTCAGAGAACCTCCCTAACTCAGGAAACTCAATTCACAGAAAGCAGGACGACTCCTTAGAAAGCTAATTAGATAGAACCTTACATGGGCCAACAGGAAATGTGAAACAAGCTCGCTGCCAAAAGTAATAATATTTTCACTGTTTATTTAATTATTTATGAATTTGTTCAGACAGAAGTAGGCTTAATAAAAGCAATCCCAGGGAGAACCACTGGCATTCCAATCTTATCAGTGATAGGTCCAGTGGCAAAGTTATTTAATGCACACAATATACACAGCTCCCCAACACAAAATACAATTAATGTGTCCAATTCAATTCAGTCATTATTGCTGCAGGGATAAACTAGTGTTCTGTGTGCTATATATCAGTAGGGTCACCTGTGTTTAAGTCTGTGATAAACAGTGGTCTTAAGGTAGCAGAGACAAAAGCATATAAATCAACTGATATTCTTGAAACTAGAACACTGAAGCACTATGATGTAGTCCATGCCAGGCCTCAGAGACATATTTAAAAAAAATTCATTTCCAGGTCTTAGTCACACTTTCCTGATAAATGCTTCACAAAATCCTAGGCAGAAAGGAGTGCTGCTTATTCTCTTGACATATTATTTTTCAGTTATTATATATTCTCCCGGCTCACCACTCTGAGAAAATTGAGAGCGTATGCTATGTGACTGTGTTTCCCTTTCCCTCATTCCACTGAGGGCACTTTTGAGAGAGTGAGGTGAAGGGGGGGGGGCACTGGAGAAAGATAGAAAAACAGAAAGAAGCGGTCTCCGCATGTCGGTTTGCTGGTTTTACATTGACCATAAGTAAGGCGTTCCTTCCTGTTCACCTCTCAAGAGCGAAAGCCCCGCAGCCATATGTAAGCAATCACAGCAAAGACATTCTTTTAGTATGTTTCCATAGCAGAGCTACAGAGACAGCCGAGGTAAACGTTAACACGTTGTGGGCTTGGAAATCCTCATGAGCTTGTCTCATTAGCAACTAATTGGCACGACTTGCCTCTGTCTTTTGTTCCACGTTTCGTTTGTCTGTCTTTCTTCTTTGGCCTCCCCCCTCCTTTCGGGAAGCAAGGGAGTTTGGGGGGTTTCGAGCACATATTTCAGAGCTGGCTAGATGCAGCAGGGGAGTCGATTCCATATTACTGTAACATAAACACTGCTGTCCCACGATTAACCTCGCAAAGCAAGTGAGTGCAAAATTGAGCACTCAACCTGCACAACCAAATTAGCTTGGAGATGCAAGGATCTCTCCCCATGCTGCTCTTTCATTGCTTCTTTCAAATAGCTAATACTAGAGAAAAACATTTCTAAATAAATAGTGGACCATTACTTTAATTTCCCTGAGTTAGACAGAGAACATGAATCACCAGCTAAAGGTTTGGCATAGTCTCTTAGCCTGATTACAACTCATATCTACAGACAAGTGATAAATTAAAGGAAAAAATCAAGCAACAGTAAGCAACAGTCATTAAGCTTTTGAGCCACCACAAACCACCAGAACAGCTTCAGTGTGCCTTGGCATCAACTCTACAAATTTTTGGGACTTCATTGGAGAGATGAACACCATTCTTCCTAAATATATTCCCTCAGTTGGTGTTTCAGTGATGGAGGTAGAACACGCTGTCTAAGGCCATCATTTACATCGCTTTCATATTCATCAAACCATTCACTGAGCCTGTGTGAGCTTTTTATCTGTAATGTGAAAAGAAATTGTTGAAACTTCTGTTTGAGGAAATTAAAAAAAGAAAAAATAATAATTTAAGGCAACAACTGGAAATCAATAGAATGTTTTTATTGCACTACAGTTGATTTTTTTAGCTATACATTTTCTTCCTAAGATAATTAAACAGCTACATTTTGATAAATATCTATTACAGCTAACAAAAAGGTCCAGTATTTGTATCTGATTTCATACTTTAGATAATCATTTAACATCAACACCAAAGCCTGGTAACAGCTATATTGTCTTTTTTTTGTAATTTTTTTTTTTTTGGGGGGGGCTAACTTCCATTTCAACTAAATCGATACCCACAGAAATTAAGTGGTGGTGTTATATTACTAGCACTCCTGGCCATTCACTGTGAATGTTGACTTTACCTGCATACATGCACTTAAGTACACATGAAGGAAGGGAAACCCCACAAAGACGTGTTCAGACCACAGTGACAGCACAGTGCATGTGTTATTTTCAATACAAAGATCCTCAAGGAGATTTGACGTTTACAATTACCTACATGCTCTTGAGAAAAAGGACCACATTATATGAGGAGACTTGGGAGGAACTCTGACCTCAGCTCCTTTGTTGCTTTCAAACACCTAAAACAATCACTGAACCTGTACTCAATGGCTTCAGCCTGAAGGAAAAAAAAAAGAAAATAGATAGATAGATAGATAGATAGATAGATAGATAGATAGATAGATAGATAGATAGATAGATAGATAGATGACAATGGCCAAGAACCACTGTGTTAGTATGTCACATTTTGCCTTATCAAAATGAGTTTCCCACATTTAAGTAATCAGTGGTGACCAAAAATAACTTTTGATACTTCTAGAGCCGTAGAAAGACAGAAATGTGGGCCAGATGGGCCTCAGGGAGATACGAGAAGGTAAGGTAGAGGTTGCACAAATCAAGCCCTTGTTCTTAAGTGGTACTGATATTGACCTCTCTGAGTGAAACAGCCCTAACAATGTATTAACACAGTAAAAGCTTTCCTCACAGGGTGTTAGTACATATAGTACATATAGTGTGGAGAAAGAGAGGTCTTCTACACTAAAAGGCCAGTCTACACACACCAGGTGCAAAGAAAAAAATGATCTTGTGATGGATTATAATAGAATTTTTTGCAATACTGATGGGAGGATGTTCAGGAGAGTTTTGTGGTTTATCACAAATCCAAGGAAAATCATGAGGAGGAGAACTTAATGTGAAGTACTCTGAATTAAAGCAGCTCACCTGAGGCAAAACAGGCACAAAATGTTCTTTCAAAAATCCTCATATCATGTACATAGACCTGCAGGTTTTCCAAATGTAGTTTCACCATTCGTGAATAACTATTATCTGGATCAGGATAGCAGGCCTTACTCATACTGTTGACACTTCTCATAGATATGCATGCACTCTTGCAACAATATCAATGAAGATAATTATTTCAGACTTCATGTGAATTTCACATGACCAAACTACCACCACCACTATGGGACAACACAATTTCCCCAAGAAAGAAATAAGTGTGTATATGAAAGTTGTGTGCATGAGTGTGTGTTCAGTGTGTGCACACTGTGTCGAGTATGCAATGCACTCAATGAGGAGCCTCATCTGTTCGACGGCTGCTCAGGGCGGATGACAGGGTGTCACTGCAGCAGACATTGATGGATGCGCCACATTCCATACGCAACTCGGCCAATTGGACACATTAACAAGAGGCACCTGCTTTCCTCCCATGTACAAATCTATTAAAAGATAACAGCAATGGCGCCTTCCGCTCTGTTAGACAATTATTGCACTGCCTGTACTGTGTGGAGGAAGTATTTTCCTCGACATTGCTGAGCAAACAGTGCCATCTAGTGTCTTGAAAAATATTTATTTTACACAATATTCCAAGGAACTAAAAAATGCATCACTTGGCTGTATGTTGGACTATTATACATTCTACTACATATTCTGCAGTTACTGAAGTTCTAATAGTTTAAGATACTTAATGACTTTTTTCTTTTGATTTGATTAAAATGATTAAAACAAATCTATTAAAAGATAACAGCAATGACATTTTTATCATTTACACACAATGGGAGGTAAAAATATATGCATTTGTCTGTAAAGCACAGTATTCAAGGGCAGATTTGATCGAACCACTAAAAAGGACACAAGACAAGAAAGAGTCATCTTGGCTCATGATTCAAGGGTGAAAATGCTGTGACAAAGACCTCAAAAAAGTTTTGTAGATGAGAATTATTATTAATATGTGGAATAACTGGGGGGGGGGGCACATGTTATTTTATCCTTAGTCTTGGAAATTAGAGTAATAGATCAAAAGAACTTCATACATACATACTATCACCCTAATGCCCACAATGAACACTCAATCAAAATAGAAATACCTAAAAAGCTTAAAAAATAGTGGTGTGTGTGCGTGTGAGAGAGGTCTTTTTGTTTGTTCAATAGTCTGATGGATGCTGGCACAAAAGTAGACATGGACTGCTTAGAAATCTATTACTCGTTTAGAGTAATAGATTTCTTGAAATTAACTGGCATGGTGGGCTAATTAATTAATAGATAGATAGATAGATAGATAGATAGATAGATAGATAGATAGATAGATAGATAGATAGATAGATAGATGGCATGGTGGTGTAGTGGTTGCCTCACAGCAAGAAGGTTCTGGGTTCAAGCCCAGTGCCCAACAGGGGCCTTTCTGTGTGGAGTTTGCATGTTCTCCCTGTGACTGCAAGGTCTTCTTCCGGGTGTTCCGGTTTCCCCCAAAGACATGCAGGTTAGGGTAATTGACGGCTCTAAATTGACCATGAGTGTGAATGATTGTTTGTCTTTATGTGTCAGCCCTGTGATGATCTGGCAACTTGTCCAGGGTGTACCCTACCTCTCATCCATACTCTGCTGGGATAGGCTCCAGCTTGCCTGTGACCTTGTACAGGATAAGTGGTTACGGATAATGGATGGATGGATAAATAAATAACTCAGCTTTTGCATGTGTATTCTTATGTTCTTAAACTGCAGCCAGGATAGAAACAGTTCTATTTACTTGCAAGAACAATATTTGCTCCTGTTGAAATGTTAATATTTACAGCACTTCCAGTTGTTCTCTGATTGTAAAACCTTTAGTATCACTTTACATTCAGGTTCAGACACATTCAAGCACATTAGTTGACATGAACGAACCATGTACTTTCTCATTAATACACCATAACTAACATCAACAAAAGTAAGTGATACTTGCATTAATTAGTTAGTTATCTTTTTTTTTAATCAAGGAAACTGTTCTAAGACGTAGGCACCTACATTGGTTTGGCCATGTCCAGAGAAGTGATATCTGGATAAGTGAGATATCAGTTTTCCAGGTGGATGAGTGCAAAAAATGGGGAAGGCCCCATAAAACATGGGGAGAGGTGCAATCTGAAGACCTGAGATTGAGTGGGCTCACTGTTGCAGATGCCCATTATCAAATAAAGCCACTTGCCAGCAGTGGAAACTGACATTAAATGGGGGGGGGGGGAGAAGCCAAATCAGCAAGTTCCTAAACCATAGTTTATTCCATCAGTGAGTAAAATTAAGGACACAGTGATCGTGATGAATATGAACCAACAGTTTAATGGCTTTCAGTTGTTAAGCCCTACAGACCTGATTTTTTTTTTCCTACTGAGCAAAAAAAAAATTTACACAGCTGATTTTTACTCTTTTTCAATGTAGAAATGAAGTCTGAATATTTTTTTTTGCCAACTCATGTGTTTATTCATTTTTTCATGTCCATTACAATGGACACCAGGACTAAATGAACATAAAATATCAAGAAACCTTCAAAATGAATTGCCACATTATTTTAGTAATCATGTCATCAAATGATCAGATATGAACTAAAGATTTTGAATGTGTGTGTGTGTGTGTGGGGGGGGGAGCATGGTGGTGTAGCGGTTAGCACTGTTGCTTCACAGCAAGAAGGTCCTGGGTTTGAGCCCAGCAGCCAATGAGGGCCTTTCTGTGTGGAGTTTGCATGTTCTCCCAGTGTCTGCGTGGGTTTCCTCTGGTGCTCCAGTTTCCCCCACAGTCCAAAGACATGCAGGTTAGGCTAACTGGGGACTCTAAATTGACCATAGGTGTGAATGTGAGTATGAATGGTTGTTTGTCTCTATATGTCAGCCCTGCAATGATTTGGTGACTTGTCCAGGGTGTACCCCGCCTTTCGCCCATAGTCAGCTGGGAGAGACTCCAGCTTGCCTGCGACCCTGTACAGGATAAGCGGCTACAGATAATGGATGGATGTGTGTGTGTGTGTGTGTTATCATTCATTAACTCATTTTCGATGAGCTGCTTTGAAACAGCTTTGGGTTGATGGACATGAACTGGCTCAGGAGACATGCTGGGCCTTCCATGTTTTGTTCCCACTGGTTTTTCCACTCTCACAAGACATTTGACCAAATTCATTTGGAAATGAAGGAGATCCAGGATGGTAGTGAATGGCCTACAACATGATTTAATCTCTTCCTTCCTGGTAACTGTTAGATCCTCATGTTCCTCTATCACTACACTGCCTTCTACCTCAATCTCAGCTGCTAACTGGAACCTCTCCATTGTCATTGTCCTTCTCTAAAGTCAATAAAACATCCACCCATTATCCGTAACCACTTATCCTGTGCAGGGTTGCAGGCAAGCTAGAGCCTATCCCACTACCATACTCCTGGTCTCATCTGCTTCATTTCCTGAATCCAAGCAGTCAATTTTGGGTAGTTCTCCATTTATCAGAAGTTCAAGAAAGTCTGTGACTTTATACTCTAAAAGTACATTAGAAAAATTAATTTGATGATGATTAACTTATTGTCAAACTACATAGTAACTCTGAAATGCTTAGAGAAATTCACAGCCTGGTATGGTATACTAATACTAAATCATCAAGTGCCTGCTATTGTCTTTCCAGACCTGATGTCCATTGTGATGGACATGACATTTTTTTTTTTTTAAATCCTGTGCTCTACAGTTTTGAAATATATTCAAATTAACTTTAAATGTTATCACTTGGGTGGCATGGTGGTGTAGTGGTTAGCACTGTCACCTCACAACAAGAAGGTCCTGAGTTTGAGCCCACCCAGATAGCAATTTGATCTGAGCTGGATCAGCACCGGATGTACCCCAAAGTCCGGTCTGAATACAGCAAATGGATCCGTCCCACATAACTTTTGCTATCCGGCACAGATACAATTTTTGGATCTGGAACAGATGTGGGCCAGGTCCGGCACGGATCACTAAAAACCTCTCTCTGCACTGCCCAAATCAGGTACGGATATGAGTTGAATCAGTGCTGGATCAGGGCTGGATGTAGTCCAGATATGTACAACAATCATCTGACGTGAACCCCCAACCTTGCTTCATTAGCATTAATAAGACAAATATTAGGGTGGCACGGTGGTGTAGTGGTTAGCGCTGTCGCCTCACAGCAAGAAGGTCCTGGGTTCGAGCCCCGGGGCCGGCGAGGGCCTTTCTGTGTGGAGTTTGCATGTTGTCCGCGTGGGTTTGCTCCGGTTTCCCCCACAGTCCAAAGACATGCAGGTTAGGTTAACTGGTGACTCTAAATTGACCGTGAGTGTGAATGGTTGTCTGTGTCTATGTGTCAGCCCTGTGATGACCTGGCGACTTGTCCAGGGTGTACCCCGCCTTTCGCCCGTAGTCAGCTGGGATAGGCTCCAGCTTGCCTGCGACCCTGTAGAAGGATAAAGTGGCTAGAGATGATGAGATGGGAAGACAAATATTAAGAAAAATCTTCAATCACACAATGCTTTTATTGACATAT
Organism: Neoarius graeffei; assembly: GCF_027579695.1. Lineage (NCBI taxonomy): Eukaryota > Metazoa > Chordata > Actinopteri > Siluriformes > Ariidae > Neoarius > Neoarius graeffei. Next base: position 25,433,214 of record NC_083592.1, on the reverse strand, counting down.
GAACGTGACTTTGTAGATCAGCTATTTTCACATTGGTAATTGGTATCAGCTCACAAAATTTCTGGCACAGTGCAATAATGAACAGTGCAAAAAAAGTTAAACAATGTCAACAATGTTCAAAGTGCTGAACTACATTGTATACATCACCATATATGTAAAACATGGATTAAGTGCTGATCTGCATTATAAACACCATACAAGTAAAACATGGATATAAAACAGATGGCTTTCACACCAAAATATACTCAAGTTCATGGTCCAGGCTTGTAAATGTACTCAAGTTCACAGTCCAGGCATGTAAATCACATATCTTCACACATGTGATTTAATCAATGATCACACCACTACAAACAAACCAAACCAATGGAGTAAACTGACCAAACTTCCCAGTGTGACTGTGACCTCAGATGCCCCTTTTCCACCAAAGCAGTTCCAGGGCTGGTTCGGGGCCAGTGCTTAGTTTGGAACTGGGTTTTCTGTTTCCACTGACAAAGAACTGGCTCTGCGGTCAGAAAAACTGGTTCCAGGCTAGCACCAACTCTTTGCTGGGCCAGAGGAAAGAACCACTTATGTCAGCGGGGGGGCGGAGTTGTTAAGACCAGCAACAATAACAAGACTGCGAAAGATTGACATTTTTAAGCGATGAGAAGCAGCAGCTGCACAAACACGAAGTCATCCATTATTATTATTGTTGTTGTTGCTGCTGCTGCTTCTTCCGTATTGTTTTTGCTTCGATATTCGTGCCAAGGTTTATGCAAATGTAGCGACGTAACTGACATATACAGTGACGTAATGACGTGGCTTCCCTTAGCACTGCGAGCTATGGAAAAGCAAACTGCTTCTCAGCTGGCTCGCAAGTTGAACGACTTGTGAACCAGCACCAGCACTGGCCCCGAACCAGCCCTGGAACTGATTTGGTGGAAAAGGGGTAAGAGAGCACCCCTTTCTACAATCACACGTCATCATTAGCCTCGTGCTCAGCCCCTTGTACCTGAAGATGAAAAACATTTATTACTTCTCAAAATGGCTTGATTCAAACACAATCACACCCAAAATAACTTATCCCAAACAACCTTAGCTTCATTCCGTAAAATACTATGGTTATTCGGTAGTGGACATCTATTATGGACATAATTCACCATACCATGTCTTGCTTGCAACGTTGGTTTTTTTACTCTGTTCTGATGCCTTGTTTGCCTTGCTCAGCTACGTTGGCATTTTCCTCTGATCTGATGTGAGTTCCACACGACATGTTTAATGTGTTACCTTGTTAGAGTATTAGCAACGCGGCCCCTTTAAGGACGCCGACTCGGTTTGTTTATCTGTTGGGGAGTGCCATTCTTGTTTTATTTCTACCTTGAGTGTTTCAATAAACGACACTCCATTGCATTGTCAAAGTGAGAAATTGACACTTCTTTTCTAATATCGCAATTTCCACACTGGTGACCCCGACGTTTGTCTGCTGGACGCATTCCAGAGACACACCGAATGACTATGGTGACAAATGCTGTAACTTTGAAGCTCCCAGAGTTCTGGGAGTCGTCGGCTTCTGTGTGGTTCGTGCAGACTGAGGCACAGTTCGCGCTGCGTGAAATAACCGCGGACATCACCAAGCACTACTATGTAGTGTCGGCCCTCAGCAGCTCGACAGCGACAAGAGTGGTCAGTCTCCTGAACCCCCCCCCTGCTGTGGATACAGTAAGTATACTACACTCAAGGCTCACCTGTTAAAGACTTTTGAACTTTCTGATGCTGAGAGGGCTAGCCGGCTATTTTCTCTGCAAGGCTTGGGTGATAGCAAACCCTCTGAACTTATGGACAGAATGTTGGATCTGCTTGGGGAGCACAGGCCTGGGTTCCTCTTCGTCCAGCTTTTCTTGCGTCAACTCCCTCCTCAGGTAAGGGCTGCTTTAGCCAACACTTCCATCACTGACTGCCATGCACTGGCAGAGGAGGCTGACAAGTTTTTTCTGGCTGTTCAACACCCCTGCATGACTGCCGCTGTGCTCAGCCCTGCTTATGCCGTTGCAACCGACCCGTCCCATGCCTGTCATGCCGCCGCCCTGTACCCTGGTGACCCAGCGCTCACTGCAGCAGCTACAGTTTCACACTGGCCACGTTCTGACTCCAGCCTATGTTTTTACCATGCGAAATTTGGCTCCAGGGCCAAGCAATGCCGAGCACCTTGCAGTTTCAGGGGGGCGGGAAACACCAAGGCCGGCGCTCAGTAGTGGCCTTGAGCGTCGGCCACACTGGCAGGCTGCTGTTAATCCAGGACACCACCTCTGGGCGCTGTTTCCTGTGTGACACTGGCGCGCAGAAGAGCATTCTACCTGCATCAACGTAGGACATCCTGGTGAATTGCCCCCCCCCGGAGGCCACTAACGGCAGCCCCATATGCACTTATGGCACGTGTCACATGGAGCTGTGTTTCAGCAGTCTAACTGGGACTTTATCACGGCCAAAGTGGCTGTCCCCCTCCTGGGTGCAGATTTTCTATGTGCTTACAGGCTGCTGGTGGATGTCAAAAACTGTCCCTTGATTGACGCCACCACGTTCTCTTCATACACCTGCACTCTCAGCGGTGTAGACTCCATCAGACTGTCTAGTGTGCTCTCACAGGCTGACGAGTTTCATCGCCTGCTTGCAGAGTTTCCAGCGTTCACGCAGCCCACCTTTTCGTCATCTACTGCCAAGCATGGGGTGGAGCACCACGTCGCCACCACTGGCCCACCTGTCTACGCCTGGGTGCGACGGCTAGATCCAGCTAAGATGGCCATTGCCAGGGCTGAGTTTGACAGCACGGAATGCCTTGGCATCATCCGCCACTCCAACAGCCCGTGGGCTTTGCCCCTCCACATGGTTCCCAAGCCTGCTGGTGGGTGGCACCCCTGTGGTGATTACCGCAGACTTAATGACACTACAACACCAGACCGCTATCCAGCGCCTCACATCCAGGATTTTTCAACATGCCTGGCAGGCAAGGTCATTTTTCTAAGGTGGACCTCGTCCGTGGATACCACCAGGTTCCTGTCCATCCGCTTGATGTGCCCAAAACAGCAGCGACCACCCCGTTTGGACTGTTCGAGTTCTTGAGGATGCCTTTTGGCCTTAAAAACGCCGCCCAGACCTTCCAGCGCCTCATGGACTCCGTACTGCGTGATCTGCCTTTTCTGTTTGTTTACCTGGATGACATCCTTTTGGCCAGCACTTCCAAAACCGAGCACCTGGCCCACCTGCGGATCCTTTTTGAGCGTCTCAGTCAGCACGGACTTATCATCAACCCAGCTAAGTACCAGTTTGGTTTGACCACCATTGACCTCCTGGGTCATCGCATCACCAAGGATGGGGCCGTGCCACTCCTGTCTAAGGTTGCTACGATCTCAAACTTCCCACGGCTCATCACGGTGCAGTCCCTGCAGAAGTTCTTGGGAATGGTGAACTTTTACCACTGCTTTATTCCCGGTGCTGCTACAATCATGTGCCCCCTGCATGAAGCCTTGAAGGGGAAAGCACAGAAACACCTGGTGGATTGGTCCTTGGAGAGAGAAAAAGCTTTCATGGCTATAAAGGCTGCTTTGGCCAAAGCAACGATGCTGGCACACCCATTGCCTGATGCACCTATTGCCATCACTATGGACGCTTTGGACTATGCAGTTGGCAGAGTGCATGAGCAGTGGGTGGATGGTGCCTGGCAGCCACTCGCTTTCTTTAGCTGCCAGCTACGCCTGCCTGAACGTAAATACAGCCCTTTTGACCGGGAGCTGCTGGTACTCCACCTGGCCATCTGACACTTCCGTTCACTGCTGGAGGGGCAACAGTTTACAGCCTTTGTTGACCATAAACCCCTTACGTTTGCCATGGCTAAGGTGTCTGAGCTGTGGTCTGCCCTCCAACAGCGTCAACTCTCTTTCATCTCTGAGTTCACTGCGGACATACAACATGTTGCAGGCAAAACCAACCTTGTGGCTGACTGCCTCTCTTGCACCACTGTGGGAGCCGGCCACCTGGGGCTTGACTACGCCCACATGGCAGCCGATCAGGCCACTGACCCCGATGTGCTGGCACTCGGGACAGCTGCCACTGGACTGCAGTAATCGGAGACTGCTTTTGGTGATGGTGGCAACATACTGCTTTGTGACGTTTCCACTGGGCAGCCGCGGCCCATCGTGCCCACGGCATGGAGATGATGAGTTTTTGATGCTGTGCACAGCCTTTCCCACCCAGGTAGGAAGCCATCTCAGAGGTTGGTGGCAGCAAAGTTCATCTGGCATGGCCTCAAGAAGGATGTGCAGGACTGGGCAGACTCGTGCATGGAGTGTCAGCGCTCAAAAATTCACCGTCACACAAAAGCTCCCTTGGCGCATTTCCCAGTACCAGAGCGAAGGTTCAACCATGTCAACGTCAATCTGGTGGAACCCCTCCCCTCCTCCTGGGGCTTCACTTACCTTCTCTCCATGGTTGATAGGACCACACATTGGCCGGAGGCTGTCCTATTGACATCAGGGACAACTGCTGAAATGGCTCGAGCGTTCATCGGGACCTGGGTTGCCCAGTTTGGCACCCCATCTGATCTGTCTTCGGACCAGGGCTCACAGTTCACTTCCGAGCTCTGGAACGCCATTGCAAACAGCCTGGGTGTGAAACTCCACCGTACCACTGCCTATCACCCCCAGGCTAATGGGCTTTGTGAGCGTTTTCATCGGGCTATGAAGGCCTCTCTTCGGGCCAGCCTCAAGGATGGTGGCTGGGTTGACAGGCTCCCTTGGGTCATGCTAGGCCTGAGGACTGCCCCTAAGGAGGACCTACAGGCCTCATCAGCGGAGCTGGTGTATGGCCAGCCATTGCGGGTTCCAGGGGATTTCTTTCCATACTCTTCTACTCCCTGGTCTTCGGCCCAGCAGCGGGCGGTGTTTCAGGATAAGGCAAGGCTTTTTGTGCCTGTCCCTACTTCACACCACAGCCTCCCTCAATCCTACACTCCCCCGAGTCTGCCATCAGCGGAATACGTCTTCATTCGTCATGACACCCACTGGGGCCCACTACAGCCACCTTATGATGGGCCGTTCCGCGTGCTAGAAAGCAGGGAAAAGCACTTTGTGGTGGACTTTGGTGGTAAGGCAGAACGCGTTTCGGTGGACCGCCTTAAGCCAGCTCATCTGGATGTGGACAGACCTGTGGGGCTCGCTCAGCCTCCAAAATGAGGGCATCCTCCGATTCAGCCCCAGTCCCCAAGCGTGGCACCTAGGGTATCCCCACACCACCATCTTTCCTCCCACCTCAATGCCTCGGAGACGCCACCACGCGGGGGTTCCTCAACCCATGTTCCAGTGCAGAGGAGTCGTTATGGCCGGATTGTTCGCCCACCTCCTAGCTGACTTTCATTTGTTTCTGTGTTATGTCGAATTCTGGGGGGATGTATGTAGTGGACATCTATTATGGACATAATTCACCATACCATGTCTTGCTTGCAACATTGTTTTTTTACTCTGTTCTGATGCCTTGTTTGTCCTTGCTCAGCTAAGTTGGCATTTTCCTCTGATCTGATGTGCATTCCGCATGACATGTTTAATGTGTTACTTTGTTAGAGTATTAGCGACACGGCCCCTTTAAGGATGCTGACTTGGTTTGTTTATCTGATGGGGAGCACCATTCTTGTTTTTTTTCTTCCTTGAGTGTTTCAATAAATGACACGCCATTGCATTGTCAATGTAAGAAATTGACACTTCTTTTCTAATATTGCAATTTCCACATTTCATCCAAAAGAATCGTATCATAAAACAACTTAATGTCAAAAAGGCACTTACTGAAAAAGTCTGCCAAGTGCTGCATACAGCGAGTGGACTGGACTGAAGTGATGTCTGTTGAAACAGTTAAAGAAATTGTTGGTGTCTGTTGAAACTGTTGAAGAACTGTGCGGTCCCGCCCCGTGGGTGTATAAACCTATCACTGTGTATATCATTCTGCTCACATCTGACGCTGACCCAGGGAAAGGGTTGGCCTGTCAGACAGAGCCGATGTGGACCTTAGAACATCAGCCACAGACTGTAATGCTATCTGGGCAGTGGCCGATGAGGGCCTCTTTGTGTGGAGTTTGCATGTTTTCCCCGTGTTTGCATGAGTTTCCTCTGGGTGCTCCGGTTTCCCCCACAGTCCAAAGACATGCAGGTTAGGCTAACTGGTGGCTCTAAGTTGACTGTAGGTGTGAATGGTTGTTTGGCTCTATGTGTTAGCCCTACAATGACCTGGCGACTTGTCCAGGGTGTACCCTGCCTCTTGCCCATAGTCAGCTGGGATAGGCTCCAGCTTGCCTGAGACCCTGTACAGGATAAGTGGCTACAAATAATGGATGGATACTATCACTTGATAAGATTATATTTAGTGCAAATACATTAAGCTAGCATAGACATAAATTAATATTTGAAAGGTGAGAAAGGTGCTTGCTCCTCCTCCTGTCCACATGGTGAGCCATGCTTGTCTTATGTGATGGCTGAAACTTTCTGAGTGCAAGTTACAGGTCATTATTTCATTGTGATTGGATAATCAGGAACCATTCATGTCATGTCCATTTCAGTGGACACAGGGTCTGAAGGGGTTAAGTAGACAAATTCAAAGGTTTTAATCTTTACAGCTGGAGATGAAAGTTCAGTTAGTGAGCAAAATATAGGAATATGCCGCAATGTGATTTAGTTAACAAACAAATGTCAATTAATATATGTGTTAACTCATTTTGTTACATTTTACTTACTCTTGTTAATGTATTACATGATTTCATGATTTATTGAAGCTGACATTTATCATGTGATAATGTTAACTAATGTCATAAATATGTTTGTCTTAATATAACATTAACATTACCTTTAAGTCTATTAAATTATGTTGACTTTATTTGATATGAGGAAAATAGTAAAATGCAAGTCAACAGAACTGCGAACATTGTGGTACCAAATCACAAAAACAACACAATCCTGCCAGTCTACACTGGGCATCAGCTTATACACTCTCAATCAGTTCAACATTAACATTCTCCTGAAGAAAGACACTCCCTGATTAATGTGGAGATGGCCATGTTAACTCCTGCTGAGCCGGCCAGATTTCATTTGCACATTCAGATGAAACACACCCACACCTACTTTCCACCCCTTAATCATTCATCACTCTATCCTCCACAGAGACACTTGCATGTCTGTGTCTAAGCAAGAGCTGGATAGTGTAGGGACAATATATGGGGTTTCTAGCATTACATGTATTGCTTATATACACTTGATCTGGTCTAGTGAAGAAAGTCAACTATGGACAATTTAGCAAATATACTGTCACTGAAGTGTATTTACCCTACCACACACACTTAATAAAGACACAACACCAGGTATTCATCTGCAGTTGTATACACATTTACATAGACGTTGTAAATCTTTCTCCCTCTGGTGGTAATGAAAGATGATATCAATGCACCCTCATATAAAAAGAATTAACACTAGGCCAAGGTACTACACTGCATTATAAACAAGTCAAGTGTTGAAGAGTTTTGGAATACATGTTGGAATGGTAAATACCTTCATGGCTGACAGTTTTGAAGAGATCTAAGAGTCCTCTTTAATGAAATTTATGGTTGTTTGACAAGTGACAATGCACAACAAAGGCTTCCTTTTTTCATGCTCTTCCTTAGCAGCTCTCTATAAGCCAGCAGTAAATTTGGTATTGTATTGCACTGGATGGCTTGAGTTGTCAGATATCACGCGGTGAGAACCCTTTTTACCATCATTGTCCTGACAGAAATATAATATGAGAAACTGCGGTGTCACATCACTTAGCGTGATTTACCCCACGTCACCAGGCGCCATTTTAATCAATCAAATGTGTCACTTTTTTACTGTAATGATCTTAAGGCAGAGGGAACCAGCATTAAGTGGATGAAGAAAGGCTTATCTGCAACTTGATTTATGATGGTGCTCCCAAAATGTACCCAGGGTTCCATCTTCTACCTAGAAACAGCAACTCTATCGCACTGGTTAATAAGTAATGCAGGAAGTCCTTCAGGCCACAGGGGGAGGGGGCCCATTTCTCTTTGTGCAATTAATCATCAAACCTACATGTTTATATAAAACCTTACTGAAAATAACTTCAGTGGAAGATACAGTAAGCACATAATCATACTTGTATTTATTTACTTACTTACTTACAAACATCTCATCTCATCATCTCTAGCCGCTTTATCCTATTCTACAGGGTCACAGGCAAGCTGGAGCCCACCCCAGCTGACTACGGGTGAAAGGCGGGGTACACCCTGGACAAGTTGCCAGGTCATCACAGGGCTGACACATAGACACAGACAACCATTCACACTCACATTCACACCTATGGTCAATTTAGAGTCACCTGTTAACCTAACCTGCATGTCTTTGGACTGTGGGGGAAACCGGAGCACCCGGAGGAAACCCACGTGGACATGGGGAGAACATGCAAACTCCGCACAGAAAGGCCCTCGCCGGCCACAGGGCTCGAACCTGGACCTTCTTGCTGTGAGACGACAGCGCTAACCATTACACCACCGTGCCGCCAACATAAAATATATATTATAAATAGCTTTTCCTAACTGTTCACTTTGCATTTAACTGATTTTTCTGATTATTCTGTTTTATTTTGAACTATAAATGTTAGAGCAGTCGACTGAAGATTCTGTTATTAATTCTATAACTAAAACAGTATACACCGATCAGCCATAACATTATGACCACTGACAGGTGAAGTGAATAACATTGATTATCCCATTACAATAGCACCTGTCAAGGGGTGGGATATACTAGGCAGCAAGAGAACAGTCAGTTCTTGAAGTTGATGTGTTGGAAGCAGGAAAAATGGGTAAGCATAATGTAGTGCACCCAAAAGTGTGTGACCACATTTATGTTAATTTAATATGCAGAAAAAATATATTTTCTTTTATTTTGAGGGTTGAATATTATCCCCACTAAAGTATGTGACAGTCATGGTATTTTAGTTTTCATGAATGTTGTGAGAACGACAGGAAAAATGTAAGCAGCATATAGGCGGAACCTTTGTGGCCAGAGCTGTTGCAGTTCAGGTAGCCTCAGGTGTGGCCTTCTGCCCACACCCCAGATGCAATTTGGACAACAGACAGAGCACTCTGTATTATTATTGCTGCTATATTTTATCTGTTTTTACACATACATACTTTGTTCACGTGGTACCACAGTCTGGGACCTGTAACAAATTCTGGGGTCTTGTCCAGTATCTCGCTCCATCCAATAGCAGAGGGGAGCAGATCCAGTGATTGCAGAACCACAAGGCCAAGGCGAGGTGACGTGAATGCAACCTTGAAGACAGTCAGTGGGTGTCCAGGAGGGGAGATGAGGAGCCAGTTGAGGGTCCTCATTCTTTCAAGGGAACTGCACTGCTGCTTCTTCAGACCTGTTCATGTCATGTCCACTGCATGCAAACAGCTCGTGTGGGGCATTAAAAAGAACTTGTAAAAACTCTCAGGAAGAGAAGCTTACCAGCTTGCAAAGGACATCACAACTGACAAGCAAGGAGCAACTGACTTGGAGCCTTTTGATGAAGAAAGTTGGGTGGACTATATCCTTAACTATATGCAGTCTGATGCCTTACTTAGTTCTGAAGATGAGGGTATGGGTCAGTTGCTAATGTTAAATCACTTGGTGCATAATATCATTGAGAATTGTGATACAGTTGTCATCATGAACGGGATAACACAGCAACATGAGACACTCACAGCCATTCCAGCATATCACACCACACTAACACATGCCAACAGCAATACATCAGCAACCAGAAACAGTACTACATGTCCAACAGGTGCCTCTACAGTTCATACTACATAACACCACATTAACCTCAACACAGACACTACCACTCACAGTGTAGACCAGCTCCAAGTAATGCATGAAGAGCTGGGCAAGAAGCTACAACATTACAAGGATGTGGCTAGTACATTTTATGGCAGGCAACACAGCCTACCTGAGCCAACATTACACCAACCATCATGTCACACACACTCCAGGAGTGACATAGAGAAAATGACTTCTCCTAAGGAACTACCTTATCTCCAGCATAGGGAATTTGCAGTACACAGGGGACAGCTCGGGGACCAAAACTTTGAAATCACATATAACAGTATCTGTAAACAGATATACGAGGGCGTCAGAGAGGGTTTCACAGAGTCAGAGATTATCCAGGGTGTTTTGAAGATCATTAAGCCAGGAGCTTTCAAGGACATGCTCACCAATAAAGATAGAATAACCATCTGTGAACTCAAGAGTTTCCTCAGGTTTCATCTTGGTGAAAAGGCAAGTACAGAACTCTTCCAGGAACTAATGTGTGCAAAACAAAATGAACAAGAACCCCCCCCCCCCCCCCCAGCAGTCTGTGTATTGCATGATTGGACTCAAACAGAGAATCCTCTTCCAGTCAAAGCAGGCCAACACAGATATTAACTATGACCCCAAAACCATCCAGGAGGTTTTCCTTCACACCATCTACCAGAGTCTAGGCTCCAAACATACAGACATCAGATAACAGCTAAGGTCACACCTCTCAAACAGTCAAGTAACTGATGAGGAGATAGTCAGCCAGGTAACAAGAATAATCAGTGATTAAAATGAACATCAGCGAAGGCTAGGTTATTGTAGCGTTCCCTAGGTGTGGGTGGAGCACAGAGGACGGCAGGACAGAGATCAGGTTCAACAAAGAGTTTTATTGTTCCACTTTTCAGGGGACACAATAGGTTTAGCGCAGACACACACACATCAGGTGTCTGATTCGGGAGAGATCTCCTCTGCTCTCGCTCTCCCTCCCTAAATAGGGCGCGGTCCCTGGGGAGACACACAAACACAGGTTAATTGCTCTCAGGTGAAGTGAATCTGCCACTTACCTTCCCTGACTCCGCCCTCCTGTCACAGACCGGTGCTTGACCACGCCCCCGCTGCCACATACCCCCACCGCCCGACTCAGGCCGGGCAGCCGTCCGGCCCGCAGCCGACTCCCCCCCCCCTTGACGGGAGAGGAAGTCCGCCACGACCATCTGCGCCCCCGGCCTGTGGACCACCTTGAAATTAAAGGGTTGGAGCGCCAGATACCAACGGGTGATCCGCGCGTTGGCATCTTTCATGCGGTGGAGCCACTGGAGGGGCGCGTGGTCCGAACAGAGGGTGAAAGAGCGCCCCAGCAGGTAGTACCGGAGGGCGAGGACCGCCCATTTGATCGCCAGGCACTCCTTCTCAATCGTGCTGTAGCGCCCCTCACGCACTGACAGCTTCCGGCTGATGTATAGGACCGGGCGATCCTCCCCCTCCACCTGCTGGGACAAAACGGCCCCCAGCCCTCTGTCCGACGCATCCGTCTGTAACATAAAAGGGAGAGAGAAGTCAGGGGAGTGTAAAAGTGGCCCCCCACACAGTGCAGCCTTTACCTCAGAGAAAGCCCGCTGGCACTGCTCCGTCCACTGGACCGGATCTGGCGCCCCCTTTTTAGTGAGGTCAGTCAGCGGGCTGGTGACGTCCGAATAATTAGGTATAAACCTACGATAGTAGCCAGCCAGCCCCAGGAACTGTCTCACCCCCTTTTTGGTCTTGGGCCTCGGG